>NC_090440.1:1849212147-1849515177 GCF_031143425.1 Pleurodeles waltl
TCCACCAATGGGGCATTAGCAATCTGACATCATAGGTGACAGCGGTGTTGACAAATGCGGATGTGCACCTTTTGCATTGTTTGGCCAATGTAGATTTTGCTGTAAGGCCAAAAAAAATAGCATGTACAACATTTATCGAATTACAATTAGAGAACTGCTTCAACTCAATTCTAATATTACCATATGCACATTCTTTAGGCTCTATCGTAAATTGGCACAACGCACAATTTCTTCACCAAGGGGGGTAAACCCGAACAACCTGTAAGAGTGGAGTGTGTGGTTTTGGGTGGCAATCTGGTTCTAACCAAATGATCTTTAATATTTCTATTCCTGCAGAATGCAAATGAGGGAGCTTCCAAATTCAATTCACCTGCATTAAGCACTGGGCAGTATTTGAGAATGCATTTCCTCATTTGATTGGAACAGTAAACAGTCAATCCTTGCCCCATTCTTAGGGATCAAAAGTATATCCCTTGGCCAATACCATGCCCTTTTCTGGGCATGTCTTACTAATTTCCAGAGATGACCCCTCGCAAACAATTTATACGCCTGAAAATTAGCCTCCGAAAAAAAATCTTGCTCGAAAAAACTGTTTCTACTGATCCGAAGGAATTGCGAGTATGATAAGGAATCTCTCACAGCATGGGGGGATTATTTTTATGTGAAAGTAGGGTATTCCTTTCAGCATGTTTACGACATCAAGATGTGATAATTTCACCCTCAACACATTTTATTTTGAAATTGAGGAAGACATTTTCCGATCTACTAAGTGAAAATCTTAGCCCTTTACAATTGCCATTAATCAACTGGTTAAATCCCAAAAGGGTTTCTGTTGAGCCATGCCAAATCAGATAGACGTCATCAATCTATTGTTTCCAAACAGCATACTGTCCCGGGGTGGGGATATCATGAGTAAGAATTTGATGCGTCTCCAAATTGTCCATTAACAAAATCGCACAATTGGGGGCAAAACTGCTCCCGTATATGCCCCCTTGATTTGTTGATAGAAGTGTTCATGCAAAAAGAAATCTTGATCCCCTCACGCTGTGGAATGTTTATGTATAAAGATTCCACATCCATGGTGCAGAGGATATTAGTGTTACAGTCAAAAGTTAAATGTTGAATCTGATTAATCATGTCCATAAAATCCCTAACATAGCACTGTGTGGTTAGGACAAACTCCCTTATAAAGAAATCTGCATAACGGCCTAAAGGTTCAAGTATGGTGCCTCACCCTGAAACAATTGGGAACCCCAAAGGAGACTCACTGTTATTATGGACTTGAGGTAACGGTTAGTTTATAGGTATCCTGGGAGACCTAGTATTCAAATACTGAAACTCATGCTGAGACAGAAAACCCTCTGTCTTTCCTTTCTCAGTATTATAAAGACCTACTTTCTGAATAGTACTCCTAAGTTTTCCACCAAGTTGCTTGTAATGATCTGTAATGGTAAGTTGTCTGGCAATTTCATTTTTATAAGGTTCAATGGCCTGAATTACCATACCCCCTCTCTTATTTGCTTGATTTATGACAAGGGAATGATTGGATTTTAATGTCATAAAAGCATTCTTCTCTTGTAAAGAGAGGTTGTAGAGAATGAAGTTCTGTATATTATCTAAAGTGATGAGTTCATTGAGAATCAATCCCTCAAAGGTGTATATTTCAGGAACCAAGGAACTATGTGGAGGTGAAAAGGTGGATGCAATAAGAAAGCCATTATGTCTGGTACAGGGAATGTAGGGATTCTGTCTAAAAAAAGCATGTAGCCTAATTTTCCTAAAGAATCGTAGGACCTCAGTCTGAAGTTCAAGAAAATCAGGATGAGTTATGGGGTCAAATAAAAGGCCCTTACTCAAATAGTGAGGTTTAAGCCAAGGAAAGTTGATGAGAGGAGAAATAAAACAATCAGTATTGTATGTGAGCTCTGCCCCTCTCCCGTCTCAGTGGTTGCCCCCTGAGTAAAAAAGGTTTGCTAGAAGTGTTTATAGCAGAGCTAATGCCTTCACCTGTATCCGAGTTGTCTAAGGACTCCCTGGTGGTATCCGCAAAAATGACAATTGTGTTTTGTTTATTGAATCTTCACCATGGGCACCCAAACGTCATGTTCATGTATGTTCTGTTAACAAAAAAGTAATCTGTCAAATAAGAGTAAGTTCTTTCCACCTTGTAATTTCCAATATCACTTTTTACTTTATTAATCTTTTTATTTTGTTCAATTCTATTGAACTCTGATATTGTTTTTTTCAATTTTTTCTAAAAGGGTTTTACCAATATAGCTAAACCCATGTAAATATTTTTTGTCATCGGTAAAGACACCAGGAATGCTCCTAACATGGAGGCCTACAGGAATGATATCTGCTCTTAAGTATTCAGTCAGCATGCAAATCATTAGTTGTAATCTGACATACTTCTTTTTAATTATTTCCAGTTCGTCTGCTAAGCTTAAATTAATTGGTTGTGCAGGGTCAATAGACTCAAAAAAAGGGAGGGACCTTCTAAAATTTATGTGTTATCAGGCATATCACCAGAGGGAGAGGAAGGAGAAAAGAAAGAAAAGGTAAAAAAAAAATCTGAGGAAAGAAAGAAAACCCACTGGATAAGTAATTTAGAGATAAGCCCTTGCAATCCAGTGATTGCACTCAAATAGTTTTAAAACACACAAGGGACAACCCACAGGTACTAAGGGGCAAGAGGCAAGTATTTTATAAAGGAACAAGGGTCCCTTAGATAGAGAACTATTGATTTAAATACCACATAGAATCACAATGAAGTCTATGGAAAGCATGCAATAAATCAGAATATTCATTCCAAACAAAAGAAAGAACACTGTGTACTGGGAAAAAACCCATAAATCATAATTGCTCAGGCATACCCCATGTGAGAGAAAGCACAGTTGAAGTCACAATTTTACAGTACTCTTGCTCATGTCAAAACAAATGTCAGGCATTGGATCTGGCTCCAACTGACCACAGAGATCCATGATTGTCTGCCTATCTAGGCGGTAGATCTGGATGACATGTCAATCCTCCATGGTCTACAGGTCTGCTAGTGGATGGTGCAATGGAGGTTGTCTGACCTTTCCAGGGTAACTAGATGAAGGAATATAAGAAGTCATGTCTATCAGTCATTATGTCTATTGTAAGAGTGAAAATACATATGTCACACATGATGCTTGGACATGCCATGTGAAATAGTAAAAACATGGTACACAGGATATACCTACGGAATGAATGGGGGATTGCTATAATGTCATCCCGTTACCTCAATTATGATTTGGAAATGGATACGCACATCACTGGAAGACTCAGGCCCAGATTTATACTTGCTTTGCGCTGAATTAGCATCATTTATGTTTACGCTAATTCAGCATAAACTTAACTCCATATTTATATTTTGGCGCTAGACAAGTTTAGCACTAAAATATTGGAGTTAAAGTCATTTTTTTGATGCGTGAACCTACCTAGCGTCAATGAGATGCAAGATAGGCATTTCCGTTCAAAAACCCTAGTGCCTTGTTTATCCTCCTGTGCAAAAATGGTGCACAGGAGGGAGGCGGGCCTAATGAAGCTAAGGCTGCTTGGCTCCATTAATTAACGCCTGGGTCTGGGCAGGCATTAGGGGACCCGTGGACCCATTTCCATGGTGAAATACCATGGAAAGAGCCCACAGGTACCCTCCCAAAGCCCCAGGAACTCCCACACCAGAGGGACACCAGGGGATAGGCGACCCCATCCCAGGTAAGTATAGGTAAGTAGAGGTAAGTATTTTAGCTTCCTTTTAAAAGTGTCATTGGGGGCTCTGAAATGGGCCCCCATACATGGCACTGGGTGCTGTGACCATGCCCAAGGGAGCCTTGTCCCTGTGTAGATATGTTTCTGACCTCGTGATGCATCTTTAATTGAACTTTTCTGACTATGTGAGGATCATAGAATGGCAGCTGCATGACCTACTATACTGTAAATTAGGAAATGACCTACATCTGCCGGTGGAAGTTGTCATGACAGTAGGCGGATACTACCTCAGTGGATATTGCCATTGGGACACATTGCTGCCTTTGGAGATCTTGGGCCAATGTTGATGTCCTCCAGTGGTGACGGTCTCTTATGTGGCAGGCATGACTGCCATTTCATACTTCATCTCTCACTTGTCTCCTGCTGCTGCTGCCACCAAGACCTTCAAAACCTGAGCTTCTTGTACTGACTCTTGGAGCAATCATGCCATGCCCTGCAGGCTACAGGGCCCCTGCCTCCTCACCTGAGAAGCTGGAGAAGCTGGTGGAGGAGGTCCTACCCTTGTATCACCAGCTCTAGGGTACACCAGATGATCAGGTAGGAGCACCATGTGCACAAATATTTCATTATCTCAATTTTACTTTGCTATACTAAGCAAAGGCCGATGGACAATGTTTCTGATTGTGTCCCTAAAGTCTATAGGGTGCCAAAGCTGTGATAGAATGGGATCACTTCCTGGTCATGTACTTATGTTTGGTGACAGATTTTGAGTCCTGAGACATTTTAAGGAGTGTTTGATATATGTTCCCTGACTCACCTTGTGACTATTGCACAAGGTTAGTGGATCTGGTATAACCCAATCCTGAATTTTAACACTGCATCTCTTAACTCAGGGTTTGGCAGAGCCTCTATACAGGGGAGTTTTCCTTCTTTCTCCCACATACCAGAAACTGGGTAGATATTTTCCCCGCTAGATAACCTAAGTCTTCTTCTTTAGCCCTTTTAATTACCATGGCATGCAGGTCCTGCTTTGGGATTTGTTCTCCGCGCCACTGATTAGCAGCTAAAGCTAAGGAGACACAGATCTTCTCTAGCCAACCTCTCACTTGGAGGGCCCAATTCAAGTCGCTTGTCCTTTTTTCCCCTATTGCATAATCACTCAATTTTGGAAATCCCCTCTTCAGACAGGTTCAACCAAAATTTCAACGAGGCTTGCATTCCCTGGTAATTTCCCACCGTCATTTGGCATTCCACCCTTATAGCTTGTATCATACTTGAGGGGGAAGCGCAAGCAGATATTTCACACATTTACTTTCTTCCACATCCCAATTCAACTTCCCAGTGAAAGTTAAAACTTTAACCCAATATTGAAACTGAGGACACACCATTGCATTAAAGGTGGAAAGTATGGGACGAAAAGTCGGACCCTCATATTTCTGACTAAACTGCTTCAATCCCCAAACTGATGTTAATGCCATTGCTTTTAATGACTCAGTATGCTCCTTCCATCCTAATTCAGAGTCAAACCACATACCTAAATATTTATATTTATCAACTATTTCTACTTTGTCACCTCCCAAATGCCAGGAAAATGCCTTCTTTCTTTTTTCCAGCATCATTATTTTAGTTTTGTCCAAATTTACTGTAAGCTTTCTACTTTGACAGTAATAATAAAAGGCGTCTAATTATCTTTGCTATCCCAGCGCCGTTATGTCAACTATCACCAAGTCATCAGCGTATTATAAACAAGAAATGTGGATCCCATCCATTTTTGGGCAAGAACCCCTTGCCTCCTTTAATATGCTTGGTAAGTCAGAAAGAAATAAGGCAAACAGCAGTAGGGCCAAAAAGTAAACTTGTTGCAACCCATTCTCTATAGTGATCTTCTTCGATAACGACCCACCGGAATCTAAAATAATTTGGCCCCAATTTTGCAAATGTAGTACCTGGAGGAGAAAAAGTATTTCCGAATTGACCCGAGCATGCCTTAACATATCCTATAACAATTTCCAATCTACCAGATCAAAAGTGGATCAAAAATCAACAAAACAACAAAACAGATGCCCTTGCACCTCTATTGACTTTTTTTGCGAGTCCCCAAAGACTGAAAAAGTGGTCTATTGTTGAGTGATCTTCTTTGAAGCCACCTTGCTCTACCAGAATCAAATTATTTAATTGTACCCAGGATTTCATTTGGCCTAACAGTAGCTTTGCAAAAACATTTTTGCCCACATCCAACAAACTGACTAGGCAATAGTTCTTTGGTTATGTTGGATCATCCTTCTTACAAATTGGCCTAATTATTGCACACTTCCAACTCTCAGAAAGACAGCCGGAGTCAAAAAGTTTACAAAGGGTATAAAAAAAAACGTCTTGCCCACCAATAGACTTGATTTTTTATTATTATCACTGGAAGGTTCTCTGGGACAGCTGTTTTAGATAACTTAAAAGTCACAATTATTTCTTTTATATTTTTAAGGGCAAAAGATGATCTTCGGTCTCCACCTACCTCAACTTTATTTTCGTGGTCTAATTCAGCATCCTTCCCTCTATGTAAATTGCACAAATGCCTATTCTAATCATCATCTCCAACCAAGCACTGCATGTTCCCAGAGGTTTACCCCTCCCTCACCAACTGCCAAAACCTCCTAATATTGTGGGTTTGTATTACATCTACCATTACTTTCCAATTCCTATTTATATACTCCCATTTCCTTTTTCTCAAAATATTTTTATAATCTTGCTTGGTTATGTTGAGCTTCTGTTCAGTTCCCTTAAAACGCCTTTTCCTGAATCCCCTTTCCAACTTCCACACCTTCAACTTCTGAATCCTACATTCTTGATTATACCAAGTATTTTTATGGTCCCTTCTAACTTGTCGGTCTGTACTCTGCGCCCACTGATGCAAAACAATCCCAGAGAGGTTATTACTAAGGCCCTATCCCATGCTGTACCCCCAGATGTAGGGAAAATAGCTTGTAGAACATGTGCAGCAGCCAGCAGCTCTTTGTGCAATTTATTACTAATTGTTGGATCTAATTTATGATTCAATTCTCCTAAGATCAGTACCAACAGTTTTTTATTACTCATACAGATTGCCTCGAAATTTTCCTCAAGCAGACCCAGCTGGGTATCATAATCAGTTGTCATCCCCGGCTGAATATATCTATATATATATATATATATATATATATATATATATATATATATATATATATATATATATATATATATATATATATAAATATATAAATATATATTTATATATATATACGCAAAAAACAAAGGAGAACTCTGGGAAGTTCCCAATTTTAGGTGGAGAGCTGCTCTAGTAAGGAGCACCCTGCAACACCAGCGACACTCTAGATTTGCTCACCTCAAATGTCTGCTTATCTAGCAAAGTCTTTAAGCATAGGATTAGCACAGTGCTATCCTCGCCGAGCTAGATAGTGACAAAGTCTTTTGCCATTTGTACAGCAAAATCTAGCTCGGCGAGGATAGCACTGTGCTAATCCTATGCTTAAAGACTTTGCTAGATAAGCAGACATTTGAGGTGAGCAAATCTAGAGTGTCGCTGGTGTTGCAGGGTGCTCCTTACTAGAGCAGCTCTCCACCTAAAATTGGGAACTTCCCAGAGTTCTCCTTTGTTTTTTGCATAATTTATGCGTCACTCTATCCCTGAAAGGGCCTTGGTTTGACTTATACTGGGTGCTCCCTGGTGTCTGGACAAAGCTATACCCCTCTGAAGAGCTCTAATGAGAGCGAAACACGTGTCAGGGGTTGCTTTACTCATTCTAGGTTGGCTTGGACGGTATTTGACCAGTCCAAAGCTGTAATACTGTGCCTGGAGTGGTAAATGGCTTTTGTCGTTTTACAGCTCGGCAAGGACGACACTATGTCTATCCTATGCTTAAAGATTTTGCTGTACAAATGGCAAAAGACTTTGTCACTATCTAGCTCGGCGAGGATAGCACTGTGCTAATCCTATGCTTAAAGACTTTGCTAGATAAGCAGACATTTGAGGTGAGCAAATCTAGAGTGTCGCTGGTGTTGCAGGGTGCTCCTTACTAGAGCAGCTCTCCACCTAAAATTGGGAACTTCCCAGAGTTCTCCTTTGTTTTTTGCATAATTTATGCGTCACTCTATCCCTGAAAGGGCCTTGGTTTGACTTATACTGGGTGCTCCCTTGTGTCTGGACAAAGCTATACCCCTCTGAAGAGCTCTAATGAGAGCGAAACACGTGTCAGGGGTTGCTTTACTCATTCTAGGTTGGCTTGGACGGTATTTGACCAGTCCAAAGCTGTAATACTGTGCCTGGAGTGGTAAATGGCTTTTGTCGTTTTACAGCTCGGCAAGGACGACACCATGTCTATCCTATGCTTAAAGATTTTGCTGTACAAATGGCAAAAGACTTTGTCACTATCTAGCTCGGCGAGGATAGCACTGTGCTAATCCTATGCTTAAAGACTTTGCTAGATAAGCAGACATTTGAGGTGAGCAAATCTAGAGTGTCGCTGGTGTTGCAGGGTGCTCCTTACTAGAGCAGCTCTCCACCTAAAATTGGGAACTTCCCAGAGTTCTCCTTTGTTTTTTGCATAATTTATGCGTCACTCTATCCCTGAAAGGGCCTTGGTTTGACTTATACTGGGTGCTCCCTTGTGTCTGGACAAAGCTATACCCCTCTGAAGAGCTCTAATGAGAGCGAAACACATGTCAGGGGTTGCTTTACTCATTCTAGGTTGGCTTGGACGGCATTTGACCAGTCCAAAGCTGTAATACTGTGCCTGGAGTGGTAAATGGCTTTTGTCGTTTTACAGCTCGGCAAGGACGACACTATGTCTATCCTATGCTTAAAGATTTTGCTGTACAAATGGCAAAAGACTTTGTCACTATCTAGCTCGGCGAGGATAGCACTGTGCTAATCCTATGCTTAAAGACTTTGCTAGATAAGCAGACATTTGAGGTGAGCAAATCTAGAGTGTCGCTGGTGTTGCAGGGTGCTCCTTACTAGAGCAGCTCTCCACCTAAAATTGGGAACTTCCCAGAGTTCTCCTTTGTTTTTTGCATAATTTATGCGTCACTCTATCCCTGAAAGGGCCTTGGTTTGACTTATACTGGGTGCTCCCTTGTGTCTGGACAAAGCTATACCCCTCTGAAGAACTCTAATGAGAGCGAAACACGTGTCAGGGGTTGCTTTACTCATTCTAGGTTGGCTTGGACGGTATTTGACCAGTCCAAAGCTGTAATACTGTGCATGGAGTGGTAAATGGCTTTTGTCGTTTTACAGCTCGGCAAGGACGACACTATGTCTATCCTATGCTTAAAGATTTTGCTGTACAAATGGCAAAAGACTTTGTCACTATCTAGCTCGGCGAGGATAGCCCTGTGCTAATCCTATGCTTAAAGACTTTGCTAGATAAGCAGACATTTGAGGTGAGCAAATCTAGAGTGTCGCTGGTGTTGCAGGGTGCTCCTTACTAGAGCAGCTCTCCACCTAAAATTGGGAACTTCCCAGAGTTCTCCTTTGTTTTTTGCATAATTTATGCGTCACTCTATCCCTGAAAGGGCCTTGGTTTGATATATATATATATATATATATATATATATATTTATTAAATACTGTGAGCTGTCTTGACCCTCCAATTTCATTACAAAGGTCTACCTGACCAGCTAATAGCCAGTGATTTTTGTTTTTATCTTTGTAAATCTGTTGGCTATTCTAGCTAACTAACTAGGACACCCGAGGTTCATCCTGGGCCTATCCAAGTGGCATCCTTAAAGACCATGAAGAGTCTCAGAAAACCATCTACTAGACCAGGTTCTTTCCACAACAACACACTATACCATACTTTTCCAATCTCTTGTTAAATAAATCCTATTTTAAGTGTTTCTTCTGTCATTCTAAGTTCCAGGAAAAAACCAAGAGGCTGTGCAAAGTGGTTGATCCCTAGTCCAACTCACTCGACTGGCCCCACTGTAATCATCAAGGGAGTTTAGAAGGGGCTCAAACGGTTCCTCAACATTGGGTCTTTAACTTTGGCTACTATGGTTACACTTAATAACACTTAGGGGGTCATTCTGACCCTGGCGGTAAATACCGCCAGGGCCGGGGTCGGCGGTAGCACCGCCAACAGGCTGGCGGTGCTCCACCGGGCATTCTGACCGCGGCGGTACAGCCGCGGCCAGAAGCGGAAAGCCGGCGGTGTACCGCCGACTTTCCGCTGCCCATGGGAATCCGCCATGGCGGCGCTGCTTGCTGCGCCGCCATGGGGATTCTGACACCCCATACCGCCATCCTGTTCCTGGCGGGTCGCCCGCCAGGAACAGGATGGCGGTATGGGGTGTCGTGGGGCCCCTGGGGGCCCCTGCAGTGCCCATGCCAATGGCATGGGCACTGCAGGGGCTCCCGTAATAGGGCCCCACAAAGAATTTCAGTGTCTGCTTTACAGACACTGAAATTCGCGACGGGTGCAACTGCACCCGTCGCACCTTCCCACTCCGCCGGCTCCATTCGGAGCCGGCTTCCTCGTGGGAAGGGTGTTTCCCACTGGGCTGGCGGGCGGACTTTTGGCGGTCGCCCGCCAGCCCAGTGGGAAACCCAGAATGACCGCCGCGATCTTTTGACCGCGGTACGGTCTTCTGGCGGTTCCCGCTTGGCGGGCGGCTCCCGCCGCCCGCCAAGCTTAGAATCAGGCCCTTAGTCTGCCCTTACTTTCGTCCATACACATTATTGAATTTTGAGAACCTACTTGACTATATTGTACTTGATCTGCGAGCAGCACTGCCGGGCAGTTGAGGTCTCTATAATTTCTTTCTACTTTCTTTAATTCCCTCACTTAGACCAATCTTCTGCGCTCCTTCTCTAATTCCTTCTCTGCCCTCAAAACCTATTGTCTAACACATCCTGGATAAAAAAGGATCCATGTCACCTCATGCCCTACAAGATTTGACATAAATCCGATTTGCCTTATATCCTATGACCCGATCACACATAGGCTGGGACATTTACCCATAACATCTAATAGGTGAGAAGGATTCAAGGGATTAAGCTTCTTCCATCCCCAGGGTTCCAGGTATATCCACAAAGTCTCACTTCCTTTGTAGCCTTCCATCTTCCTTGTGTTTCCGTGACCCCTAAATTGTAATAAGGGGCTACCCTTCACCTGTCATTCTAATGTTTCTCCTCCTCAGTTTGTTTTCACTAATAAACTTCCTTTTGATACCAGTAACTATTTTCCTTACTTTCTTCATTACGGCCCTTTGGTAGTACCTGTTCTTTTTTACTAACCACATATCTTCTGCATCTACTGCTAAACATCCCCTTTTAGTCACAATATCTCTCTGGGGATACCCACTTCCTGCCTCTGTCATGGGACTATTCGTAATTTATTTGCCGATCTATCCTCCCCCTCTTTTTAAGGGCCTTTTCCTTTTAATATACCTCCGTTTACTTCTTAATATATCAAAATAGGGTATATAACCCATTACACCCCAATCTCATCTCCTTTATATCACCAGCTTAGGGTGTTTAGAGATAAATTCAGATGGGAGATCCATTGTCTTTGTTGTATCTATGGGCTCTCCTTCACTACTATCTGAAGGCATACCCACCTCCTGGTCCCTTTTCTCTGGCACTGGCCACACCAGTACCGGCATACAGCTGTTTATTTGTTTCAACTCTTCCATAATCCCCTGTAGTTGGTGCTCTGTCATTTACCTAGATCGTTATTCACAGTCAAAACTTCTAAAATGGCCTGTAAGGTTTTCTGCATTAGGAACATTACTTCTAATAATGATGCTGCTGGAATTGTGGTGGTATCTAGGCCTAAAGGTAACTGCCTATCAATGGGAGAGGAAGTATTCATTTCGCTAGCACTCTACCTTCCCCTCCTTCTCTAATGAAGTATAAAATGGGGGTCTTTCAATCAACATATAATTCTTCATCACATGGGGGGAGTCAAGGTGATGAGGCCAACCTGGGTTCCGGTATGAGCTCCCCCCTTTATTCTGGTTCATCCCCCCCAAGAGTGGATTCTCTTTCTGAAGAGGAATTCGAAATAATAGAATTGCTTGCTACAATCTGTCAACCTTCTCTCAGATCAACATTGAAAGATGTTTTCCTTTCAGTACCCTGGAATACATGAACATTAGCATTATTTTAAAGATATTTCCCCACAAATTCTTTAATTGATGTACCCAATGGTGTTACAGCAGTTCCTTCCCTAATGTTTCTCGGGGCCTCCTCATGCTGCAGCGCTGGAAACATATCTCCTCCTTCAAGACTGATGTCACTATGACACTCTATAGGGATTCCCTTTTTCCTAATGATGCCTTTCAGACCCTTTTCCAAGCCACAGGCCCCACATGGCCACACTTTGTTTGAGGGCATACTATATTACTGTTACCCTGGAGATAGTTGAAATGTATAATTTGTAGAGATTTCTTCTACCTGCAGGTCACTGCCTCAACACACCGTGTTTCTTATCCTCCCATAAACTTACTCTGCGACAAAAACACCAAGTTCAGTCTCCATCACTCTGCCCCAACACAGTTCGACAATTTCAGCTTTCACACCTGCTACTCCATGACTTCTGTTCTTTCTATGGCACCTTGAACTCCACCAGGAATGGGAGTCGTAATACAGTTGCAATGAGGCTTGCAGAACACATAGACACAGGTGGTGGGCACAAGCATGGTAGCAGCAAGTTGTGTTATACAATATCCAATATACAATGTGCAATAAACAATATCCAATTTAAGCATCCCAGCAACTCTTAAAATTGACTGCAGGTGATTCTGACTCCACTAAAATATGAGGCACAAATCACTTCTCTCCAAAGCAGGTTAGAATAGAGTTTAATATGTTCAGTAGTGCTCTGTCAATACAAATCACCGGCGCAGGACACATAGGATACCCTCACTTCTTAGATACTCCTAAATTGACCTTAGAAGACCCAGGAAAACCTATTTTCTTCCTGTTTCCCACTGCAGGATATATTCAGGGCATAATCAGGCCTTCGCCGCAAGGCTTGGACAGTATGGAGGGAGTGGGTACAATCTCCACTTATTCTAATCCTCCCCTCCTCCTCGGCATGCTGTATCAGGCACGACCGATATGGCATTCACGGAACCCCCCCCCCAAGTCGGCTGCAGTTCTTCCCAGGCCTCCTGCAGTTTGGGAAAGTTGCCTGGCTTCACCTGCACCCTTTTCTTCAGCCAGCCTCTCCCTGCTCCTCAGTGGTCCTCCCGCGGTCCAGGAGAGGTGCCTGGGTTCCCCTTCAGATGGCCCGACCCGACACAGCACTCCCGGGATCCCGCGATTCACAATCCGGGAGGAAGTGGAAGAGATGTCTGTCAGCAAAAGGCCTACTTCCGAACCAAGAGACATATGGGTCACAATGAAGAAGCACCTCAAATTGAAATGTATGACAATTTGAGTTGTTATAGGTTTGCATATGTTCACTGTGTTTGGTTGTACATTTGTGAAATGAAGAAGGTCGAGCTGGTCTGCAATAGACTTACTTCTCAACAATATTTTGGTCTGATGTCATGGACCAGGCTATGACACATGACATCAGACCAAAATATTATATGTGTTGAGTTTGTGTTTTTGATTAGTGATAAGCAATTTCATATTCCTAAACTGTTGGTTGATCCATGCTTGACTATGTTGTTGTGGATAGGTAACCTGTATCATGTGGCAAAGTAATCTTGTCATGGTATGGTCAGTATGATTGGTCAACTTCATTTATGGCATTATCTGTGTCAGATAGTTAGCTTAGCTGGTGTTTGACAATGTTACTATTAAGGGACATACATCATATTTTGTTGTGACATGATATTGGTACTTCAATGGCATTACCTGTGGGGATTGGTGAACAGGATGCAATGAGACATGTGTACTGTATGATGGAAGTATTATTTTGTGAATGTGATGACCATACCTGACTTTCTGTTTTTCAGCATCAGCACCGGCACGTAAAGGAGACGGGCCAAAGCTGAGTGGGGAAGCTTCTAGCCACGGGACCTTCAGTCATGAGAACACCGACTGCAAGGGGCCCAGTGGCCAGGAGGGCAATGGGAGTGCTGCAGTAAAAACCTGATCCACTACATTTTCTTGAGAATTATCCTCAAGTGGCCACTCTCTATCTGGGACCACCCCAGTACCATCTCTGCCTTTCTCCCCCATTCTATCACGCCCTACCTATAGCTCCCCATCCAGTTGGCCGTTCCCACCCTTCCAAGAGGGTGGGCATCTCCCTCACCACAGGCACCTCTGCCCCAGCCCATGTTAGCCTTGCTGCCCTCAGTGAGGAGGCTATTGACCTCCTAAGGTTAATCTCTGTGGGTATGTCGATGACCATGAATCCAGGGACTGGCAACTCAAATTCAACAGAACAATGCATTCCTGGAGGGCATTTACAGTGCACTGGCTGGCCTACAGTGATCATTTCAGGCTCTAGCCACCAGACCGATGGCAATCAGTCTACTGTCCCACCTCCACCTTCCTCTTCCCAGTCCGAATGCCCCCTTCCCTGACCCAGCCAAAGCACACAAACAGACAGACATGCATCCACCTCAACATCCATGGGTAGCGCAGACAAACATATGCACCACAAGACACACCACTGGCACTCACACAGACAACATCCACCTACAGACACAGCAACAGTCACGACCTGCCTTCAGAATCCTACTACCCCCAGCATCACAGACACAATACATGACACACCTGCAGACACCACACCAACAGTTAGTGATCCAGCTACCATACCGATCCTACCTACAGACAGCACCCCAGCAGACCGTCAGACCTCCACCCCAGGCATCACACCAGCAGGCACCACAACCACTGACACGCCTACGTGCAGCACATCCACCATACCAGCAGTCACCACCCCAACAGACAGCCACCCACCCACCACAACATCACCTAGCACCTCCACCCCCTCAACCCAAGACACTTAAACACCCTCTCTCACCCACCCAAGAGACACCCACCACACACAAGCACCTCCCACAAACATGCACCCATGTTGACAAGCAGTCAAGTTTTGAAATTGTAGATATTTCAAGAGTTTCAAAACGAACTGAAACATCTGCAAAGAGTTTGAAAAGGTGAAAATTAATGAAAGAAAAAAATTAATAGGTTTTCATTTTCTAACACTTCTGGTGTTTCTTGATACCGTAATGTAGTACTTAATTTTCTATTCCACCTACAACCAGTAGTTGAAAATATTCTAAAACCCAAAGAGAACCCTTTAAATCAAGCGTTGACATCTTTGTTCAGTTTAGTACATAGTGAAATCTGTGTGTAATTCTGCTACATTTATATGTGATATAGTTGACCACTGCAATGGTACACAATTCACTTTGAATGTGCAACAAGATAGTAGTTGTTAATGGTAGTGCCAAATGTGTTAGAAAATGAGGATGACTGCAACTAAGTTCTTCTTAAAAGCAATCATTAAAGCAAACTAGTCATGGAACCATGAGTTTGTCAATTGTCCTTATTTAGGCAGAACAGACATTCAATGAGAGCGATTTGTATACCATGCAGTACAAGACTGCAAGTCAGTAGGCTTTGAAACCCTTTTTCTGAAAGCTGTGCAGAATAACTCCTGTCCAGACACTACATCAGAAATACTGTCTATATTGGTTGTGAGACACAGTTCGAAATTTCTTATTCTCATTCTACAAAGATGGTAGTAGTAAAATCAATACTGAAAAGCTGTTCAGGTAGCAGTTAAAGAAACACAGACTGATATTGCCATTAATTTTCATTATGGGTCACAATACATTCTACATAAAAACGTTTTCTGGCTGAACTGGATATGATGATGTATTCCTTACAGTAAAGCATTGGTTACCCTGGACCAAAACCTGGTCCAAATTCCTCTCATACAGTTCTACAACCAAAGTTCTAGAATAATTACAAACTTCTATATAGATATAAAATGTTCATTGACCTTATCTGGCCTACCACGGATAATAACTATAAAATAATTGAACTTTTTTCATTAATATAAAATTGGAGAGGCTCGCTAGAGTAAACCAGGATGTACTGCCCCTAGGACTGCACAAGGGGATTGTGTGCCTGGCTCTTCAAAGCCTCTCACAAACTCTTGTAAGAGATGTGCGAGTGCCACCGATGATAAAGAAATTGAAAAATAGCATATGTATGAAAACATCATTGGCATTTTTGGCTCTCATGAGATTCTTGCAAGAGTTTTTAAGAAGAAAAAAGAAAAACATATTACAAACAACATAGATAAGAAAACTATAGTATAGCTCTGAAAAGAGCATTGTTTTGCATTTTTCAGCAATTTAAATTGTTTGATATTTTCTAACATTTTTACATTTTTGTGCATTTCTAAATATTGGAAAGGGGTAAAACTAAAACATGGAATTTGGGAACAAAATGAAAAATAAAACAACATCTTCAAAACAAATAGGAGAAAAATCTTTAAAAAAATAACTTTACAAAAAAAACTACTGCCTGAGGGGCATTTGTGGTCATGGGCTAGCTTATCTCTGATAAACAAATAAATACATAAGCAGCAAAAACTGCTTTATTAAAATAAGCATAGGATTTATCTGTTTCAGCTCTCGGTACCTGGGCTGGCAAAGAGTCTCCAGGTTCAAATGAGGTAGAAACCCCTGACAGTTGTCTAGCTCTGCAGAATGAGCTAACTCTTCCCCAGCAAGCCTTTGTGGATGCACAGACCTTAACTGTCTGCCCATGCACAGCTTGCTTTTACCCCCGCAGCTGAACTCCTTCCTGCAAAGTTTGCAGATGACACGTTTTGCAGAGACTTTTATGCTACCTGGACTCATGTAAAAAAAACTGCAATACCAAAGATTCTATGGCAAGCCGAGGTGGTTGAGGTAGTGTAGCTGCATCACATTGCTCATCAAAATCTGATGACATTTTTCTATAGGAAAACAAACAGGGAAATAGTGTAAGCCAAAAACGTCTACCCATACTAAAATGCAATCACTAATAACATAATTTAACTTCTCTTTCCCGCATATTCCTTTGTAAATTCATATGGCATTACAGGCCTTACACTAAGTGCAAAATAGCTCAGGAGATAATCAAGTATCATTAGTACCATCACATATACACCTTCTGTTAGAAATGGGGTCTTTTGTTGGCTGTCAGGTTACCCCCTGTCCAAGCAAGGACCCTCACTCTAGTCAGGGTAAAGAAGAAACACCGTAAGTTAACCCCCGCTCACCCCCTTGGTATCTTGGCACAAGCAGGCAGGCTTAACTTCAGAAGCAAGGTGTAAACAATTTGTACCAACACACACAGTAACTCAGTGACAACACTACAAAATGACACAACACAGGTTTAGAAAAATAGATAATATTTATCTAAACCAGTGGTTCCCAACCTGTGGTCCGCGAGAGCCTAGAAAATAAAAAAAATATTAACAAATCTTGATAAATTAGGTCCCCAGCTTCTAGTAATGACTCAGTCGGGGGTCCCTGGATTCCAATGATGATTCAGTGGGGGTCCCTGGGTTTCATTAATGTTAAAGTGGGGTCCACAGAAATCAAAAGGTTGGGAACCACTGATCTAAACAAAACAAGACCAAAACGACAAAAATCCAACATACACAAGTCAAGCTATGAATTTTTAAAGAATAAGAGTCTTAAAACCTTTAGAAAATAGTGAGAACACTGTTAGTATACAAAAGTACCCGGGTTGCGTCAAAATAACACTGCATGTGCGAGTGTGCACCAGAAAAGGCCAGCAATACATTGATTTCTCACTCACAAGTTAGACTGTGCGTCGTTCCTCCTATGGTCAGATCGGGGTATATCTGTTTCCTCTCCCGCAAGAGATTGATGCGTCAATCTGGACACACACTTCAGGTTCGGTCAGCCTTAGCATTGTTTTTCTGCGCCCAGCAAGGTTGTGTAGAAAATCCAGTTGCACGGTATCACAAAACCGCGCTGCGTGGAGTTTGCGTCATTATGAGCCTCCATTAGTTGGTGTGGCGTGTCATTTCTCCAGCCGCGTTGCATAGATCTTCCAGCCGTGATGCAGGTGGAGTGCTGATTTCAGCTGCAAAGCCGGCGGCGCATCATTTCTCAGTGGTGTCGCAGAAGGTGTGTCAAAAATTTCCCCTCATGGCAGTCCGTGCAGGATTTTCAGTCTTGGTCTGCCAGCTTCAACTTTCAAGGGCCCAGGAACTGGATAGAGCACCACTTGGCAGTGCAGGAGTCTCAGCAGAGAGTCCAGGTGCTGGCAGGGGACGTCTTTGGTGGCCGTGAGACTTCAACAACAGGAGGCAAGCTCAGTTTAAGCCCTTGGTGATTCTTCATAAGCAAGAATGCAAAACAAAGTCCAGTCCACAAAGCATAGTCACAGGCAGGGCAGCACTTCTCCTCAGCTCTTCAGCTCTCCTCCATGGCAGAGGTTCCTCTTGATTCCAGAAGTGATTTAATTTTCAGGGGTTTGGGTGTTCTTCTCATACCCCTTTCTGCCTTTGAAGTAGATCTACTTCAAAGGAAAGTCTCTCTTGTTTGTCAGATCCTGCCTTGCCCATGTCAGGCCCCAGACACACACCAAGGGTTTGGAGACTGCCTTGTGTGAGGGCAGGCACAGCCCTTTCAGGTATGAGTGACCACTCCTCCCCTCACTCCTAGCACAAATGGTTCATCAGGATATTAAGGGTACACCCCGGCCCCCTCTGTGTCACTGTCTAGAGAGAGGTGCAAATCTCCCAACTGTCAAACTAACCAAGACAGGGAATCCAAAACAGGCAGTCACAGAGTGGTTGAAGCAAGACAATGCCTACTTTCTAAAAGTGGCATTTTCAAGCACACAATCTCAAAAACAACTTTACTAAAAGATGTATATTTAAATTGTGAGTTCCGAGACCCCAAACTTTACATGTTTATCTGCTCCCAAAGGGAATCTACACTTTAATCATATTTGAAGGCAGCCCCCATTTTAACCTATGAGAGAGATAGTCCTTGCAACAGTGAAAACTGAATTTGCCAGTATTTCACTGTCAGGACATATAAAACACATTAGTATATGTCCTACCCTAAACATACACTGCACCCTGCCCATGGGGCTACCTACGGCCTACCTTAGGGGTGTCTTACGTGTAAGAAAAGGGAAGGTTTAGGCATGGCAAGTGGGTACACTTGCCAAGTCGAACTTGCCAAGTCGAATTGGCAGTTTAAAACTGCACACACAGACACTGCAGTGGCAGGTCTGAGCCATGTTTCAGAGCTACTAGTGTGGGTGGCACAAACAGTGCTGCAGGCCCACTAGTAACATTTGATTTACAGGCCCAGGGCACCTCTACTGGACTGTACTAGGGACTTACCAGTAAATCAAATATGCCAATCATGGAAATCCAATTACACATGCATTTTACATAGGAGCACTTGCACTTTAGCACTGGATAGCAGTGGCAAAGTACCCAGAGTAACAAAAACAGCAAAAACAAAGTCCAGCACTTATCAACAACCTGGGAAACAGAGGCAAAAAGTTAGGGGAGACCAAGCCAAGGATGCCAAGTCTAACACCTCCCATAGTTGTTGAAAGCAAGAATTATTAGCAATAGCATACACTTTACAGGTAGCATAGTTCACATTAACAATCAACCTCAGATATATAGGAAACCCTCCTTGAGTAAGGGGTTCAATCTCTATACAATTGCTCGGAGTAAACCAAAATAGTAAATGCCAATTCCAAAACAAATGCCATACAAAGGACAGCTTTTATCTGTATCAAAACCCTGAAACTCAATGAACCTACATTAAGAAATGAAGTTGATATCAGTAAAGAACTGGTTACTGTAAATATTGTTTACTCTATAAAGAGGGGTGTTTCAATACCACACTGTTTGCAAACAGTGAAAATGTCATTATAAATACACCAGACAGAATTAAAAAGTACCTACTACTCTACTGTGCTTAGAAACACCATCTGAAGGAAAACAAGGACACATACCTAGGTTAGAACCTGATGCACATAGTCTTCTATGTTAAGTAGAAATTGTCATGCTGGCACTGTTCTCTCGATTAACTCAAGGCTGCTTACAGGAGTTAGTATCTACTATGTAGACTCTTTCTCCTGTTGAACACATTTCTCTGTAGAGAAAAATTGTGTGGGACATTATGAACACAATTCAGCTGTCACCTGCAAACAGAGAATTACTCTTGTATACTAAGATCTATAATGTGTTCAATACCGCTACACAGCTATGGTGTATTAGAAGTGTGAGAAACCCCCAAACCTTCAGATTGATACTGGTGGTTACTCATTTTGACTGTACCCTGGGCACTGCTAACCAGCCCCATGGCCAGTGCTCTGTGTAATCTGGCCTATGCAAATTAGACCTATTTATAATTGGCACTGGCAACCTACTTATAAGTCCCTAGTATATTGTAGTGCATGTGGGTGTAGGGACCCCAGGGTGCCCTACTGTGATCCCTGGTGTCTTTGTAAAGGCATGCCAGCCTTGCTGACTGCTTTTAAGGTAAAATTAACCCCACGTTTAACTTTGGAATTAAAAGTACTTCCAAATTCCCAAACTATATTATTTTTGTATACAGGTCACTCCTGAGGTCTGCCCTAGGTGCCCGAAGAGTTAGGTGCATTATACATATAATCAGGGACATTATAAAATACGTTTTATAAGCCCTGGTAAGGGAAACACAGCCAAGTTCATTTTTCCCCATTGCAGGTAATGGGCTCTATACACTAACATTGGGAAACTTTATTTTAAATTATTAAAGTCTTATTTTCAATAGAGAGGAGCTAAATATTGTAAGTTTGGTATCAAATGAATGTTATAATAAATCCAACCACCTGCCAATGTTAGATTCAATACAACTAACACAGGAAAAGTGTTTTAGAACTCTTTCTGAAAGTTATCAAACGAGCCCTGTAGTGCCTTTTCCTGATTGGTCAGCCTTTCGCAGCCTGAGCCACACGGCCTTAATGAGTTATGGAGTGGCCTGGGCTGAGGCAAAGGAAACATCTGGTGGGTGGAGAACTGCTGCAGCCAATGGCAGAGCAGGATGGAGGAAGAATAGCCAAACTGGTCTTCAAAGGAGGGAAAGCCACTTGGGACAGAAACTAGACCTTTCCTATTTGCTGCACCCCCAGACAGATGGGAGACTCTCTGATTAGATTAAGAGAGGGTCTGGAAGAGGTTTGTAAAGAGTGACTTAGCCACACCAGTGGGTCGACTCAGTCAGAACTAACCTCTTATGATGAATTTTTGACATCTTGGATTTTTACAGAATGTTGCTCCCTGGAATTGACTTTTGCCACACGTCACATGAAGTGGTCACCACAGAGGGCTGTGGTCTTTCCCTTTTGAACATGAGCATTCCCCCATGTTTCCCACCCCCAGGAGAAAGGATGAATATGGCTGCCCCAGAATTCAGATCCCTGCTGGAAGAAGACACTGGAGAAGAAGGACTGTCCTGCTGGACCCCTGGCCTGCACATAGACACTGCACTCAAAAGGACTGCACCAGCTGCACCCTTAGGTCTTCAACAAGAAAATGAAATGACTGCCTTGCTTCTGCAACTCCAGGAGTGGACTCCCTGTAAGCTACAGCAACAAAGGAGCTGACCAGAGTCCCCTATATCAGGTCCTGCAAGAATAACCTAGCTGACCAGCGTCCATTTAGGATTCTGACTAGGTGCACTCTGGGAACTGTAATCCCAACTTCCAAGGGGCAACTCAGAGCTTCTGGAACCTAGGATCAAGTTTGTAGATACGTTGAGTACCCAGAAAAGACTTCTGAAAGAAGTTCCAGAAGTTTGGAGATGTTTGGAGCAACTTTGAAAAAAAGCTCCATCAGAGTCAAGCTGGCTACCTTCAACTGTGACCCAGCCTGAAATTCAGGTTCATCCCACTGAAAGCTCTGAAGCTCCAGACTTCAAGGATTTCACTGGTGGCTCGCAGAAAGGCAAACCGACAATGTTGCATCGAAATTGGCTTGCTCAGGAGGACCACAAGGCATAGAGGAAGAAAAGTTCCAGAAAAGGTTTTAAATGAGAAAGTAAAACTTTGAAGGAAGCCTCCTGCTTAGTGTATCCAAGCAGGGCTCCATTTCAGTCTGCATCAACTTTTGACTTTGTCCCAGTCAAGTACGACCAGATATTCCTGGTTAGCGCTTTCGTTTTTTAGGTGCTAGAAAGATTTTTTTTTAATTTAATCTTTAAAAATGCATATCTCCAGTTCCTTACTTTGGATTTTTGTTGTTTTGGTTAAATTTTAAAAACACAAATACTTTTTATTTTTGCTTACTTACTGTTTTGTTGATAATAAATGCTTCAGACACCTTTCTCCTGAGTGAAGCCTAACTGCTCATGCACCAAGCTGCAAAGGGTTGAGCAAGGATTAATTTACTGAGACCTTGACTAGACCTAGTTGGGGGTCGTTCCCTATTGCTAAGTGTAGGTACCTACCCTACCTGCCCTTCCCAGTAGTCCACTTTCCATCAAGAAGCACATGTGTTTGTAAACACTTCCACCATTATCTGAACACAAGCTGTACAAAATTAGGTAGAAAAGTAACATGGTAGTTAACCGACAGTATCTGAACTATAAAGCAATCTACCATGCTCCCTGGACTATGAAATTTGTGATGTCATCAGTGATGTTTTCATTTGAGAGGTCATCACTGATGTCAGAACACTGTCACACACACCACTCACAAACTAGCAGGAAAGTGACTATGTGTGTGGCATTGTGGATGGACTAATAGGTGAATGCCATATTAAGTCAATGAGTGGATGAATGCATTTATCAATGTTAGATAAGTGTCTAAGTCCATAGTATTGTGTGACTACTTGCACAGCTAGATAGATGAGTGACTGCATGAATGGAGACATCCTATATCTTAAGACATACCTATTAGCATTGACATTGCTGGTTGGTCTTTGGGAATTTGTGTGTGTACTGTAGTAGCATCAGTGCAGCCACATTAACCCCTCAGCTGCTGAACCTACCTGCCACCCCAGTGCTGAGCCCTTTTTTGTCTATTTGGGGATGTAAATGTTTAGGGCTCCTTTTTCCGTATAAGGTATCCACATCAAATTTGCATCATTTTTTTCCAGCATTCTAGGGATTGTAAAGGTACCCATGGATTGTGGGTTCCCAGGGGGGGGGGGGGCTGAGAAAATAGGCAAAATATCACAAACATTTTAGTTTATTTAGAAAACATTAGAAAAAGTGCTCCAGATTAAAGTGTCTATGTTTTCCCATAGACTGGACACCACAAACAGTTTGCTGTACTAAAGTCATCATCTTCTCAGATTTCAGGAACATGCAGAGTTGAATCCAAAAACCTAATTTTGTACTACAGTTTTGGCATTTTTCTAAGAGGCAATTTTTTGTGTTCTATACCTACTTACAGTTTGTACTGGAAACCAGCATGAAACCTGTGGGTGATCCAGAAAAGTTATACATTTCTAAAAAGTAGACATAATTCCAAATTCAGAAAGTGATCACATGTGCAGATCTAACAAGGTGTTGTCAAGGCAAATATTCGTTGAAATAAAGAAATATTAAAAATGAAAGAACAGGCATTTGTGACAACATTCCCAGCTGTAACGTTTTGTTGCAACGGCCAATTGAAAGAAGCAGTATACCATTACATCTGCTAGACCTTTCTGGTTGTGGGGAAATATGTACTTTCAGGTTCTCCAAGAACCCATGGTACCAAGAGCCAACAACTGAACTGCATAGAAAAATGTTTTTTAGAGAGTACAGAGTATAGACCAAATCTTACAGTAACATAAGGAGAATGAAAAATGGGTAGCAAGGAAATGTACGTATTTCTGAAATGGGCACAAGATATAGAGTTTAGAAGTAGTGGTTATTTCTTCATCTCTGAACTTGTGGGTACCTGTACTAGCCAATGATTTGGAGGGTATTTTGTATAATGTCATCTTTATTATACATTGCACAAATGCAGTAAAAACCAATAGGTAATAACAAATGTTCTACTATTCAATGCTCCTACCAATCTCACAAAATAATTGGTACCTCACGTGTGTGGGTAGGCCTACTGCCTGTGACAGGAAATGGCCCAAAAACAAAATGGACACAGTACATTTTTCCACTGAAAACTGGCCCTTTTTTCCAATATGAGTAGCTTGACATTTTGGATCCTAGCTCAGCTGGCTTCAAGGGAAACATAGCCAAACTGTATATTTTTGAAAACTAGAAACCTTGGGGTATGCAGGGTGGGCTGACTTATATGGCTTTCACTAATTTTTCTTTTTTTACCCAGAATATCTTGCAAATTTCAAACTTTGACTAAAGAAACATATTTTCCTCATATTTCTATGATGGAAAGTTCTGCAATCTCCACAGTCACAAGCTTCCTTCCATCTGGTATTCCCCCAATTTCTCAATAAAAATGGTACCTCACTTGTGTGAGTAGGGCAAATGCCTGCAAGAGGAAAAGAACCAAAATGTATCATGTACAGAGCACATTTTTTCTACTGAAAACTGATCCTTTTTTCCAAAGTGAGTAGCTCGAGATTTTGGACCCTAGCTCAGTCAGCACCTAGGGAAACCTAGCCAACCTGTACATTGTTTAAAACTACACACCTAAGGATATGTATGGTGGGCTGCGTGGATGGCTTTCACTATGTTTTTTTACCTCACTTGTGTGGGTAGACCCAGTACCTGCAACAGGAATGGACCAAAACGCACTGTGGTGATAATGACAACTGAGAAGGGTCTAATGATTAGTCCTGGGATTGGGAACCATTTAGGGAAACCTATCAAACCCAGATATTTCTGAAATATTGCTATAAGTGAAGTCTATGGAGGTATCACTTGTGTGGCTTCCCTAAAGTTTTTTTTTACCCACAAACCCTGCAAATGTGAAACGGTCAATAAAATCACTATTTATCCTTATATTTCTGAGGCATAAACTACAGGAATATGCAGGTATCCAGAAACATCATACCACCCAGCATTCCGTAACTTGTTCTGATAAAAACATTACCCCAGTTGTATGCCTGGACCTAGTGCCTGTGATAGGAATGGCTCACACGATAGTCAATTATAGTTTTTGCCTAAGGGCCACTGCTGTCCCTGGGGTGATCCATTTAGTGATGTGGGCACTAGGCACAAGGACAGAAGTGGGATAACGTTTTTATCAGGACAAGTAGGAAACACAGGATGGTAGGAATTTTGTAAATCCCTGCACATTCTTGTACCTTGTGTGACAGAAATACAAGGAAAAATTATGTTTGTATTTAACATTTCACCTATGCAGGATATTCTGGGTAAGAACACTGTAGGGAATCCACATAAGTCACAACTCCATGGACTCCCCCATGTATCTAGTTTTTAGTTTGGATCTGGTAGGTTTCCCTATATGGCCGCCATGCCCAGGACCAAAAATACAGGTGTCCGCCTTTCAAAACCAGGCTGTGTTGTGATAGATTATTTTGATGTCTCTGCAATATGTTTTGGGCCCTTCCCTGTCTCATCCACTTCTCCATCCAAAGTAGTGAGGCAACACTTTTCTTGGGAAACTCTAGGTGGTACGAAATTTGTGGCTGTCTGCAGATTCCAGTACTTTTCCTCATTGAAATGCAAGAAAAAATTTTTTTTTAAGCAAAGATTGAGCTTTGCAGGGGAATCTGGTTTAAAAACACTGTTAAGAGCCATGCACCCCTTGGACTCCCCTGGCTGTCTGTTTTTCATAAATGTGCAGGTTTGCCTAGGTTCCGGCTGAGCTTGGGCTCAAAATCCACAGCTACCCATAACGACAAAAAAAAGAACCAAAAACACAAGTTAGTCTTTGTAAGAGCCACTAGTTTGTTAAAGTTAACACACCATTCACACTGATTCATTTTAGCACTCCAGAAGTTCTGGTTTTAAAGCATGAATAATAAGTATCCGAATATTGAAACCAAGCCTTCTTAAATTGAGCCATAAAGCCTCTTCTCTGCACCAACTGCTTTATGGTTCATTCACGTGCCATTCATGCACAACCCTTTCATACCACCGGGCATGGGCCCAGTCCAACCGATCAGTGCACTCACACCAACTTACCGTCCCCAGAGTAGGGAACATCACATTTATACACCACAGGATGGAATAAGTTTGACTCCATTTTATCACTTGTCAAGTAACCGCCTCTTTCTTCCTGAACATTACCAAACTCATGTTTAGTGAACCTTCACTAATGGATCCTATGACAGCCACATGAGGTTTAGGAAAACATGTCTTTTATGCACCTTCAGTGCATTCACTCTGCTAAATCCAACTCCTTCCAGTTTGTGGATGCAAGCTGGGGGTGTCCAAAGATGCGTTGCGAGGCCTGTTCCTCAAACTGAGTGAGCATATCTGTCTTTGGAACTAAGGCAGGCATGCTGAGAAATTTTCACAAAGTTCTGTAAAGAGAATGTCATAAACTATGAAGAAGGGTAGTTTTTAGCACACAGGTTAGTCCCTGAGAACGTAGCATTTGTCCCATCCACTGTTATGTGCAGTGCTATAACTGTAATGTAGTTATCATACAGCAGTCTGAACATCTACTGAGTTCTGATGGAGGATGAACATTGCAAGCAGATCAGATGTGGCACCAGTGGGTTTGAATCCATCGATGTAGATGATGTCATGGCATGTTTATTTGTACTATGTTTACTATCTGCCTTCTATCTATAAAATATAGCGGAGAAAATACACCTACTGTAAGCTTTTCTTACCTGTTCATGTCTCTGTCTGCATCCAAGTCCTGACTAATCCTGTATAATTGCCGAGTGAACCTATGCTAATGCCTTCCTTCCCTAGTTGCTTGAAATGAAAGAAAACGTCTTTTCTGTGCCATCAGTGCAAATACTGTGCTAAATCCAACTCCTTCCACTTTGTGGATGCAAATTAGGGCTGTCTGAGTATGCCTTTCAAGGCCTATTCCTCGGACTGACTGAGCATATTAACAATTGAACAATTGAAACTAAGACAGACATGCTTTTGAATATTGCACAGGGTCTCTTAAATAAAGAGAAAAACAAATATCCTCTGGGACTCATCCACCGACACTTCCAGTTTTACTTTGAAAGTGAAACTACAAATTTAGTTTGCACAATTTCAAAGCAAGTTGAATTGTTGGTGAATATGTCCTAAAGGAAATTTGTTTGACCTATTACACTTATTCTGGTTCTCGCAGGCAATCAGGGTAGTCCTTGTGTAGCATGCATGAGTTCCCTTAAAAGCACTTTAAAATTCAGTCATGCCTTTAACATTTTGCCACACAGGGTACTCCATGACAGCGTGACATATGTTCTGTTCACTAGTTTGTGCAGTGTGGGGACTATAATGCATGTTAATTATCAAACAGAACGCCTACCACGTTCTGACAGTGGATAAAGGTGTCGAGCAGGATAGATGAGTGACTGCATGCATGGAGACATCCTATATCTTAAGTCAGCAGTCAGTGTCGAGCAGGCCATAAGGAAGTCCATGATTCCTGAAGGAGATAAACAAAAATTCTGTGGCTGCTTGCCTGACGAAGTAGTGGCTCATGGGCATTAGGTATCCATGCACAGCCATTCAAATGTTCACCAAATGGCAGCCCCTCCTCAGTCCATTTCCTAGAGGTTTGCTTTAGTGTGATATAACACAAAGAAGGAGGAAAACACAGGCTTGGCTGGGATGGGCACCGGAGACAATAATAACAACTTTCCTGCCTCTTTCCATGCTTCGAACAAACTTTGCAACAGTAAAATGGATGATTCTTCTTAGGTGTTTTGGAAATGCGATCTACAAAGTGTTGCTTCTGCAACCTTGCCACATCCTCCAGAACATACAAAGTGGAGTCTGCTGCTCCTGTTGCAGCAGTAAAACTTTTAATCACAGACATCTGAAAGTCAAGGAAAGACACAAGTTTTCCTGTGGCTGTCTGACGATAAGCAATATATGCATTGTATGTTGCCATCTGGATCAGGTGGACAAACAGTTTCTTATACCAAGTGTGAGTTTTACAACTCGCATTGTATGGGTGAAGAACCTGGCCCTTTTTATCCGCTTCACCCATGTATTTATTGTAATCAAGTATGCAAATGGACTTGTGGTCTTCAGTCATCTGACCCCAAACCGTGACAGGGAAAGTGCTCGCATCATGAATTGTAGTGAGCACTTACGCATGATGCCCACCTAAAAACTCGACTGCAAGCAGTTCCTTGGAATGCAACACAGTACTCTGGGATTTCTGGTGCTTCTTACAAACAAGCTCCTGCGGGGAGTCGTTTGTGGCGGACAACAAGCTGTACTACAGGCCACAGTGCAAGCTTTGTAAAGCTGACTGAACAGCTCTACTCTTGTACTTAAAGGTTATAACCTTTGTGAAGGAGTGGCTGGACAAGCTCCCATACAGTCTTTCATATGACCCCTAGAGTGGGAGTGCAACCTACAGGGTTTAGCATGGAGTCCTTCCCTGTCTAGACTCTCAAGGTGTAAACATCACCAGTAGAGCTTTCACATAACATGTACAGCTTGATGCCATAGAGTTTTGCCTGAACAACAGCCCCCCTTTGTACAGGATCAAAGACTCATCGACTGCCATATTCTTTCGAGGAGTATAAATCTCTAGATCTCTAGAAACCTGGCAAACAAATCATCTACGACAGGCCTTATTTTGAACAATCTGTCAAGGTCTGGGTAGTCCCAGGTCAAAGCAGCAGAATTATCATTGAAATGCGCATGCACTGCAATAACAAAAAACAATCTCTGCTCATGTACTGTGCAGAGATGGGGGTTACCCAACGTGTACGAGTCGTCCAGTAGGACTGCAATGTGGGTTTCTGCACATACCCCATTTTGAGTGTAAGGTCCAAAAATATCTTCAACTCTGCCAGAGAAGTGAGATTCAATCAATTAATTAATAATTACTCATCCATAAGGTCTCAAGGTGCTGTTGGGTATATCTTCAGGGTTTAGTCAAAGAGCCAGGTCGTGTGGTCTTTTCTGAATTGAGGTAGTGATGGTGACTGTCTGAGGTGGAGAGATAAGGTGTTCCAACGTTTTGCTGCCTGGTAGGAGAAGAGAGGAGAACGATCTCCTTCCAGCCGAGGACTTCCTAATGTGGGTACAGTAGCAAGCAACTGCTGGGAGGTGTGGAGAGGTCTGGCAGGGGAGTAAAAGGTGATGCAGTGGTTGAGGTATCTGGGTCCAAGGTTGTGGAGAGCCCTGTAAGTGTGTACAAGGAGCTTGAAGTTGATCCTCCTCTCGACGGGGAGCCAGTGGAGACCTCGCAGGTGTCCTGTGATGTGTTCTCGTGGGGGATGTTCAGGATGGATATGGAGGAGGCATTCTAATTGTGTTGTTGTTTGCTCAGATTCTTCTTGGTGGTTCTGGTGTAGAGGCCATTGTCGCAGTCAAGTCTGCTTGTGTTCAGGGAGTGTGTCGCAGTTTTGCAGCAGTCGCTTGGGATCCATCTGAAGATCTTTCATGGGAGTCTGAGGGTGTGGAAATAGCTGGAGGCGATAGAGTTAACCTATCTTGTCATGGTGAGCACTGTGTCAATGATGACACCGAGGTTGCATGTGTGGTCTATAGGGGTGGGGGCTGCCAAATGTTGAGGGCCACCTGGTGTCAACCAAGGTTGGATAGGAGTGTCCCAGGATGAGGATGAGGACCTCGGTCTTGTCAGAGTTTAGCTTAAGGCAGCTCACCTTTATCCAGGCGGCAACTGCTTTCCTCCCGTCTTGGAAGTTCTTCTTGGCCATTGTGGGGTTTTCAGTCATGGAGATTATCAACTGGGTGTCATCGGCGTAGGAGATGATGTTCAGTCTATAGTTTCTGACAATAGGGGAGAGCAGGGCACTGTAGATGTTGAACTCAATGAGGCTTCTTGGGGTACTCCACAGCAGATCTCTGTAGGTTCTGAAAGCATTGGCAAGAGTCTGACTCTCTGCGATCTGTCTGTCAGGAAGGAGTGTATCCACCAAAAGGCCTTGTAGCGTATGCCTGCTTGTGGAGACTGGTGGATAGGGTGCAGTAGGACACTATACTGAAAGTGGCTGATAGGTCTAGTAGGATGAGAGCTGCTGTTTCGCCGTGGTCCAGGAGGGAGGGGATGTCATTTGTGGCAGTGAGCAGGGCAGTCTTGGTGCTGTGATTAATTCTGAATCATGATTGGGAGATGTCCTGCATGTTGTTGCCCTCAAAGTGTTGGCAGTGCTGAGTGTGATTGCTCTTTTAGCAACCTTGGCTAGGAAAGGCCGCAGTGAGATGGGGTGGTAATTTTTGTGATCCATGGGTTGGGCTCTGGGTTTCTTGAAGAGCGGGCAGATCTCTGCATGCTTCCAGTCCTCAGGGAAAGAGGCTGACTCTATGGAGCAGTTGATGGTCTTGCGGAGCTCAGGTGCAATTGAGACACTAGCCCTCATTGAAGATATAGTGGGGGCAGGGGTCACTGGGAGCTCCAGAGGGGATGCTGCTCATAATGGAGTGGGTCTCCTCCATCCTGAGAAGGGTCCAGGCGTGCAGAAACAGTGGGAGTTCAGTGTGTCCAGGTTGGGGCGTTGGTGATTTTGGAGAGTCTTGGGTCCAAAGTTGTCATCAATATCCTTGAGTTTCTGATGGAAGAAGGCAGCTAATCTGTCACAGAGGTCCTGGGATGCTGGGATGTTAGTGTCCTCAGCTTGTGGTTTGATGAAATCCTTGATGACATTGAAAAGTTCCTTAGTATTGTGGGTGGTGGCATTGATGCAGTCCTGCAGGGTGTTTTTTCCGGTGGATCCAATGAAGTCATAGTGGGATCTTGTGGCAGATTTGAAGGCTGTGAGGTCTTCTGGGAATTTCCTATTCCTCCATTTTTTCTCCAATTTCCTCGAGGTGCGCTTTGATTCCTGGAGTGCAGTGTAAAACCAGTTTTCTTTCTTAGTGGTGTGTTTCCCTGTGGTCATTCAGAGTGGGGCTAGGGGGTTGGTGCAATCGTCAATCCATTGGGGGAGGTTGCGTGCTGAGGTGTTGGTATCTGTTGTGTGAGGTGGTGGTGAGTTGCTGAGGGTGTTGATGAGATGCTCCTCTGTGGTGTGGTTCCATTTCCTGTGGGATGCGGGTGGTGTGGACGTGAGTTGTAGGTTTGGTGATGGAAAACTAGATGCAGTGGTGGTCAGTACAGTGTAGCAGTGTTGAGTCATCAATGGTGACATTGCTCCTGGTGGAAAAGATGGGGTTGAGTATGTGTCCAGTGATGTAAGTTGGTGAGGTGACCAACAGCTTGAGGAAGATTGTGTCATGTTTCTCAAGTAGCGATGAGGTGTTGTGGTCATTGTGGTCATTGATGTGGAAACTGAGGTCTCTTAGGAGGATGCAGTTGGTGGAGGCAAGTGCTTGGGGTGGCTATGAAGTGGACAATGGAGTCGCTGAAAGCTGGGCATGGGCCAGGTGATCTGTAGATGAGGGATGCTGTGGATGGTGGTCTTCAGGGTTATGTGGACTTGGAAGTGGAGGTGCAACATGCGGGAGGAATGTTCCTGTGTGTTGATTGATAGGCAGATGGTATTCTTGTAGGTGATGGCTAGTGTGCTGCCTGGTCTGGAAGGTCGGTCCTTGCAGAGCAGTTTGTAGTTGATGATGATGGCGATGCCAATGTCTCTGTGAGAAAGGTGATGTCTGGAAGGGTGGAAGCTATCAGGTCCCAAAGTTCCACGGCGTGCTTGTGCTGGGAGCGGATGTTGAGGAGGTTGATCTTGAAGTGACCTGGAGAAGTTTTGACAGTTCTGCAGCAAGGGGGTTTGGTGTATGGAGTGCATGGAAGGTACTGTGGCAGCTGCGGCAAGAAAAAGGTCCGTGGGTGCCTCTGGGGGAAGACGATGTCCGGACAGGTGGAGTCTGTCAGGTCCCAAAATTCCACTGCGTGCTTGTGGAGGGAGCGGATTTTAAGGGGGATGCACTTGAGGTGACCTAGAAGGGTTATTGATGGTTCTGCAGCTGGGGGGTCTGGCATTTGAAGTGCAGAGAAGGTACAATGGCAGTTGCTGCACGAAAAAGGTAGAACGTCCTTGGTTCAGTGTGTGAAGAGTTTTGGAGTTTCGGAATCAACTGGCACACCCTAAAATGTGACCCTAGAACACCTCCATGCTCCCTCAGAAATTGCACAGCAGGCAAATTTGTTTGCTGCACAATTTGCTGAAGGAAGTCAACATTGAAAAAGAGATGGATGTATAAAATTGGCAAAACGTTGGCTGCATCTGCTTTATATCTAGTAAAAGGTGGAATTTGGGGCTGGACTAAATTGCGGGGTGCCAAGAAAGCACCTTGTGCTCCTGCTTTTTTGGGGTTGGACTAACCCGCTGTTGTCCTGCAACACAGACTGTGCTTGAGAAGGGACAGCATGACTATACCTCAGAATCACTAGAAGAGAAGTTGTCAGATGTGACTTCCAGATTCTGCTCCCTCACATACTGTCTCAGTATCTGCTGTCTCAGTCTCTGATCCTGACTCAGAACTGTCCTCCATAACCTGAGTTAGGGCTTGAGCAGCAGTCATCCAATGAGATACCATCTCTCCTACTGGTTAAACTGTCCCTCTAAAACACTGGCCTACATAGAAAGCAGATATATTGTTCACAAAGTTGCTGGTGGGTGTGTCTATGTGATCCTTGCAACAGTAAATGTCAGTCACCTTAACTTACTTTCTTACCTCAATCAGCAGGTTATCTAAAGACACTGAAAGAAAACAAAAAAGGCACACTATTACTTCACTTTGCTACATACCCATCATTATAGACTTTAGCGCTGGTGGCACCCAGTGCAAACATAATTTTTGGCGCTACCGTCCTATGACCTCCTCCTTGTATTCTATACATACATTGTTAGACCTGACAGACTTAGGGTGGTCAACCCTCAACCTTTTGCCTGCCTCTCTTCACTTTTCTGACACTGTTTTTGCTGGTTTTAGGACTCTGCACACTTTACCACTGCTAACCAGTGCTAAAGTGCATATGCTCTCTCTCTTCAACATGATAACATTGGTTCATCCCCAATTGGCATATTTGATTTACTTATACGTCCCTAGTAAAGGGCACTACATGTGCCCAGGGCCTCTAAAGTAAATACTACCAGAGGACCTGCAGCACTGATTGTGCCACCCACATAAATAGCCCCTTAACCATTGCAAGGCCTGTATGTGCAGTTTCACTACTACTTTGACTTGGCATTTAAAAGTACTTGCCAAGTCTTAAACACCCCTTTTTTCTAAATATAGGTGACCCCTAGGGCAGGAAGCTATGTAGATATGTATTTTATATGCCCTGGTACTTAAAAACTCCTAAATATGTTCTCCACTGCTATGAGGCCTGCTCTTTTCATATACTAGCATTAGGCCTGCCTGCATATAATTTCTGAGTGGTAGATTCAGAACTGAAAGGGGTAATCAGGTCATATTTAGTATGGCCTGAATGGTAATAGAAAATTCTACTTATTAGTGTGGTTGGATTTTATATTACTATTTTAGAAATGCCACTTTTAGAAAATGAGCATTTCTCTGTACTTAAAACCATCTGTAACTTCCAGCCGGCCTCCAATCAGCATCTGGTCTGTGCTGATTGACAGCTCCCTTGTGCATTTCACAGAGGCAATCACAAACACAGGACACTCAGTCACATTTGCATTCAGCTGCATACTGAATGGGTCTTCCTGGGCTGGAAAGGTAGAGGGTCTGACACATTTCAAAGGCCAGTGTCCTGTCCTCACTCAAAGGACTGATAACCCCCCACAGGGACTATGGCAGACAGGACTGGCCTGAAAGGGGCACTTTTCACTTTAAAACCACTCTTAGAAGTCTCCCCTTCTTCAAAGGCATTTTGGGGTATATAAACTGGGTCTCTGACCCACCAACTCAGACACTTCTGGAATTACACCTGCACCCTGTCAGAGGAGCTACCTGGCTGCCCAAAGGACTCATCTGGACTGCTTTACTAGAAAGGACTGCTACCCTGCTGTTGCCCTGCTGCCCTGCTGGCATCTGACTCTGAATATAGCAAGTTTAGTATCAGATTAAGGGGGTTATTCTAACTTTGGAGGAGGTGTTAATCCGTCCCAAAAGTGACGGAAAAGTGACGGATTTACCACCAGCCGTATTACGAGTCCATTATATCCTATGGATCTCGTAATACGGCTGGTGGTATATCCGTCACTTTACCGTCACTTTTGGGACGGATTAACACTCCTCCAAAGTTAGAATAACCCCCTAAATGTTTAATAAAGCCAACAACTTGCCACTTTTGTATTTAATATAACTTGTACCAGGAAAAACATTTAGAACTCTTGCTAAAAGTTACCAACTTGAGCTGTTTAGTACCCTTCTCCGATTGCTCAGCCTCTGGCAGCCTGAACCAGGCTGCCTTGATGAGGTGTGAAGTGGCCTGGGCTGAAACAAAGGAAGAATTGAGTGGGAGGAGATCTGCCTTAGTAGATGGTAGAACAGGATGGAGGGAGAGAAGCCAAACTGGACTTCAAAGGAGGGAAGGACATTTGGCAGAGCAACTGTACCTCCCCCATTTCCTGCAAACTCAAACAGCCAGGTGCCCCTCATTAGATTAAAAGAGGGATGGAAAGGGGTGTGCTAAGGTAAACTTAGCCACATTAGTGGGTGAACTCAGACAGATCTAAAATCTAAGATTGAATTTTTGCCATCTTGGATTTTGGAGGAATGTTGCTCCTTGAAATTGATTTTTGCCACACTTCCCAGGGAGTGGTCAAGAGGGTGATGGCCTGCATGGGATTAGATAGAGGCACCCCCCCTGCTTGCCACCTCAGGAGCAAGGAGAAACATGGCTGAGCTGCCCCATACTTCAGATCCCTGCTGGAACAAGACTAGAAGAAGGACTTCCTTGCTGGACCCCTGGCCCGCATCTGAACACTGCATTCAGAAGGACTGCACCAGCTGCACACTTTGGGCTTCACCAAGAAAAGGACTTTGTATGGCTTCTACCACTCCAAGAAGAGACTCCCTATACGCTACAGGTAGAAAGGAGCTGAGCAGAGTCCCCTGCATCAAGCCCTGCAAAAATAGACAAGCTGATTAATGACATGTGGTCATTTAAGGATTTGAACCAGGTGCATTCTAGGAGTTGGAGTCCTAGCCCCCAAGGAGCAACTCAGAGCTTCTGGAACCTTGGGGTGAGTTGTGGACACCGAAAGGACCTTAAAAGTACTTCTGGAAGAAGATTTCGAAGTTTGGAGAAGTTCAGAGCAACTTTGGAAAAAAGCTCCATAAGTGGACCAACCTAACTTTATAACTATGGTGCAGCTTTTTCTGCCTTTTAAGGCCTCATTAGAGTCAAGAAATTACACAAATGTGCGGTTAGAATGGCACTATGGTACCTTAAATATGCCCCTAAGTGTGAAGATAAAACTTTAACCAAGGCTTCTCACTCAGTGTAGCCGAGCAGGGCTCCATCATGGTCGATCTCAACTTTTGACTTTGCCCGATCTAATTCGACCAGATGTCTAGACGGGCGCATTTGATTTCTATGCGCTAGAAAACATTTAGGCCCTCATTACAACCCTTGCGGTCGGTGTAGAAGTGGCGGTAATACCGCCAACAGGCGAGTGGGAAAAAATAAATGTAATTACAAGCATGGCGGTTACTGCCATGCCAAACCGCCACTTCTACACTCCGACTGCCAGGGTGGTGACGACCGCTGGGCTGGAGAGTCCTCCCCTCAAACCCACAACCCCCTACAACCCTCCAAAGGTAGAAGGACCCCACTCCCCACCCCTGCCCCCCCAAAAACATTGACACACACCCCCACCCCCTACACGCACGCTCACAAAACTATGACACATACACGCAGACATACATGCACACATGCACACAGACATATACGCACATATGTCGCATACACACAACACACTCCTGCATGTATACACGCACTCACACACCCCCTCTACACACTCACACGCACACAACACACAATAACCCCTCCCCTAACAGACGATTACCTTACCTTGTCCGGTGATCCTCCAGGAGGGAACGGGATCCATGGGGGTTGCTCCGCCGCCGTCTCCCCATCACCAGAACACCACCCCGCCGAATCCTGGGTTGTGATTTGGTGGGTGGTGTTCTGATAACGTGGTGGTGGAGGTGGAGCAGCCTCCACTTCACCGCCGACCACCAGTATGGCTGCTGGTGGCTTTCCATCCGAAAAAGGGCAGAGGGCTGCCAGCAGTCATAATACGCTGGGAGGAAGACCGGCCACACTGGCGGTCTTCAGCCCAGCGGTACCTCGGCGGTCTTGGAAAAAAGACTGACGAGGTTCAAATGAAGGCCTTAATCTTTAACAATTAATATCTCTGGTTTTCTTTAATGGTTCTTAATTGGTATGGTGTCATTTTGAAGATAAACATATAATCTATTTTTATAGATTGGTGTTTGATTTTTATTGTGTTTTGTGTTTTATTTATTTACTGTTCTGTGGATTGTAACCTCTTTAGTGCGGGCGACGCCCACACTACCTCCCTGTGCTGCGATCGGGGGCCAGGAAACACCACTGGACACCAGGGATTTCACTTGCCCTCGGAAAACGGGCCCCTCCCATGGGCATATTTTTTTAAAAAAGAGGTAGGTGCCGCCTGGGAGGGGGGGCGGGGGGGGGCGATCACGCCCCACCCCACCCAGGGGCAACATTTTTTTTTATAAATAATAAACGAAAATAAAATGGACAAGGGGTCGCCCGTGGGCAGGGTGACCCCCTGTGGGAGCAATACTTGTTCTTAGTTGTTGTAGGGTTTCCCTGGGGGCCATGTATATATATAGATATATCTATGTAGATATATCTATCTACATAGATATATCTATAGATAGAGCTATATATATATATATATATATATATATATATATATGTATAGATCTATCTATAGATATATCCATGTAGATAGATATATATATAGAGATAGATCTATATATATATATATATCACTTTTGTCAATATGTGGGTGGTTTCCCTGGGGGCTGCGATCGGCCCCCAGGAAAACCAGACCTACATATAATAGTAATATATATATATATATATATATATATATATATTATATATAGATTTGCCAACAGTTGTCTTTCAGGTGCAGCTTGAGTCTTCAAAGCAATGCACATACTTCAACTGACGCTTTTCAACTGTAGGTTTTAGGCAGCAATAAAAAAGTCAAGTAAATATTGTGATTATGTTTCTGCTACCAAACGGTCAGACTTGTCTAGTGGCAGTTCTAGTGCCATATAGAAGCGCAGAAGGTTTATATGCCTACTGCAAAGAGCAAATCTGTATTTTATGTAAATAGCTGAGTACATTAGTAAAGTCAGCCATTACCTGCGCTATAATACAAATGAAATGTATGTGCAGGGTGGATGGCGGCAATGGAGAGATGAAGGGCACTTTTGCTGGGTGGTAATGAGGGAATCCGAGGAGGAGGGAGTGGGAGCACCAATAATGATTGTTGGACTAGGCGCAGGAGCTGCTAAAGACTATGACGAATGGTATGTGACAAGGTGTTTTTTGAGTGTCTTGAAAGAACGTGCTGATTGAGGGAAGAAGCGCAGGTAAGGTGGCCTCTACTGTTGCACGTATCTCACACACACCATCTATTTTGTGACTGTCTACGTAGGCTAGTGTTTTAGAGCAACAGTTTAGCCAATAGCAGAGATGGCATCTTGCTGGATGACTGCTGCCGTCACTCGGGTTATAGAGGACAGCTCTGACATAGGATCAGAGACTGAGACATCAGATACTGAGACAGCATCTGAGGGATAGGACAATGGCGCAGACTCTGGGAGTGATTTTTCAGTTGGAGGAGTCCCATTCGATAACTCCTCTTCCAGTAAATTATGAGGGAGGTGATGAGGACAGTCCTGCTGTCCCTTCGCAAGCAGTCTGTGCAACGGGGTAATAGTGGGTTAGCCCAACCCAGAGACCTGGTGAATGCGGCGGCAAGCAGAGAGAGAGAGAGTGCTCTCTTGGGAGCTCCCCAATTTAGTTCAGCCCCAAATTCCACCGCCCAAGTCGTATTGTGGAGACATCAAAATTATCTATCGCAAAACAAACTGGTTTTGTAAGGCAGGCACCTGTGTTTTTGGTCCTGGGTTCGGCGGCCATATAGAGAAACACACTAAACCCAAACATTTCTGGAAACTAGACATTCGGGGGAGTCCACAGAGGTGTGACTTGTGTGGATTCCCCAAAGTTTCTTACCCAGAATACCCTCAAAGCTGAAATGTTGAATAAAAACTCTATTTTTCTTGCATTTCTGTCACAGAAACTACAGGAATATGCTGGGATCCACAAAATTCCTACCACCCAGTGATTCCTCACCTGTCCTGATAAAAACACTACAGAACTTGAGTGCCTACACCTAGTGCCTGCGTCAGGAATGTATCACCCCAGGGTCAACAGCTGCCTCATGTAAGGACCAACATTGACCGCTGTGTGATCTATTGCTGTCGCGGGCACCAGTCCTACCCACACAAGTGAGATACCATTTTTATTGGGAAACTTGGGGGAATGCTTGGTGGAAGGAAATTTGTGGCTAATCTCAGATTCTAGAACTTTCTGTCACCGAAATGAGAGGAAAAAGTGGTTTTTTGGCCAAATTTTGATGTTTGCAAAGGATTCTGGGTAACAGAACATGGTCGAAGCCCCACAAGTCACCCCATCTTGGATTCCCCTGGGTTTCTAGTTTTCAAAAATGCACTGGTTTGCTAGGTTTCCCTAGGTGCCGGCTGAGCTGGAGGCCAAAATCCACAGGTAGGCAATGTTTTCTATGAAAAAATGTAATATGTCCACGTTGTGTTTTGGGGCATTTCCTGTCGCGGGCGCTAGGCCTACCTACACAAGTGAGGTACAATTTTTATCAGGAGACTTGGGGGAACGCTGGGAGGAAGGAAATTTGTGGCTCCTCTCAGATTCCAGAACTTTCTGTCACCGAAATGTGAGGAAAATGTGTTATTTTAGCCACATTTTGAGGTTTGCAAAGGATTCTGGGTAACAGAACCTGGTCAGATCCCCACAAGTCACCCCATCTTAGATTCCTCTAGGTCTCTAGTTTTCAAAAATACACAGGGTTGGTAGGTTTCCCTAGGTGCCGGCTGAGCTAGAGGCCAAAATCTACAGGTAGGCACTTTACAAAAAACAGCTCTGTTTTCTTTGGGAAAATGTGATGTGTCCACGTTGTGTTTTGGGCATTTCCTGTCACAGGTGCTAGGCCTACCCACACAAGACAGGTTCCATTTTTATTGAGAGACTTGGGGCAACACTGAGTGGAAAGAAATTTGTGGCTCCTCTCAGATTCCAGAACTTCCTGTCACCGAAATGAGAGGAACAAGTGTTTTTTTGGCCAGATTCTGAGGTTTGGAAAGGATTCTGGGTAACAGAACCTGGTCAGAGCCCAAAAAGTCACCCCATCTTAGATTCCCATAAGTGTCTAGTTTTAAAAAATGTGCAGGTGTGGTAGGTTTCCCTAGGTGCCGGCTGAGCTACAAGCGAAACTCCACTTCTAGGCCTTCACAAAAAACACCTCTGTTTTCTTTGGGAAAATGTGATGTGTCCACGTTGTGTTTTGGGGCATTTCCTGTCGCAGGCGCTAGGCATACCCACACAGGTGAGGTACCATTTTTTTTGGGAGACGTGGGGAATGCTGGTTGGAAGGAAATGTGTGGCTCCTCTCTGATTCCAGAACTTTCTGTCACCGAAATGAGAAGAAAAAGTGTTTTTTTGGGAACATTTTGAGGATTGCAAATGATTCTAGGTAACAGAACCCGGTCAGAGCCCCACAAGTCACCCCATCTTGAATTCCCCTAGGTGTCTAGATTTCACAAAATGTGCAGGTTTGCTAGATTTCTCTATGTGTAGGCTGAGCTAAAGGCCAAAATCCACAGCTAGGCACTTTGCAAAAAACAGCTCTGTTCTCTTTGGGAAAATGTGATGTGTCCAATTTGTGTTTTGGGGAATGTCCTGTCGCAGGTGCCAGGCCTACCCACACAAGTGAGGTACCATTTTTATCGGGAGACTTGGGGGAACACCGGGTGGAAGGAACTTTGTGGCTCCTCTCAGATTCCAGAACTTTCTGTAACCGAAATGAGAGGAAAAAGTGTTTTTTGGCCAAATTTTAGGTTTGGAAAGGATTCTGGATAACAGAACCTGGTCAGAGCACCACAAGTCACCCCATCTTGGATTCCCCTAGGTGTCTAGTTTTCACAAAATGCGCAGGTTTGCTAGGTTTCCCTATGTGCAGGCTGAGCTAAAGGCCAAAATCCACAGCTAGGCACTTTGCAATAAACAGATCTGTTTTATTTGGGAAAATGTGATGTGTCCATGTTGTGTTTTGGGGCATTTCATGTCGCAGGCGCTAGGCCTACCCACACAAAACAGGTTCCATTTTTATTGGGAGACTTGGGGGAACACTGGGTGGAAGGAAATTTGTGGTTCCTCTCAGATTCCAGAACTTTCTGTCACCGAAATGAGAGGAAAAAGTGTTTTTGTGGCCACATTTTGAGGTTTGGAAAGGATTCTGGGTAACAGAACCTGGTCAGCGCCCCAAAAGTCACCCCCTCTTAGATTCCCCTACATGTCTAGTTTAAAAAAATGTGCAGGTTTGGTAGGTTTCCCTAGGTGCCGGCTGAGGTAGAGGCCAAACTCCACTTCTAGGCCTTTGCAAAAAACAGCTCTGTGTTCTTTGGGAAAATTTGATGTGTCCACGTTGTGTTTTGGGGTATTTCCTGTCGCAGGCACTAGGCATACCCACACAAGTGAGGTACCATTTTTTTCGGGAGATTTGGGGGATGCTGGGTGGAAGGAAATGTGTGGCTCCTCTCAGATTCCAGAACTTTCTGTCACCAAAATGAGAGGAAAAAGTGTTTTTTATCCAAATTTTGAGGTTTGCAAAAGATTCTAGGTAATAGAACCTGGTCAGAGCCCCACAAGTCACCCCATCTTGGATTCCCCTAGGTCTCCAGTTTTAAAAAATGCACAGGTTTGTTAGGTTTCCCTAGGTGCCGGTTGAGCTAGAGGCCAAAATCTACAGGTAGGCACTCAGCAAAAAACATCTCTGTTTTCTGTCAAAAAATGGGATGTGTCCACGTTGTAATTTGGGGCATTTCCTGACGCGGGCGCTAGGCCTACCCACACAAGTGAGGTATAATTTGTATAGGGAGACTTGGGGGAACGCTGGGTGGAAGAAAATTTGTGACTCCTCTCAGATTCCAGAACTTTCTGTCACCGAAATTTGAGGAAAACGTGTTTTTTTAGCCACATTTTGAGGTTTGCAAAGGATTCTGGGTAACAGAACCTGGTCAGAGCCCCACAAGTCACCCCATCATGGATTCCCCTAGGTCTCTAGTTTTAAAAAATGCACAGGGTTGGTAGGTTTCCCCATGTGCAGGCTGAGCTAAAGGCCAAAATCAACTTCTAGGCACTTTGCAAAAAACAACTCTGTTTTCTTTGGGAAAATGTGATGTCTCCACGTTGTGTTTTGGGCATTTCCTGTCACGGGTGCTAGGCCTAGCCACACAAGACAGGTTCCATTTTTATTGAGAGACTTGGGGCAACACTGGGTGGAAAGAAATTTGTGGCTCCTCTCAGATTTAAGAACTTTCTGTCACCGAAATGAGAGGAACAATTGTTTTTTTGGCCAGATTTTGAGGTTTGGAAAGGATTCTGGGTAACAGAACCTGGTCAGAGCCCCAAAAGTCACCCCATCTTTGATTCCCCTACGTGTCTAGTTTTAAAAAATGCGCAGGTGTGGTAGGTTTCCCTAGGTGCCGGCTGAGCTACAAGCTAAACTCCACTTCTAGGCCTTCACATAAAAGCACCTCTGTTTTCTTTGGGAAAATGTGATGTGTCCACATTGTGTTTTGGGGCATTTCCTGTCGCAGGTGCTAGGCATACCCACACAAGTGAGGTACCATTTTTTTCGGGAGACTTGGGGAATGCTGGGTGGAAGGAAATGTGTTGCTCCTCTCTGATTCCAGAACTTTCTGTAACCGAAATGAGAGGAATAACTGTTTTTTGGCCAAATTTTAGGTTTGGAAAGGATTCTGGATAACAGAACCTGGTCAGAGCACTACAAGTCACCCCATCTTGGATTACCCTAGGTGTCTAGTTTTCCCAAAATGCGCAGTATTGCTAGGTTTCCCTATGTGCAGGCTGAGCTAAAGGTCAAAATCCACAGCTAGGCACTTTGCAATAAACAGCTCTGTTTTATTTGGGAAAATGTGATGTGTCCATGTTGTGTTTTGGGGCATTTCATGTCGCAGGCGCTAGGCCTACCCACACAAAACAGGTTCCATTTTTATTGGGAGACTTGGGGGAACACTGGGTGGAAGGAAATTTGTGGTTCCTCTCAGATTCCAAAACTTTCAGTCACCGAAATGAGAGGAAAAAGTGTTTTTGTGGCCACATTTTGAGGTTTGGAAAGGATTCTGGGTAACAGAACCTGGTCAGCGCCCCAGAGGTCACCCCCCTCTTAGATTCCCCTACATGTCTAGTTTTAAAAAATGTGCAGGTTTGGTAGGTTTCCCTAGGTGCCGGCTGAGGTAGAGGCCAAACTCCACTGCTAGGCCTTTGGAAAAAACAGCTCTGTGTTCTTTGGGAAAATGTGATGTGTCCACGTTGTGTTTTGGGTTACTACCTTTCGCAGGCGCTAGGCATACCCACACAAGTGAGGTACAATTTTTTTAGGGAGATTTTGGGAATGCTCGGTGGAAGGAAATGTTTGGCTCCTCTCAGATTCCAGAACTTTCTGTCACCAAAATGAGAGGAAAACATTTTTTTTAACCAAATTTTGAGATTTGCAAAGGATTCTGGGTAACAGAACCTGGTCAGAGCCCCACAAGTCACCCTATCTTGGATTCCCCTTGGTCTCTAGTTTTCAATAATGCACAGGTGTGTTAGGTTTCCCTAGGTGCCGGCTGAGCTAGAGGCCAAAATCGACATGTAGGCACTTTGCAAAAAACAACTCTGTTTTCTTTGGGAAAATGTGATGTGTCCACGTTGTGTTTTGGGCATTTCCTGTCACTGGTGCTAGGCCTACCCACACAAGACAGGTTCCATTTTTATTGAGAGACTTGGGGCAACACTGTGTGGAAAGAAATTTGTGGCTCCTCTCAGATTCCAGAACTTTCTGTCACCGAAATGAGAGGAACAAGTGTTTTTTTGGCCAGATTTTGAGGTTTGGAAAGGATTCTGGGTAACAGAACCTGGTCAGAGCCCCAAAAGTCACCCCATCTTAGATTCCCCTACGTGTCTAGTTTTAAAAAATGCGCAGCTGTCGTAGGTTTCCCTAGGTGCCGGTTGAGATAGAAGCGAAACTCCACTTCTAGGCCTTTACAAAAAACACCTCTGTTTTCTTTGGGAAAATGTGATGTGTCCACATTGTGTTTTGGGGCATTTCCTGTCGCAGGCGCTAGGCATACCCACACAAGTGAGGTACCATTTTTTTCAGGAGACTTGGGGAATGCTGGGTGGAAGGAAATATGTGGCTCCTCTCTGATTCCAGAACTTTCTGTCACCGAAATGAGAAGAAAAAGTGTTTTTTTGGCCACATTTTGAGGTTTGCAAAGGATTCTAGGACACAGAACCCGGTCAGAGCCCCACAAGTCACCCCATCTTGAATTCCCCTAGGTGTCTAGATTTCACAAAATGTGCAGGTTTGCTAGCTTTTTCTATGTGAAGGCTAAGCTAAAGGCCAAAATCCACAGCTAGGCACTTTGCAAAAACCAGCTCTGTTCTCTTTGGGAAAATGTGATGTGTCCAATTTGTGTTTTGGGCATTTCCTGTCACTGGTGCTAGGCCTACCCACACAAGACAGGTTCCATTTTTATTGAGAGACTTGGGGCAACACCGGGTGGAAGGAACTTTGTGGCTCCTCTCAGATTCCAGAACTTTCTGTTACCGAAATAAGAGGAAAAAGTGTTTTTGTGGCGACATTTTGAGGTTTGGAAAGCATTCTGGGTAACAGAACCTGGTCAGCGCCCCAGAAGTCACCCCCTCTTAGATTCCCCTACATGTCTGGTTTTTAAAAATGTGCAGGTTTGGTAGGTTTCCCTAGGTGCCGGCTGAGGTAGAGGCCAAACTCCACTGCTAGGCCTTTGCAAAAAACAGCTCTGTGTTCTTTGGGAAAATGTGATGTGTCCACGTTGTGTTTTGGGGTATTTCCTGTCTCAGGCGCTAGGCATACCCACACAAGTGAGGTACCATTTTTTTCAGGAGATTTGGGGAATGCTGGGTGGAAGGAAATGTGTGGCTCCTCTCAGATTCCAGAACTTTCTGTCACCAAAATGAGAGGAAAAAATGTTTTTTATCCAAATTTTGAGGTTTGCAAAGGATTCTAGGTAATAGAACCTGGTCAGAGCCCCACAAGTCACCGCATCTTGGATTCCCCGAGGTCTCTAGTTTAAAAAAATGCACAGGTTTGTTAGTTTTCCCCAGGTGCCGGCTGAGCTAGAGGCCAAAATCTACAGGTAGGCACTTAGCAAAAAACAGCTCTTTTTTCTGTCAAAAAATGGAATGTGTCCACATTGTGTTTTGGGGCATTTCCTGTCGTGGGCGCTAGGCCTACCCACACAAGTGAGGTATCATTTGTATCGGGAGACTTGGGGGAACGCTGGGTGGAAGAAAATATGTGGCTCCTCTCAGATTCCAGAACTTTCTGTCACCGAAATTCGAGGAAAACGTGTTTTTTTAGCTACATTTTGAGGTTTGCAAAGGACTCTGGGTAACAGAACCTGGTCAGAGCCCCACAAGTCACCCCATCTTGGATTCCCCTAGGTCTCTAGTTTTCAAAAATGCACATGGTTGGTAGGTTTCCCTACGTCCAGGCTGAGCTAAAGGCCAAAATCAACATCTAATCACTTTGCAAAAAACAGCTCTGTTTTCTTTGGGAAAATGTGATGTGTCCACGTTGTGTTTTGGGCATTTCCTGTCACGGGTGCGAGGCCTACCCACACAAGACAGGTTCCATTTTTATTGAGAGACTTGGGGCAACACTGGGTGGAAAGAAATTTGTGGCTCCTCTCAGATTCCAGAACTTTCTGTCACCGAAATGAGAGGAAAAATAGTTTTTTTGGCCAGATTTTGAGGTTTGGAAAGGATTCTGGGTAACAGAACCTGGTCAGAGCACCAAAAGTCACCCCATCATAGATTCCCCTACGTGACTAGTTTAAAAAAATGCACAGGTGTGGTAGGTTTCCCTAGGTGACGGCTGAGCTACAAGCGAAACTCCACTTCTAGGCCTTCACAAAAAATACCTCTGTTTTCTTTGGGAAAATGTGATGTGTCCACGTTGTGTTTTGGGGCATTTCCTGTCGCCGGCGCTAGGCATACCCACACAAGTGAGGTACCATTTTTTTCGGGAGACTTGGGGAATGCTGGGTGGAAGGAAATGTGTAGCTCCTCTCTGAGTCCAGAACTTTCTGTCACCGAAATGAGAAGAAATAGGGTTTTTTTGGGCACATTTTGAGGTTTGCAAAGGATTCTAGGTAACAGAACCCGGTCAGAACCCCACAAGTCACCCCATCTTAAATTCCCCTAGGTGTCTAGATTTCACAAAATGTGCAGGTTTGCTAGATTTCTCTACGTGTAGGCTGAGATAAAGGGCAAAATCCACAGCTAGGCACTTTGCAAAAAACAGCTCTGTTCTCTTTGGGAAAATCTGATGTGTCCAATTTGTGTTTTGAGGCATGTCCTGTCGCAGGTGCCAGGCCTACCCACACAAGTGAGGTACCATTTATATCGGGAGACATGGGGGAACACCGGGTGGAAGGAACTTTGTGGCTCCTCTCAGATTCCAGAACTTTCTGTCACCGAAATGAGAGGAAAAAGTGTTTTTGTGGCCACATTTTGAGGTTTGGAAAGGATTCTGGGTAACAGAACCTGGTCAGCACCCCAGAAGTCACCCCCTCTTAGATTCCCCTACATGTCTGGTTTTAAAAAATGTGCAGGTTTGGTAGGTTTCCCTAGGTGCCGGCTTAGGTAGAGGCCAAACTCCACTGCTAGGCCTTTGCAAAAAACAGCTCTGTGTTCTTTGGGAAAATGTGATGTGTCCACGTTGTGTTTTGGGGTATTTCCTGTCTCAGGCGCTAGGCATACCCACACAAGTGAGGTACCATTTTTTTCGGGAGATTTGGGGAATGCTGGGTGGAAGGAAATGTGTGGCTCCTCTCAGATTCCAGAACTTTCTGTCACCAAATGAGAGGAAAAAATGTTTTTTATCCAAATGTTGAGGTTTGCAAAGGATTCTAGGTAATAGAACCTGGTCAGAGCCCCACAAGTCACCCCATCTTGGATTCCCCGAGGTCTCTAGTTTTAAAAAATGCACAGGTTTGTTAGGTTTCCCCAGGTGCCGGCTGAGCTAGAGGCCAAAATCTACAGGTAGGCACTTAGCAAAAAACAGCTCTGTTTTCTGTCAAAAAATGGGATGTGTGCACGTTGTGTTTTGGGGCATTTCCTGTCGCGGGCGCTAGGCCTACCCACACAAGTGAGGTATCATTTGTATCGGGAGACTTGGGGGAACGCTGGGTGGAAGAAAATATGTGGCTCCTCTCAGATTCCAGAACTTTCTGTCACCGAAATTCGAGGAAAACATGTTTTTTTAGCTACATTTTGAGGTTTGCAAAGGATTCTGGGTAACAGAACCTGGCCAAAGCCCAACAAGTCACCCCATCTTGGATTCCCCTAGGTCTCTAGTTTTAAAAAATGCACAGGGTTGGTAGGTTTCCCTACGTGCAGGCTGAGCTAAAGGCCAAAATCAACATCTAGGCACTTTGCAAAAAACAGCTCTGTTTTCTTTGGGAAAATGTGATGTGTCCACGTTGTGTTTTGGGCATTTCCTGTCACGGGTGCTAGGCCTACCCACACAAGACAGGTTCCATTTTTATTGAGAGACTTGGGGCAACACTGGGTGGAAAGAAATTTGTGGCTCCTCTCAGATTCCAGAACTTTCTGTCACCGAAATGAGAGGAACAATAGTTTTTTTGGCCAGATTTTGAGGTTTGGAAAGGATTCTGGGTAACAGAACCTGGTCAGAGCACCAAAAGTCACCCCATCATAGATTCCCCTACGTGTCTAGTTTTAAAAAATGCGCAGGTGTGATAGGTTTCCCTAGGTGCCGGCTGAGCTACAAGCGAAACTCCACTTCTAGGCCTTCACAAAAAATACCTCTGTTTTCTTTGGGAAAATGTGATGTGTCCACGTTGTGTTTTGGGGCATTTCCTGTCGCCGGCGCTAGGCATACCCACACAAGTGAGGTACCATTTTTTCCGGAAGACTTGGGGAATGCTGGGTGGAAGGAAATGTGTGGCTCCTCTCTGATTCCAGAACTTTCAGTCACCGAAATGAGAAGAAAAAGGGTTTTTTTGGGCACATTTTGAGGTTTGTAAAGTTTTCTAGGTAACAGAACCCGTTCAGAACCCCACAAGTCACCCCATCTTGAATTCCCCTAGGTGTCTAGATTTCACAAAATGTGCAGGTTTGCTAGATTTCTCTATTTGTAGGCTGAGCTAAAGGCCAAAATCCACAGCTAGGCACTTTGCAGAAAACAGCTCTGTTCTCTTTGGGAAAATGTGATGTGTCCAATTTGTGTTTTGGGGCATGTCCTGTCGCATGTGCCAGGCCTACCCACACAAGTGAGGTACCATTTTTATCGGGAGACTTGGGGGAACACCGGGTGGAAGGAACTTTGTGGCTCCGCTCAGATTCCAGAACTTTCTGTAACCGAAATGAGAGGAAAAAGTATTTTTGGGCCAAATTTTAGGTTTGGAAAGGATTCTGGATAACAGAACCTGGTCAGAGCACCACAAGTCACCCCATCTTGGATTCCCCTAGGTGTCTAGTTTTCACAAAATGCGCAGGTTTGCTAGGTTTCCCTATGTGCAGGCTGAGCTAAATGTCAAAATCCACAGCTAGGCACTTTGAAATAAGCAGGTCTGTTTTATTTGGGAAAATGTGATGTGTCCATGTTGTGTTTTGGGGCATTTCATGTCGCAGGCGCTAGGCCTACCCACACAAAACAGGTTCCATTTTTATTGGGAGACTTGGGGGAACACTGGGTGGAAGGAAATTTGTGGTTCCTCTCAGATTCCAGAACTTTCTGTCACCGAAATGAGAGGAAAAAGTGTTTTTGTGGCCACATTTTGAGGTTTGGAAAGGATTCTGGGTAACAGAACCTGGTCAGCGCCCCAGAAGTCACCCCCTCTTAGATTCCCCTACATGTCTGGTTTTAAAAAATGTGCAGGTTTGGTAGGTTTCCCTAGGTGCCGGCTGAGGTAGAGGCCAAACTCCACTGCTAGGCCTTTGCAAAAAACAGCTCTGTGTACTTTGGGAAAATGTGATGTGTCCACGTTGTGTTTTGGGGTATTTCCTGTCTCAGGCGCTAGGCATACCCACACAAGTGAGGTACCATTTTTTTCGGGAGATTTGGGGAATGGTGGGTGGAAGGAAATGTGTGGCTCCTCTCAGATTCCAGAACTTTCTGTCACCAAAATGAGAGGAAAAAATGTTTTTTATCCAAATGTTGAGGTTTGCAAAGGATTCTAGGTAATAGAACCTGGTCAGAGCCCCACAAGTCACCCCATCTTGGATTCCCCAAGGTCTCTAATTTTAAAAAATGCACAGGTTTGTTAGGTTTCCCCAGGTGCCGGCTGAGCTAGAGGCCAAAATCTACAGGTAGGCACTTAGCAAAAAACAGCTCTGTTTTCTGTCAAAAAATGGGATGTGTCCACGTTGTGTTTTGGGGCATTTCCTGTCACGGGCGCTAGGCCTACCCACACAAGTGAGGTATCATTTGTATCGGGAGACTTGGGGGAACGCTGGGTGGAAGAAAATATGTGGCTCCTCTCAGATTCCAGAACTTTCTGTCACCGAAATTCGAGGAAAACGTGTTTTTTTAGCTACATTTTGAGGTTTGCAAAGGATTCTGGGTAACAGAACCTGGTCAGAGCCCCACAAGTCACCCCATCTTGGATTCCCCTAGGTCTCTAGTTTTAAGAAAATGCACAGGGTTGGTAGGTTTCCCTACGTGCAGGCTGAGCTAAAGGCCAAAATCAACATCTAGGCACTTTGCAAAAAACAGCTCTGTTTTCTTTGGGAAAATGTGATGTGTCCACGTTGTGTTTTGGGCATTTCCTGTCACGGGTGCTAGGCCTACCCACACAAGACAGGTTCCATTTTTATTGAGAGACTTGGGGCAACACTGGGTGGAAAGAAATTTGTGGCTCCTCTCAGATTCCAGAACTTTCTGTCACCGAAATGAGAGGAACAATAGTTTTTTTGGCCAGATTTTGAGGTTTGGAAAGGATTCTGGGTAACAGAACCTGGTCAGAGCACCAAAAGTCACCCCATCATAGATTCCCCTACGTGTCTAGTTTTAAATAATGCGCAGGTGTGATAGGTTTCCCTAGGTGCCGGCTGAGCTACAAGCGAAACTCCACTTCTAGGCCTTCACAAAAAATACCTCTGTTTTCTTTGGGAAAATGTGATGTGTCCACGTTGTGTTTTGGGGCATTTCCTGTCGCCGGCGCTAGGCATACCCACACAAGTGAGGTACCATTTTTTCCGGAAGACTTGGGGAATGCTGGGTGGAAGGAAATGTGTGGCTCATCTCTGATTCCAGAACTTTCAGTCACCGAAATGAGAAGAAAAAGGGGTTTTTGGGCACATTTTGAGGTTTGTAAAGTTTTCTAGGTAACAGAACCCGGTCAGAACCCCACAAGTCACCCCATCTTGAATTCCCCTAGGTGTCTAGATTTCACAAAATGTGCAGGTTTGCTAGATTTCTCTATTTGTAGGCTGAGCTAAAGGCCAAAATCCACAGCTAGGCACTTTGCAGAAAACAGCTCTGTTCTCTTTGGGAAAATGTGATGTGTCCAATTTGTGTTTTGGGGCATGTCCTGTCGCATGTGCCAGGCCTACCCACACAAGTGAGGTACCATTTTTATCGGGAGACTTGGGGGAACACCGGGTGGAAGGAACTTTGTGGCTCCGCTCAGATTCCAGAACTTTCTGTAACCGAAATGAGAGGAAAAAGTATTTTTGGGCCAAATTTTAGGTTTGGAAAGGATTCTGGATAACAGAACCTGGTCAGAGCACCACAAGTCACCCCATCTTGGATTCCCCTAGGTGTCTAGTTTTCACAAAATGCGCAGGTTTGCTAGGTTTCCCTATGTGCAGGCTGAGCTAAATGTCAAAATCCACAGCTAGGCACTTTGAAATAAGCAGGTCTGTTTTATTTGGGAAAATGTGATGTGTCCATGTTGTGTTTTGGGGCATTTCATGTCGCAGGCGCTAGGCCTACCCACACAAAACAGGTTCCATTTTTATTGGGAGACTTGGGGGAACACTGGGTGGAAGGAAATTTGTGGTTCCTCTCAGATTCCAGAACTTTCTGTCACCGAAATGAGAGGAAAAAGTGTTTTTGTGGCCACATTTTGAGGTTTGGAAAGGATTCTGGGTAACAGAACCTGGTCAGCGCCCCAGAAGTCACCCCCTCTTAGATTCCCCTACATGTCTGGTTTTAAAAAATGTGCAGGTTTGGTAGGTTTCCCTAGGTGCCGGCTGAGGTAGAGGCCAAACTCCACTGCTAGGCCTTTGCAAAAAACAGCTCTGTGTTCTTTGGGAAAATGTGATGTGTCCACGTTGTGTTTTGGGGTATTTCCTGTCTCAGGCGCTAGGCATACCCACACAAGTGAGGTACCATTTTTTTCGGGAGATTTGGGGAATGGTGGGTGGAAGGAAATGTGTGGCTCCTCTCAGATTCCAGAACTTTCTGTCACCAAAATGAGAGGAAAAAATGTTTTTTATCCAAATGTTGAGGTTTGCAAAGGATTCTAGGTAATAGAACCTGGTCAGAGCCCCACAAGTCACCCCATCTTGGATTCCCCAAGGTCTCTAATTTTAAAAAATGCACAGGTTTGTTAGGTATCCCCAGGTGCCGGCTGAGCTAGAGGCCAAAATCTACAGGTAGGCACTTAGCAAAAAACAGCTCTGTTTTCTGTCAAAAAATGGGATGTGTCCACGTTGTGTTTTGGGGCATTTCCTGTCACGGGCGCTAGGCCTACCCACACAAGTGAGGTATCATTTGTATCGGGAGACTTGGGGAAACGCTGGGTGGAAGAAAATATGTGGCTCCTCTCAGATTCCAGAACTTTCTGTCACCGAAATTCGAGGAAAACGTGTTTTTTTAGCTACATTTTGAGGTTTACAAAGGATTCTGGGTAACAGAACCTGGTCAGAGCCCCACAAGTCACCCCATCTTGGATTCCCCTAGGTCTCTAGTTTTAAGAAAATGCACAGGGTTGGTAGGTTTCCCTACGTGCAGGCTGAGCTAAAGGCCAAAATCAACATCTAGGCACTTTGCAAAAAACAGCTCTGTTTTCTTTGGGAAAATGTGATGTGTCCACGTTGTGTTTTGGGCATTTCCTGTCACGGGTGCTAGGCCTACCCACACAAGACAGGTTCCATTTTTATTGAGAGACTTGGGGCAACACTGGGTGGAAAGAAAATTGTGGCTCCTCTCAGATTCCAGAACTTTCTGTCACCGAAATGAGAGGAACAATAGTTTTTTTGGCCAGATTTTGAGGTTTGGAAAGGATTCTGGGTAACAGAACCTGGTCAGAGCACCAAAAGTCACCCCATCATAGATTCCCCTACGTGTCTAGTTTTAAAAAATGCGCAGGTGTGATAGGTTTCCCTAGGTGCCGGCTGAGCTACAAGCGAAACTCCACTTCTAGGCCTTCACAAAAAATACCTCTGTTTTCTTTGGGAAAATGTGATGTGTCCACGTTGTGTTTTGGGGCATTTCCTGTCGCCGGCGCTAGGCATACCCACACAAGTGAGGTACCATTTTTTTCGGAAGACTTGGGTAATGCTGGGTGGAAGGAAATGTGTGGCTCCTCTCTGATTCCAGAACTTTCAGTCACCGAAATGAGAAGAAAAAGGGTTTTTTTGGGCACATTTTGAGGTTTGTAAAGTTTTCTAGCTAACAGAACCCGGTCAGAACCCCACAAGTCACCCCATCTTGAATTCCCCTAGGTGTCTAGATTTCACAAAATGTGCAGGTTTGCTAGATTTCTCTATTTGTAGGCTGAGCTAAAGGCCAAAATCCACAGCTAGGCACTTTGCAGAAAACAGCTCTGTTCTCTTTGGGAAAATGTGATGTGTCCAATTTGTGTTTTGGGGCATGTCCTGTCGCAGGTGCCAGGCCTACCCACACAAGTGAGGTACCATTTTTATCGGGAGACTTGGGGGAACACCGGGTGGAAGGAACTTTGTGGCTCCGCTCAGATTCCAGAACTTTCTGTAACCGAAATGAGAGGAAAAAGTGTTTTTGGGCCAAATTTTAGGTTTGGAAAGGATTCTGGATAACAGAAGCTGGTCAGAGCACCACAAGTCACCCCATCTTGGATTCCCCTAGGTGTCTAGTTTTCACAAAATGCGCAGGTTTGCTAGGTTTCCCTATGTGCAGGCTGAGCTAAATGTCAAAATCCACAGCTAGGCACTTTGAAATAAGCAGCTGTGTTTTATTTGGGAAAATGTGATGTGTCCATGTTGTGTTTTGGGGCATTTCATGTCGCAGGCGCTAGGCCTACCCACACAAAACAGGTTCCATTTTTATTGGGAGACTGGGGGGAACACTGGGTGGAAGGAAATTTGTGGTTCCTCTCAGATTCCAGAACTTTCTGTCACCGAAATGAGAGGAAAAAGTGTTTTTGTGGCCACATTTTGAGGTTTGGAAAGGATTCTGGGTAACAGAACCTGGTCAGCGCCCCAAAAGTCACCCCCTCTTAGATTCCCCTACATGTCTAGGTTAAAAAAATGTGCAGGTTTGGTAGGTTTCCCTAGGTGCCGGCTGAGGTAGAGGCCAAACTCCACTGCTAGGCCTTTGCAAAAAACAGCTCTGTGTTCTTTGGGAAAATTTGATGTGTCCACGTTGTGTTTTGGGGCATTTCCTGTCACAGGCGCTAGGCATACCCACACAAGTGAGGTACCATTTTTTTCGGGAGATTTGGGGAATGCTGGGTGGAAGGAAATGTGTGGCTCCTCTCAGATTCCAGAACTTTCTGTCACCAAAATGTGAGGAAAAAGTGTTTTTTATCCAAATTTTGAGGTTTGCAAAGGATTCTAGGTAATAGAACCTGGTCAGAGCCCCACAAGTCACCCCATCTTGGATTCCCCTAGGTCTCCAGTTTTCAAAAATGCAGGGGGTTTGTTAGGTTTCCCTAGGTGCCGGTTGAGCTAGAGGCCAAAATCTACAGGTAGGCACTCAGCAAAAAACATCTCTGTTTTCTGTCAAAAAATGGGATGTGTCCACGTTGTAATTTGGGGCATTTCCTGACGCGGGCGCTAGGACTACCCACACAAGTGAGGTATAATTTGTATAGGGAGACTTGGGGGAACGCTGGGTGGAAGAAAATTTGTGACTCCTCTCAGATTCCAGAACTTTCTGTCACCGAAATGAGAAGAAAAAGTGTTTTTTTGGGAACATTTTGAGGTTTGCAAAGGATTCTAGGTAACAGAACCCAGTCAGAGCCCCACAAGTCACCCCATCTTGAATTCCCCTAGGTGTCTAGATTTCACAAAATGTGCAGGTTTGCTAGATTTCTCTATGTTTAGGCTGAGCTAAAGGCCAAAATCCACAGCTAGGCACTTTGCAAAAAACAGCTCTGTTCTCTTTGGGAAAATGTGATGTGTCCAATTTGTGTTTTGGGGCATGTCCTGTCGCAGGTGCCAGGCCTACCCACACAAGTGAGGTACCATTTTTATCGGGAGACTTGGGGGAACACCGGGTGGAAGGAACTTTGTGGCTCCTCTCAGATTCCAGAACTTTCTGTAACCGAAATGAGAGGAAAAAGTGTTTTTTGGCCAAATTTTAGGTTTGGAAAGGATTCTGGATAACAGAACCTGGTCAGAGCACTACAAGTCACCCCATCTTGGATTCCCCTAGGTGTCTAGTTTTCACAAAATGCGCAGTATTGCTAGGTTTCCGTATGTGCAGGCTGAGCTAAAGGTCAAAATCCACAGCTAGGCACTTTGCAATAAACAGCTCTGTTTTATTTGGGAAAATGTGATGTGTCCATGTTGTGTTTTGGGGCATTTCATGTCGCAGGCGCTAGGCCTACCCACACAAAACAGGTTCCATTTTTATTGGGAGACTTGGGGGAACACTGGGTGGAAGGAAATTTGTGGTTCCTCTCAGATTCCAAAACTTTCTGTCACCGAAATGAGAGGAAAAAGTGTTTTTGTGGCCACATTTTGAGGTTTGGAAAGGATTCTGGGTAACAGAACCTGGTCAGCGCCCCAGAGGTCACCCCCCTCTTAGATTCCCCTACATGTCTAGTTTTAAAAAATGTGCAGGTTTGGTAGGTTTCCCTAGGTGCCGGCTGAGGTAGAGGCCAAACTCCACTGCTAGGCCTTTGGAAAAAACAGCTCTGTGTTCTTTGGGAAAATGTGATGTGTCCACGTTGTGTTTTGGGTTATTACCTTTCGCAGGCGCTAGGCATACCCACACAAGTGAGGTACAATTTTTTTAGGGAGATTTGGGGAATGCTCGGTGGAAGGAAATGTGTGGCTCCTCTCAGATTCCAGAACTTTCTGTCACCAAAATGAGAGGAAAAAATGTTTTTTAACCACATTTTGAGATTTGCAAAGGATTCTGGGTAACAGAACCTGCTCAGAGCCCCACAAGTCACCCTATCTTGGATTCCCCTTGGTCTCTAGTTTTCAATAATGCACAGGTGTGTTAGGTTTCCCTAGGTGCCGGCTGAGCTAGAGGCCAAAATCGACATGTAGGCACTTTGCAAAAAACAACTCTGTTTTCTTTGGGAAAATGTGATGTGTCCACGTTGTGTTTTGGGCATTTCCTGTCACTGGTGCTAGGCCTACCCACACAAGACAGGTTCCATTTTTATTGAGAGACTTGCGGCAACACTGGGTGGAAAGAAATTTGTGGCTCCTCTCAGATTCCAGAACTTTCTGTCACCGAAATGAGAGGAACAAGTGTTTTTTTGGCCAGATTTTGAGGTTTGGAAAGGATTCTGGGTAACAGAACCTGGTCAGAGCCCCAAAAGTCACCCCATCTTAGATTCCCCTACGTGTCTAGTTTTAAAAAATGCGCAGCTGTGGTAGGTTTCCCTAGGTGCCGGTTGAGATAGAAGCGAAACTCCACTTCTAGGCCTTTACAAAAAACACCTCTGTTTTCTTTGGGAAAATGTGATGTGTCCACATTGTGTTTTGGGGCATTTCCTGTCGCAGGCGCTAGGCATACCCACACAAGTGAGGTACCATTTTTTTCAGGAGACTTGGGGAATGCTGGGTGGAAGGAAATATGTGGCTCCTCTCTGATTCCAGAACTTTCTGTCACCGAAATGAGAAGAAAAAGTGTTTTTTTGGCCACATTTTGAGGTTTGCAAAGGATTCTAGGTAACAGAACCTGGTCAGAGCCCCACTAGTCAACCCATCTTGAATTCCCCTAGGTGTCTAGATTTCACAAAATGTGCAGGTTTGCTAGCTTTTTCTATGTGAAAGCTAAGCTAAAGGCCAAAATCCACAGCTAGGCACTTTGCAAAAACCAGCTCTGTTCTCTTTGGGAAAATGTGATGTGTCCAATTTGTGTTTTGGGCATTTCCTGTCACTGGTGCTAGGCCTACCCACACAAGACAGGTTCCATTTTTATTGAGAGACTTGGGGCAACACCTGGTGGAAGGAACTTTGTGGCTCCTCTCAGATTCCAGAACTTTCTGTTACCGAAATAAGAGGAAAAAGTGTTTTTGTGGCCACATTTTGAGGTTTGGAAAGGATTCTGGGTAACAGAACCTGGTCAGCGCCCCAGAAGTCACCCCCTCTTAGATTCCCCTACATGTCTGGTTTTAAAAAATGTGCAGGTTTGGTAGGTTTCCCTAGGTGCCGGCTGAGGTAGAGGCCAAACTCCACTGCTAGGCCTTTGCAAAAAACAGCTCTGTGTTCTTTGGGAAAATGTGATGTGTCCACGTTGTGTTTTGGGGTATTTCCTGTCTCAGGCGCTAGGCATACCCACACAAGTGAGGTACCATTTTTTTCGGGAGATTTGGGGAATGCTGGGTGGAAGGAAATGTGTGGCTCCTCTCAGATTCCAGAACTTTCTGTCACCAAAATGAGAGGAAAAAATGTTTTTTATCCAAATTTTGAGGTTTGCAAAGGATTCTAGGTAATAGAACCTGGTCAGAGCCCCACAAGTCACCGCATCTTGGATTCCCCGAGGTCTCTAGTTTTAAAAAATGCACAGGTTTGTTAGGTTTCCCCAGGTGCCGGCTGAGCTAGAGGCCAAAATCTACAGGTAGGCACTTAGCAAAAAACAGCTCTGTTTTCTGTCAAAATATGGGATGTGTCCACATTGTGTTTTGGGGCATTTTCTGTCGTGGGCGCTAGGCCTACCCACACAAGTGAGGTATCATTTGTATCGGGAGACTTGGGGGAACGCTGGGTGGAAGAAAATATGTGGCTCCTCTCAGATTCCAGAACTTTCTGTCACCGAAATTAGAGGAAAACGTGTTTTTTTAGCTACATTTTGAGGTTTGCAAAGGATTCTGGGTAACAGAACCTGGTCAGAGCCCCACAAGTCACCCCATCTTGGATTCCCCTAGGTCTCTAGTTTTAAAAAATGCACAGGGTTGGTAGGTTTCCCTACGTGCAGGCTGAGCTAAAGGCCAAAATCAACATCTAGGCACTTTGCAAAAAACAGCTCTGTTTTCTTTGGGAAAATGTGATGTGTCCACGTTGTGTTTTGGGCATTTCCTGTCACGGGTGCTAGGCCTACCCACACAAGACAGGTTCCATTTTTATTGAGAGACTTGGGGCAACACTGGGTGGAAAGAAATTTGTGGCTCCTCTCAGATTCCAGAACTTTCTGTCACCGAAATGAGAGGAACAATAGTTTTTTTGGCCAGATTTTGAGGTTTGGAAAGGATTCTGGGTAACAGAACCTGGTCAGAGCACCAAAAGTCACCCCATCATAGATTCCCCTACGTGACTAGTTTAAAAAAATGCACTGGTGTGGTAGGTTTCCCTAGGTGCCGGCTGAGCTACAAGCGAAACTCCACTTCTAGGCCTTCACAAAAAATACCTCTGTTTTCTTTGGGAAAATGTGATGTGTCCACGTTGTGTTTTGGGGCATTTCCTGTCGCCGGCGCTAGGCATACCCACACAAGTGAGGTACCATTTTTTTCGGGAGACTTGGGGAATGCTGGGTGGAAGGAAATGTGTGTCTCCTCTCTGATTCCAGAACTTTCTGTCACCGAAATGAGAAGAAAAAGGGTTTTTTTGGGCACATTTTGAGGTTTGCAAAGGATTCTCGGTAACAGAACCCGGTCAGAACCCCACAAGTCACCCCATCTTAAATTCCCCTAGGTGTCTAGATTTCACAAAATGTGCAGGTTTGCTAGATTTCTCAACGTGTAGGCTGAGCTAAAGGGCAAAATCCACAGCTAGGCACTTTGCAAAAAACAGCTCTGTTCTCTTTGGGAAAATCTGATGTGTCCAATTTGTGTTTTGAGGCATGTCCTGTCGCAGGTGCCAGGCCTACCCACACAAGTGAGGTACCATTTATATCGGGAGACGTGGGGGAACACCGGGTGGAAGGAACTTTGTGGATCCTCTCAGATTCCAGAATTTTCTGTCACCGAAATAAGAGGAAAAAGTGTTTTTGTGGCCACATTTTGAGGTTTGGAAAGGATTCTGGGTAACAGAACCTGGTCAGCGCCCCAGAAGTCACCCCCTCTTAGATTCCCCTACATGTCTGGTTTTAAAAAATGTGCAGGTTTGGTAGGTTTCCCTAGGTGCCGGCTGAGGTATAGGCCAAACTCCACTGCTAGGCCTTTGCAAAAAACAGCTCTGTGTTCTTTGGGAAAATGTGATGTGTCCACGTTGTGTTTTGGGGTATTTCCTGTCTCAGGCGCTAGGCATACCCACACAAGTGAGGTACCATTTTTTTCGGGAGATTTGGGGAATGCTGGGTGGAAGGAAATGTGTGGCTCCTCTCAGATTCCAGAACTTTCTGTCACCAAAATGAGAGGAAAAAATGTTTTTTATCCAAATGTTGAGGTTTACAAAGGATTCTAGGTAATAGAACCTGGTCAGAGCCCCACAAGTCACCCCATCTTGGATTCCCCGAGGTCTCTAGTTTTAAAAAATGCACAGGTTTGTTAGGTTTCCCCAGGTGCCGGCTGAGCTAGATGCCAAAATCTACAGGTAGGCACTTAGCAAAAAACAGCTCTGTTTTCTGTCAAAAAATGGGATGTGTCCACGTTGTGTTTTGGGGCATTTCCTGTCGCGGGCGCTAGGCCTACCCACACAAGTGAGGTATCATTTGTATCGGGAGACTTGAAGGAACGCTGGGTGGAAGAAAATATGTGGCTCCTCTCAGATTCCAGAACTTTCTGTCACCGAAATTCGAGGAAAACGTGTTTTTTAGCTACATTTTGAGGTTTGCAAAGGATTCTGGGTAACAGAACCTGGTCAGAGCCCCACAAGTCACCCCATCTTGGATTCCCCTAGGTCTCTAGTTTTAAAAAATGCACAGGGTTGGTAGGTTTCCCTACGTGCAGGCTGAGCTAAAGGCCAAAATCAACATCTAGGCACTTTGCAAAAAACAGCTCTGTTTTCTTTGGGAAAATGTGATGTGTCCACGTTGTGTTTTGGGCATTTCCTGTCACGGGTGCTAGGCCTACCCACACAAGACAGGTTCCATTTTTATTGAGAGACTTGGGGCAACACTGGGTGCAAAGAAATTTGTGGCTCCTCTCAGATTCCAGAACTTTCTGTCACCGAAATGAGAGGAACAATAGTTTTTTTGGCCAGATTTTGAGGATTGGAAAGGATTCTGGGTAACAGAACCTGGTCAGAGCACCAAAAGTCACCCCATCATAGATTCCCCTACGTGTCTAGTTTTAAAAAATGCGTAGGTGTGATAGGTTTCCCTAGGTGCCGGCTGAGCTACAAGCGAAACTCCACTTCTAGGCCTTCACAAAAAATACCTCTGTTTTCTTTGGGAAAATGTGATGTGTCCACGTTGTGTTTTGGGGCATTTCCTGTCGCCGGCGCTAGGCATACCCACACAAGTGAGGTACCATTTTTTTTCGGAAGACTTGGGGAATGCTGGGTGGAAGGAAATGTGTGGCTCCTCTCTGATTCCAGAACTTTCAGTCACCGAAATGAGAGGAAAAAGGTTTTTTTTGGGCACATTTTGAGGTTTGCAAAGGATTCTAGGTAACAGAACCCGGTCAGAACCCCACAAGTCACCCCATCTTGAATTCCCGTAGGTGTCTAGATTTCACAAAATGTGCAGGTTTGCTAGATTTCTCTATGTGTAGGCTGAGCTAAATGCCAAAATCCACAGCTAGGCACTTTGCAAAAAACAGCTCTGTTCTCTTTGGGAAAATGTGATGTGTCCAATTTGTGTTTTGGGGCATGTCCTGTCGCAGGTGCCAGGCCTACCCACACAACTGAGGTACCATTTTTATCGGGAGACTTGGGGGAACACCGGGTGGAAGGAACTTTGTGGCTCCTCTCAGATTCCAGAACTTTCTGTAACCGAAATGAGAGGAAAAAGTGTTTTTGGGCCAAATTTTAGGTTTGGAAAGGATTCTGGATAACAGAACCTGGTCAGAGCACCACAAGTCACCCCATCTTGGATTCCCCTAGGTGTCTAGTTTTCACAAAATGCGCAGGTTTGCTAGGTTTCCCTATGTGCAGGCTGAGCTAAAGGTCAAAATCCACAGCTAGGCACTTTGAAATAAACAGCTCTGTTTTATTTGGGAAAATGTGATGTGTCCATGTTGTGTTTTGGGGCATTTCATGTCGCAGGCGCTAGGCCTACCCACACAAAACAGGTTCCATTTTTATTGGGAGACTTGGGGGAACACTGGGTGGAAGGATATTTGTGGTTCCTCTCAGATTCCAGAACTTTCTGTCACCGAAATGAGAGGAAAAAGTGTTTTTGTGGCCACATTTTGAGGTTTGGAAAGGATTCTGGGTAACAGATCTGGTCAGCGCCCCAAAAGTCACCCCCTCTTAGATTCCCCTACATGTCTAGTTTAAAAAAATGTGCAGGTTTGGTAGGTTTCCCTAGGTGCTGGCTGAGGTAGAGGCCAAACTCCATTGCTAGGCCTTTGAAAAAAACAGCTCTGTGTTCTTTGGGAAAATTTGATGTGTCCACGTTGTGTTTTGGGGCATTTCCTGTCACAGGCGCTAGGCATACCCACACAAGTGAGGTACCATTTTTTTCGGGAGATTTGGGGAATGCTGGGTGGAAGGAAATGTGTGGCTCCTCTCAGATTCCAGAACTTTCTGTCACTAAAATGTGAGGAAAAAGTGTTTTTAATCCAAATTTTGAGGTTTGCAAACGATTCTAGGTAATAGAACCTGGTCAGAGCCCCACAAGTCACCCCATCTTGGATTCCCCTAGGTCTCCAGTTTTCAAAAATGCACAGGTTTGTTAGGTTTCCCTAGGTGCCGGTTGAGCTAGAGGCCAAAATCTACATCTAGGCACTTTGCAAAAAACAGCTCTGTTTTCTTTGGGAAAATGTGATGTGTCCACGTTGTGTTTTGGGCATTTCCTGTCACGGGTGCTAGGCCTACCCACACAAGACAGGTTCCATTTTTATTGAGAGACTTGGGGCAACACTGGGTGCAAAGAAATTTGTGGCTCCTCTCAGATTCCAGAACTTTCTGTCACCGAAATGAGAGGAACAATAGTTTTTTTGGCCAGATTTTGAGGATTGGAAAGGATTCTGGGTAACAGAACCTGGTCAGAGCACCAAAAGTCACCCCATCATAGATTCCCCTACGTGTCTAGTTTTAAAAAATGCGTAGGTGTGATAGGTTTCCCTAGGTGCCGGCTGAGCTACAAGCGAAACTCCACTTCTAGGCCTTCACAAAAAATACCTCTGTTTTCTTTGGGAAAATGTGATGTGTCCACGTTGTGTTTTGGGGCATTTCCTGTCGCCGGCGCTAGGCATACCCACACAAGTGAGGTACCATTTTTTTCGGAAGACTTGGGGAATGCTGGGTGGAAGGAAATGTGTGGCTCCTCTCTGATTCCAGAACTTTCAGTCACCGAAATGAGAGGAAAAAGGTTTTTTTTGGGCACATTTTGAGGTTTGCAAAGGATTCTAGGTAACAGAACCCGGTCAGAACCCCACAAGTCACCCCATCTTGAATTCCCGTAGGTGTCTAGATTTCACAAAATGTGCAGGTTTGCTAGATTTCTCTATGTGTAGGCTGAGCTAAATGCCAAAATCCACAGCTAGGCACTTTGCAAAAAACAGCTCTGTTCTCTTTGGGAAAATGTGATGTGTCCAATTTGTGTTTTGGGGCATGTCCTGTCGCAGGTGCCAGGCCTACCCACACAACTGAGGTACCATTTTTATCGGGAGACTTGGGGGAACACCGGGTGGAAGGAACTTTGTGGCTCCTCTCAGATTCCAGAACTTTCTGTAACCGAAATGAGAGGAAAAAGTGTTTTTGGGCCAAATTTTAGGTTTGGAAAGGATTCTGGATAACAGAACCTGGTCAGAGCACCACAAGTCACCCCATCTTGGATTCCCCTAGGTGTCTAGTTTTCACAAAATGCGCAGGTTTGCTAGGTTTCCCTATGTGCAGGCTGAGCTAAAGGTCAAAATCCACAGCTAGGCACTTTGAAATAAACAGCTCTGTTTTATTTGGGAAAATGTGATGTGTCCATGTTGTGTTTTGGGGCATTTCATGTCGCAGGCGCTAGGCCTACCCACACAAAACAGGTTCCATTTTTATTGGGAGACTAGGGGGAACACTGGGTGGAAGGATATTTGTGGTTCCTCTCAGATTCCAGAACTTTCTGTCACCGAAATGAGAGGAAAAAGTGTTTTTGTGGCCACATTTTGAGGTTTGGAAAGGATTCTGGGTAACAGATCTGGTCAGCGCCCCAAAAGTCACCCCCTCTTAGATTCCCCTACATGTCTAGTTTAAAAAAATGTGCAGGTTTGGTAGGTTTCCCTAGGTGCTGGCTGAGGTAGAGGCCAAACTCCATTGCTAGGCCTTTGAAAAAAACAGCTCTGTGTTCTTTGGGAAAATTTGATGTGTCCACGTTGTGTTTTGGGGCATTTCCTGTCACAGGCGCTAGGCATACCCACACAAGTGAGGTACCATTTTTTTCGGGAGATTTGGGGAATGCTGGGTGGAAGGAAATGTGTGGCTCCTCTCAGATTCCAGAACTTTCTGTCACTAAAATGTGAGGAAAAAGTGTTTTTTATCCAAATTTTGAGGTTTGCAAACGATTCTAGGTAATAGAACCTGGTCAGAGCCCCACAAGTCACCCCATCTTGGATTCCCCTAGGTCTCCAGTTTTCAAAAATGCACAGGTTTGTTAGGTTTCCCTAGGTGCCGGTTGAGCTAGAGGCCAAAATCTACATCTAGGCACTTTGCAAAAAACAGCTCTGTTTTCTTTGGGAAAATGTGATGTGTCCACGTTGTGTTTTGGGCATTTCCTGTCACGGGTGCTAGGCCTACCCACACAAGACAGGTTCCATTTTTATTGAGAGACTTGGGGCAACACTGGGTGCAAAGAAATTTGTGGCTCCTCTCAGATTCCAGAACTTTCTGTCACCGAAATGAGAGGAACAATAGTTTTTTTGGCCAGATTTTGAGGATTGGAAAGGATTCTGGGTAACAGAACCTGGTCAGAGCACCAAAAGTCACCCCATCATAGATTCCCCTACGTGTCTAGTTTTAAAAAATGCGTAGGTGTGATAGGTTTCCCTAGGTGCCGGCTGAGCTACAAGCGAAACTCCACTTCTAGGCCTTCACAAAAAATACCTCTGTTTTCTTTGGGAAAATGTGATGTGTCCACGTTGTGTTTTGGGGCATTTCCTGTCGCCGGCGCTAGGCATAGCCACACAAGTGAGGTACCATTTTTTTCGGAAGACTTGGGGAATGCTGGGTGGAAGGAAATGTGTGGCTCCTCTCTGATTCCAGAACTTTCAGTCACCGAAATGAGAGGAAAAAGGTTTTTTTTGGGCACATTTTGAGGTTTGCAAAGGATTCTAGGTAACAGAACCCGGTCAGAACCCCACAAGTCACCCCATCTTGAATTCCCGTAGGTGTCTAGATTTCACAAAATGTGCAGGTTTGCTAGATTTCTCTATGTGTAGGCTGAGCTAAAGGCCAAAATCCACAGCTAGGCACTTTGCAAAAAACAGCTCTGTTCTCTTTGGGAAAATGTGATGTGTCCAATTTGTGTTTTGGGGCATGTCCTGTCGCAGGTGCCAGGCCTACCCACACAACTGAGGTACCATTTTTATCGGGAGACTTGGGGGAACACCGGGTGGAAGGAACTTTGTGGCTCCTCTCAGATTCCAGAACTTTCTGTAACCGAAATGAGAGGAAAAAGTGTTTTTGGGCCAAATTTTAGGTTTGGAAAGGATTCTGGATAACAGAACCTGGTCAGAGCACCACAAGTCACCCCATCTTGGATTCCCCTAGGTGTCTAGTTTTCACAAAATGCGCAGGTTTGCTAGGTTTCCCTATGTGCAGGCTGAGCTAAAGGTCAAAATCCACAGCTAGGCACTTTGAAATAAACAGCTCTGTTTTATTTGGGAAAATGTGATGTGTCCATGTTGTGTTTTGGGGCATTTCATGTCGCAGGCGCTAGGCCTACCCACACAAAACAGGTTCCATTTTTATTGGGAGACTTGGGGGAACACTGGGTGGAAGGATATTTGTGGTTCCTCTCAGATTCCAGAACTTTCTGTCACCGAAATGAGAGGAAAAAGTGTTTTTGTGGCCACATTTTGAGGTTTGGAAAGGATTCTGGGTAACAGATCTGGTCAGCGCCCCAAAAGTCACCCCCTCTTAGATTCCCCTACATGTCTAGTTTAAAAAAATGTGCAGGTTTGGTAGGTTTCCCTAGGTGCCGGCTGAGGTAGAGGCCAAACTCCACTGCTAGGCCTTTGAAAAAAACAGCTCTGTGTTCTTTGGGAAAATTTGATGTGTCCACGTTGTGTTTTGGGGCATTTCCTGTCACAGGCGCTAGGCATACCCACACAAGTGAGGTACCATTTTTTTCGGGAGATTTGGGGAATGCTGGGTGGAAGGAAATGTGTGGCTCCTCTCAGATTCCAGAACTTTCTGTCACTAAAATGTGAGGAAAAAGTGTTTTTTATCCAAATTTTGAGGTTTGCAAAGGATTCTAGGTAATAGAACCTGGTCAGAGCCCCACAAGTCACCCCATCTTGGATTCCCCTAGGTCTCCAGTTTTCAAAAATGCACAGGTTTGTTAGGTTTCCCTAGGTGCCGGTTGAGCTAGAGGCCAAAATCTACAGGTAGGCACTCAGCAAAAAACATCTCTGTTTTCTGTCAAAAAATGGGATGTGTCCACGTTGTAATTTGGGGCATTTCCTGACGCGGGCGCTAGGACTACCCACACAAGTGAGGTATAATTTGTATAGGGAGACTTGGGGGAACGCTGGGTGGAAGAAAATTTGTGACTCCTCTCAGATTCCAGAACTTTCTGTCACCGAAATTTGAGGAAAACGTGTTTTTTTAGCCACATTTTGAGGTTTGCAAAGGATTCTGGGTAACAGAACCTGGTCAGAGCCCCACAAGTCACCCCATCATGGATTCCCCTAGGTCTCTAGTTTTCAAAAATGCACAGGGTTGGTAGGTTTCCCCATGGGCAGGCTGAGCTAAAGACCAAAATCAACATCTAGGCACTTTGCAAAAAACAGCTCTGTTTTCTTTGGGAAAATGTGATGTGTCCACGTTGTGTTTTGGGCATTTCCTGTCACGGGTGCTAGGCCTACCCACACAAGACAGGTTCCATTTTTATTGAGAGACTTGGGGCAACACTGGGTGGAAAGAAATTTGTGGCTCCTCTCAGATTCCAGAACTTTCTGTCACCGAAATGAGGGGAACAATTGTTTTTTTGGCCAGATTTTGAGGTTTGGAAAGGATTCTGGGTAACAGAACCTGGTCAGAGCCCCAAAAGTCACCCCATCTTAGATTCCCCTACGTGTCTAGTTTTAAAAAATGCGCAGGTGTGGTAGGTTTCCCTAGGTGCCGGCTGAGCTACAAGCGAAACTCCACTTCTAGGCCTTCACAAAAAGCACCTCTGTTTTCTTTGGGAAAATGTGATGTGTCCACGTTGTGTTTTGGGGCATTTCCTGTCGCAGGTGCTAGGCATACCCACACAAGTGAGGTACCATTTTTTTCGGGAGACTTGGGGAATGCTGGGTGGGAGGAAATGTGTGGCTCCTCTCTGATTCCAGAACTTTCTGTCACCGAAATGAGAAGAAAAAGTGTTTTTTTGGGAACATTTTAAGGTTTGCAAAGGATTCTAGGTAACAGAACCCAGTCAGAGCCCCACAAGTCACCCCATCTTGAATTCCCCTAGGTGTCTAGATTTCACAAAATGTGCAGGTTTGCTAGATTTCTCTATGTGTAGGCTGAGCTAAAGGCCAAAATCCACAGCTAGGCACTTTGCAATAAACAGCTCTGTTTTATTTGGGAAAATGTGATGTGTCCATGTTGTGTTTTGGGGCATTTCATGTCGCAGGCGCTAGGCCTACCCACACAAAACAGGTTCCATTTTTATTGGGAGACTTGGGGGAACACTGGGTGGAAGGAAATTTGTGGTTCCTCTCAGATTCCAAAACTTTCTGTCACCGAAATGAGAGGAAAAAGTGTTTTTTTAGCTACATTTTGAGGTTTCCAAAGGATTCTGGGTAACAGAACCTGGTCAGAGACCCACAAGTCACCCCATCTTGGATTCCCCTAGGTCTCTAGTTTTCAAAAATGCACAGGGTTGGTAGGTTTCCCTACGTGCAGGCTGGGCTAAAGGCCAAAATCAACATCTAGACACTTTGCAAAAAACAGCTCTGTTTTCTTTGGGAAAATGTGATGTGTCCACGTTGTGTTTTGGGCATTTCCTGTCGCGGGTGCTAGGCCTACCCACACAAGACAGGTTCCATTTTTATTGAGAGACTTGGGGCAACACTGGGTGGAAAGAAATTTGTGGCTCCTCTCAGATTCCAGAACTTTCTGTCACCCAAATGAGAGGAACAATAGTTTTTTTGGCCAGATTTTGAGGTTTGGAAAGGATTCTGGGTAACAGAACCTGGTCAGAGCACCAAAAGTCACCCCATCATAGATTCCCCTACGTGTCTAGTTTTAAAAAATGCGCAGGTGTGGTAGGTTTCCCTAGGTGCCGGCTGAGCTACAAGCGAAACTCCACTTCTAGGCCTTCACAAAAAATACCTCTGTTTTCTTTGGGAAAATGTGATGTGTCCACGTTGTGTTTTGGGGCATTTCCTGTCGCCGGCGCTAGGCATACCCACACAAGTGAGGTACCATTTTTTTCGGAAGACTTGGGGAATGCTGGGTGGAAGGAAATGTGTGGCTCCTCTCTGATTCCAGAACTTTCTGTCACCGAAATGAGAAGAAAAAGGGTTTTTTTGGGCACATTTTGAGGTTTGCAAAGGATTCTAGGTAACAGAACCCAGTCAGAACCCCACAAGTCACCCCATCTTAAATTCCCCTAGGTGTCTAGATTTCACAAAATGTGCAGGTTTGCTAGATTTCTCTACGTGTAGGCTGAGCTAAAGGGCAAAATCCACAGCCAGGCACTTTGCAAAAAACAGCTCTGTTCTCTTTGGGAAAATCTGATGTGTCCAATTTGTGTTTTGAGGCATGTCCTGTCACAGGTGCCAGGCCTACCCACACAAGTGAGGTACCATTTATATCGGGAGACGTGGGGGAACACCGGGTGGAAGGAACTTTGTGGCTCCTCTCAGATTCCAGAACTTTCTGTCACCGAAATAAGAGGAAAAAGTGTTTTTGTGGCCACATTTTGAGGTTTGGAAAGGATTCTGGGTAACAGAACCTGGTCAGAGCACCAAAAGTCACCCCCTCTTAGATTCCCCTACATGTCTGGATTTAAAAAATGTGCAGGTGTGGTAGGTTTCCCTAGGTGCCGGCTGAGGTAGAGGCCAAACTCCACTGCTAGGCCTTCATAAAAAATACCTCTCTTTTCTTTGGGAAAATGTGATGTGTCCACGTTGTGTTTTGGGGCATTTCCTGTCGCCGGCGCTAGGCATACCCACACAAGTGAGGTACCATTTTTTTCGGGAGAATTGGGGAATGCTGGGTGGAAGGAAATGTGTGGCTCCTCTCTGATTCCAGAACTTTCAGTCACCGAAATGAGAAGAAAAAGGGTTTTTTTGGGCACATTTTGAGGTTTGCAAAGGATTCTAGGTAACAGAACCCAGTCAGAACCCCACAAGTCACCCCATCTTAAATTCCCCTAGGTGTCTAGATTTCACAAAATGTGCAGGTTTGCTAGATTTCTCTACGTGTAGGCTGAGCTAAAGGGCAAAATCCACAGCCAGGCACTTTGCAAAAAACAGCTCTGTTCTCTTTGGGAAAATCTGATGTGTCCAATTTGAGTTTTGAGGCATGTCCTGTCGCAGGTGCCAGGCCTACCCACACAAGTGACGTACCATTTATATCGGGAGACGTGGGGGAACACCGGGTGGAAGGAACTTTGTGGCTCCTCTCAGATTCCAGAACTTTCTGTCACCGAAATAAGAGGAAAAAGTGTTTTTGTGGCCACATTTTGAGGTTTGGAAAGGATTCTGGGTAACAGAACCTGGTCAGCGCCCCAGAAGTCACCCCCTCTTAGATTCCCCTACATGTCTGGATTTAAAAAATGTGCAGGTTTGGTAGGTTTCCCTAGGTGCCGGCTGAGGTAGAGGCCAAACTCCACTGCTAGGCCTTTGCAAAAAACAGCTCTGTGTTCTTTGGGAAAATGTGATGTGTCCACATTGTGTTTTGGGGTATTTCCTGTCTCAGGCGCTAGGCATACCCACACAAGTGAGGTACCATTTTTTTCGGGAGAATTGGGGAATGCTGGGTGGAAGGAAATGTGTGGCTCCTCTCAGATTCCAGAACTTTCTGTCACCAAAATGAGAGGAAAAAATGTTTTTTATCCAAATTTTGAGGTTTGCAAAGGATTCTAGGTAATAGAACCTGGTCAGAGCCCCACAAGTCACCCCATCTTGGATTCCCCGAGGTCTCTAGTTTAAAAAAATGCACAGGTTTGTTAGGTTTCCCCAGGTGCCGGCTGAGCTAGAGGCCAAAATCTACAGGTTTGCACTTAGCAAAAAACAGCTCTGTTTTCTGTCAAAAAATGGGATGTGTCCACGTTGTGTTTTGGGGCATTTCCTGTTGCGGGCGCTAGGCCTACCCACACAAGTGAGGTATCATTTGTATCGGGAGACTTGGGGGAACGCTGGTTGGAAGAAAATATGTGGCTCCTCTCAGATTCCAGAACTTTCTGTCACCGAAATTCGAGGAAAACGTGTTTTTTTAGCTACATTTTGAGGTTTGCAAAGGATTCTGGGTAACAGAACCTGGTCAGAGCCCCACAAGTCACCCCATCTTGGATTCCCCTAGGTCTCTAGTTTTTAAAAATGCACAGGGTTGGTAAGTTTCCCTACGTGCAGGCTGAGCTAAAGGCCAAAATCAACATCTAGGCACTTTGCAAAAAACAGCTCTGTTTTCTTTGGGAAAATGTGATGTGTCCACATTGTGTTTTGGGCATTTCCTGTCATGGGTGCTAGGCCTACCCACACAAGACAGGTTCCATTTTTATTGAGAGACTTGGGGCAACACTGGGTGGAAAGAAATTTGTGGCTCCTCTCAGATTCCAGAACTTTCTGTCACCGAAATGTGAGGAACAATAGTTTTTTTGGCCAGATTTTGAGGTTTGGAAAGGATTCTGGGTAACAGAACCTGGTCAGAGCACCAAAAGTCACCCCATCATAGATTCCCCTATGTGTCTAGTTTAAAAAAATGCACAGGTATGGTAGGTTTCCCTAGGTGCCGGCTGAGCTACAAGCTAAACTCCACTTCTAGGCTTTCACAAAAAATACCTCTGTTTTCTTGTGGAAAATGTGATGTGTCCACGTTGTGTTTTGGGGCATTTCCTGTCGCAGGCGCTAGGCATACCCACACAAGTGAGGTACCATTTTTTTCGGGAGCCTTGGGGAATGCTGGGTGGAAGGAAATGTGTGGCTCCCCTCTGATTCCAGAACTTTCTGTCACCAAAATGAGAAGAAAAAGGGTTTTTTTGGGCACATTTTGAGGTTTGCAAAGGATTCTAGGTAACAGAACCCGGTCAGAACCCCACAAGTCACCCCATCTCAAATTCCCCTAGGTGTCTAGATTTCACAAAATGTGCAGGTTTGCTAGATTTCTCTACGTGTAGGCTGAGCTAAAGGGCAAAATCCACAGCTAGGCACTTTGCAAAAAACAGCTCTGTTCTCTTTGGTAAAATCTGATGTGTCCAATTTGTGTTTTGGGGCATGTCCTGTCGCAGGTACCAGGCCTACCCACACAAGTGAGGTACCATTTATATCGGGAGACTTGGGGGAACACCGGGTGGAAGGAACTTTGTGGCTCCTCTCAGATTCCAGAACTTTCTGTAACCGAAATGAGAAGAAAAAGGGTTTGTTGGCCAAATTTTAGGTTTGGAAACGATTCTGGGTAACAGAACCTGGTCAGAGCCCCACAAGTCACCCCATCTTGGATTCCCCTAGGTGTCTAGTTTTCACAAAATGCGCAGGTTTGCTAGGTTTCCCTATGTGCGGGCTGAGCTAAAGGCCAAAATCCACAGCTAGGCACTTTGCAATAAACAGCTCTGTTTTATTTGGGAAAATTTGATGTGTCCATGTTGTGTTTTGGGGCATTTCCTGTCGCAGGCGCTAGGCCTACCCACACAAGACAGGTTCCGTTTTTATTGGGAGACTTAGGGGAACACTGGGTGGAAGGAAATTTGTGGCTCCTGTCAGATTCCAGAACTTTCTGTCACCGAAATGTGAGGAAAACGTGTTATTTTAGCCACATTTTGAGGTTTGCAAAGGATTCTGGGTAACAGAACCTGGTCAGAGCCCCACAAGTCACCCCATCTTGGATTTCCTTATGTCTCTAGTTTAAAAAAATGCGCAGGTATGGTAGGTTTCCCTAGGTGCCGGCTGAGCTACAAGCTAAACTCCACTTCTAGGCTTTCACAAATAATACCTCTGTTTTCTTTGGGAAAATGTGATGTGTCCACGTTGTGTCTTGGGGCATTTCCTGTCGCAGGCGCTAGGCATACCCACACAAGTGAGGTACCATTTTTTTCGGGAGCCTTGGGGAATGCTGGGTGGAAGGAAATGTGTGGCTCCCCTCTGATTCCAGAACTTTCTGTCACCAAAATGAGAAGAAAAAGGGTTTTTTTGGGCACATTTTGAGGTTTGCAAAGGATTCTAGGTAACAGAACCCGGTCAGAACCCCACAAGTCACCCCATCTCAAATTCCCCTAGGTGTCTAGATTTCACAAAATGTGCAGGTTTGCTAGATTTCTCTACGTGTAGGCTGAGCTAAAGGGCAAAATCCACAGCTAGGCACTTTGCAAAAAACAGCTCTGTTCTCTTTGGGAAAATCTGATGTGTCCAATTTGTGTTTTGGGGGATGTCCTGTCGCAGGTACCAGGCCTACCCACACAAGTGACGTACCATTTATATCGGGAGACTTGGGGGAACACCGGGTGGAAGGAACTTTGTGGCTCCTCTCAGATTCCAGAACTTTCTGTAACCGAAATGAGAGGAAAAAGTGTTTGTTGGCCAAATTTTAGGTTTGGAAACGATTCTGGGTAACAGAACCTGGTCAGAGCCCCACAAGTCACCCCATCTTGGATTCCCCTAGGTGTCTAGTTTTCACAAAATGCGCAGGTTTGCTAGGTTTCCCTATGTGCGGGCTGAGCTAAAGGCCAAAATCCACAGCTAGGCACTTTGCAATAAACAGCTCTGTTTTATTTGGGAAAATTTGATGTGTCCATGTTGTGTTTTGGGGCATTTCCTGTCGCAGGCGCTAGGCCTACCCACACAAGACAGGTTCCGTTTTTATTGGGAGACTTAGGGGAACACTGGGTGGAAGGAAATTTGTGGCTCCTGTCAGATTCCAGAACTTTCTGTCACCGAAATGTGAGGAAAACGTGTTATTTTAGCCACATTTTGAGGTTTGCAAAGGATTCTGGGTAACAGAACCTGGTCAGAGCCCCACAAGTCACCCCATCTTGGATTCCCTTATGTCTCTAGCTTTCAAAAATGCACAGGTGTGTTAGGTTTACCTAGGTACCGGCTGAGCTAGAGGCCAAAATCAACATCTAGGCACTTTGCAAAAAAACAGCTCTGTTTTCTTTGGGAAAATGTGATGTGTCCACGTTGTGTTTTGGGCATTTCCTGTCATAGGTGCTAGGCCTACCCACACAAGACATGTTCCATTTTTATTGAGAGACTTGGGGCAACACTGGGTCAAAAGAAATTTGTGGCTCCTCTCAGATTCCAGAACTTTCTGTCACCGAAATGAGAGGAACAAGTGTTTTTTTGGCCAGATTTAGTGGTTTGGAAAGGATTCTGGGTAACAGAACCTGGTCAGAGCCCCAAAAGTCACCCCATCTTAGATTCCTCTACGTGTCTAGTTTTAAAAAATGCGCAGGTGTGGTAGGTTTCCCTAGGTGCCGGCTGAGGTAGAAGCGAAACTCCACTTCTAGCCCTTTACAAAAAATAACTCTGTTTTCTTTGGGAAAATGTGATGTGTCCACGTTGTGTTTTGGGGCATTTCCTGTCGCAGGCGCTAGGCATACCCACACAAGTGAGGTACCATTTTTTTCGGGAGACTTGGGGAATGCTGGATGGAAGGAAATGTGTGGCGCCTCTCTGATTCCAGAAGTTTCTGTCACCGAAATGAGAAGAAAAAGTGTTTTTTTGGCCACATTTTGAGGTTTGCAAAGGATTCTAGGTAATAGAACCCGGTCAGAGCCCCACAAGTCACCCCATCTTGAATTCCTCTAGGTGTCTAGATTTCACAAAATGTGCAGGTTTGCTAGATTTCTCTATGTGTAGGCTGAGCTAAAGGCCAAAATCCACAGCTAGGCACTTTGCAAAAAACAGCTCTGTTCTCTTTGGGAAAATGTGATGTGTCCAATTTGTGTTTTGGGGCATGTCCTGTCGCAGGTGCCAGGCCTACCCACACAAGTGAGGTACCATTTTTATCAGGAGACTCGGGGGAACACCGGGTGGAAGGAACTTTGTGGCTCCTCTCAGATTCCAGAACTTTCTGTCACCGAAATGAGAGGAAAAAGTGTTTTTGTGGCCACATTTTGAGGTTTGGAAAGGATTCTGGGTAACAGAACCTGGTCAGAGCCCCACAAGTCACCCCATCTTGGATTCCCCTAGGTGTCTAGTTTTCACAAAATGTGCAGGTTTGTTAGGTTTCCCTATGCGCAGGCTGAGCTAAAGGCCAAAATCCACAGCTAGGCACTTAGCAATAAACAGCTCTGTTTTATTTGGGAAAATGTGATGTGTCCATGTTGTGTTTTGGGACATTTCCTGTTGCAGGCGCTAGGCCTACCCACACAAGACAGGTTCTATTTTTATTGTGAGACTTGGGGAAACACTGGGTGGAAGGAAATTTGTGGCTCCTCTCAGATTCCAGAAATTTCTGTCACCGAAATGAGAGGAAAAAGTGTTTTTGTGGCCACATTTTGAGGTTTGGAAAGGATTCTGGGTAACAGAACCTGGTCAGAGCCCCAAAAGTCACCCCCTCTTAGATTCCCCTACATGTCTAGTTTTAAAAAAATTTCAGGTTTGGTAGGTTTCCTTAGGTGCCGGCTGAGGTAGAGGCCAAACTCCACTGCTAGGCCTTTTGCAAAAACAGCTCTGTGTTCTTTGGGAAAATGTGATTTGTCCACGGTGTGTTTTGGGGCATTTCCTGTCGCAGGCGCTAGGCATACCAACACAAGTGAGGTACCATTTTTTTGGGGATATTTGGGGAATGCTGGGTGGAAGGAAATGTGTGGCTCCTCTCAGATTCCAGAACTTTCTGTCACCAAAATGAGAGGAAAAAGTGTTTTTATCCAAATTTTGAGGTTTGCAAAGGATTCTAGGTAATAGAACCTGGTCAGAGCCCCACAAGTCACCCTATATTGGATTTCCCTAGGTGTCTAGTTTAAAAAAATGCACAGGTTTGCTAGGTTTCCTTAGGTGCAGGCTGAGCTAAAGGCCAAAATCCACAGCTAGGCATTTAGCAAAAAACAGCTCTGTTTTCTTTGGGAAAATGTGACGTGTCCGCGTTGTGTTTTGGGGCCGTCCTGTCGCGGGCGCTAGGCCCACCCACACAAATGAGGTAGCATTTTTATCAGAAGACTTTGGGGAATACTGGGTGGAAGGAAATTTGTGGCTTCTCTCAGATTCCAGAACTTTCTGTTACCGAAATGAGAGGAAAAAGTGTTTTTTGGCCAAATTTTGAGGTTTGCAAAGGATTCTGGGTAACAGAACCTGGTCAGAGTCCCACAAGTCACCCCATCTTGGATTCCCCTAGGTGTCTAGTTTTCACAAAATGTGCAGGTTTGCTAGGTTTCCCTAGGTGCCGGCTGAGCTAGAGGCCAAAATCTACAGCTAGGCACTTTGCAAAAATCATGTCTGATTTCAATGTAAAAATGTGATGTGTCCATGTTTCCTGTCGCGAACATTAGGCCTACCCACACAAGTGAGTGACCATTTTTATCAGGAGACTTGGGGAAACACAGAATAGCAAAACCAGTATTATTGTCCCTTGTCTATGTCAAAATTCTTTCCTTCCAAATGTAAGACAGCGTGTAAAAAAGATGTCTATTTGAGAAATGCCCTGTAATTCACATGCTAGTATGGGCACCCCGGAATTCAGAGATGTGCAAATAACCGCTGCTTCTCATCACCTTATTTTGTGCACATTTTGGAAATACAAAGGTTTTCTTGATACCAATTTTTCACTTTTCATATTTCAGCCAATGATTTGCTGTATACCCCGTATAGAATGAAAACCCATTGCTAGGTACAGCTCATTTATTGGCTCTGGGTACCTAGGGTTCTTGATGAATCTACAAGCCCTATATATCCCCACAACCAGAAGAGTCCAGCAGACGTAACAGTATATTGCTTTTAAAACTTTGGCATCGCAGCAAAAAGTTACAGAGTAAAATGTGGAGAAAAATAGCTGTTTTTTTCCTCAATTTCATTTTTTTTTTATTTCTGCTGTTATTTTCTGTAGGAAACACTTGTAAGATCTACACAAATTACCCCTTGCTGAATTCAGAATTTTGTCTACTTTTCAGAAATGTGTAGCTTGGTTTCACACCCATTTCTGTCGCTAACTGGAAGAAGCTGAAAGCACACAAAATAGTAAAAATGGGGTATGTCCCAGTAAAATGCCAAAACTGTGGTGACAAATTTGTTTTTCTGATTTAAGTCTGTCTGTTTCTGAAAGGTGGGAAGATGGTGATTTTAGCACTGCAAACCCTTTGTTAATGCCATTTTCAGGGGAAAAAAAAACCACAAGCCTTCTTCTGCAGCCCTTTTTTGCAATCTTTTTGAAAAAAACTAATTTTTTTCTGTATTTTGGCTAATTTCCTGGTCTCCTTCAGGGGAACCCACAAAGTCTGGGTACCTCTAGAATCCATAGGATGTTGAAAAAAAAGGATGCAAATTTGGCATGGGTTGCTTATGTGGACAAAACATTATGTGGGCCTAAGCGCAAACAGCCCCAAATAGCAAAAAAAGGCTTGCCACCTGAGGGGGGAGAGGGCTGGCAGAGAAGGGGTTAATAATGGAAGACAATCCTTCACCCATGTTTCTGTTAATCATATTTGCAGCATCCACTTATTTATTTTGGACATCCAGCATAGATTTTTCATTGTGCACAAATTCATCTGTTGATGGTGTTGCACCAGGCACATCTCGTGTTTCAATAGTCCATGCAGTTAATTGCATTAAAAGTATTAGGCCTCATTATTACTTTGGAGGTTCCACCACAGGACCATTAAAGCTGCGGGGAGGAAGCCACTGCCAAAGGCCGTGACATTCTCCTCAGCGTATTACTATGTAATTCGGGCTGAACAGCGGGAATATTCCAGTATGTGTTCCCGCAGTGCTAGGATTTTGGCCTTGGCTCCTTTGAAGGAGCCGAGGCTAATATCCTAGCACACCAGCATCCAAGTAATGTACAGGCTGTGTGTATTCTGACGGTGCTGGGCGGAAGGGCCCTGCCCTGCTCATACCATGGGCCCCCCGTGTCCCTGACACTGACTTTCCGCCAGCCTTTTCATGGTGGGAAAAGGTTGGCGGAAAGTGGGATTGTAATCAGCGAGGAGGTAATGAGTTCAGCGCCACCTTGGCTGGTTACAACCCTGACTGCTGTCAAATCGGGATTCATGTTCTTGGCAGGGACGGCGGTCTTTTGCTGGGTCCGCTAGTCAAGCTTGTAATTTGACAGTTGGCCCACTGCCTCATAATGAGGCCATTAATCTTTGCCTTCTATGTTTTTGGATGTAGAGCACAGTTCTCTTTCACAGAGGCAAACATGCATGTCTTGTTGTTCATATTCTGGGAGGCATGCTTCTTTTACAAAATGTACAGGAATTTTAATGTCCATTTGGGAGACTAGGCGGGACTAGGTTGAATCTCTACCTCATTGTGAATAACCTCCTCATCGTCCTCTGTTATGGTTGAGTCAACATTTGTACTGAAAGAATGTAAGAATATTGTATACTTTCTGTTGTATAGTTTACTAGACAGATAGATAGATAGATAGATAGATAGATAGATAGATAGATAGATAGATAGATAGATAGATAGATAGATAATGTAAGCACTTAATTGTATAGGAATAAAAGTTAAATGTATTTTTCATGACATATATCATTACATAGTGGTCCACATGAATGCAGCATTAAGTGCTGAATTTCCAGACACTTTGTGAATTTTAAATTACTATATAACTGCCATACTGACGTAAGGAGAATGATGTATATGTGTAATGTATGTTTCTACTTGGAAAGGTAACACAAGTGTTACTTTATGAAATAGTTGAACAGGGCAATATAATAATTATTATTTATGCTGTACAGTTTGTAAATTTGATGTGTCAAAGCACACACAGTTTTAAAATAAACATTGCACTGATTTGATTCTAAGGCACTACAAATCCCAAAAGGCAATCCAAAAGATGTCTTCTACCCTCATAATTTAGCTTTGAAAAACTCAAAATTAGTAATTAAATATCATTTTGTTGACAATGCTAATCAATAATAATAATTTTTATGACACAACTAATATTTTTTTAGTTATTTTAAGGACTAACCTGAAGGCGGTTGAGGATGTTCAGAAGTGCTCATTTAAGTTAATCCTGACACATCCTCTGATGACAAAGTGCTCTCAATTGCCTCTCCCAAAGGTGTGGGTTGTGAATGTGTGGTTTTTTGTAATTTCTGCCACACCACTTGGTTATACAAACTGCATTGATGAAGTCCTGACTTTGGCTCCAGATTCTTTTTATGTTGCTTCTTGAATTGTCAAAGATGCTTTGACACAATGCTGATCATTGTTGGCCACACATTCTTCCACAAATAGTCCTTCATCAGGAAACTCATGCTTTCATTTATGTCCTGCCTCCTCTTGCTGACCTTCCTGGTTTACCATTCTTATGGAGTGAAGTCGAATATATGCTAAGTACTTCTCTCCTTATCCAGGTCAAAGGAGCTATCTTCTTCCCACTGGCTCATGATTAGTATCGCATTTACTTCCGATCGCAGCCACATTACTTAATGTTTGTTTGCCATTCCAAATTGACGCATTGACAATACATATAGGCACCACATTGAGTAAGCATTTTCAACTATGAGATCTCAGCCTGTCTCACCATTAGTTCAGCATTTCATCACTTTTTCCATTTAACAATTCTCTCAGGGGTTCAGTCATTACCTTCAACTGTGAATTCACATCTTGTTACTACAGATAGCATGCTTCTGTCCTTTGCGCCTTATGCGTTTTTTTTCAAGGTGAGCAACAACATTCAGTTCTCTCACAAGCCATTCTTTGCATCTAGAGTGACATGCTTTCTGATAATTTCTCCACTCCCTCTCCTTTTTTTAGCTTTGTATGATTGATCTTGGAAGTGAGTTAACAGATTCAATTTTCTGGACGTTTATTCCTTGTTTGTATTTTCAATATCTTAACTCTGACTTCATTATTTTGTAATTGTCACTGCTTGTCAGGACCCTTAACTTACAGAGTACTGATGATGATCCTACAGAGCAGTAATGAGACTGAAACTGAGTTGACTTTCATGCAGACCCATAGCAATGTATGATATAACCAACTGGTTATGCTTTTCTTTGTTACATGATACACACACTGATCATGTAATTCACACAAGTAAATCACTCTTAAGCAACACTAAAGACATTTGTCACTGGCACCCACTTTGTCACTTACTATTGGTGTTGTGTTTTTATTTAACTTGCTATTTAGCTGTGATTATTTTTTGTATAAATTATTTTAGTTTTGGAAAATTGTTTCTTTATTTTCTTATGCTCCCCATGTCCCCAGCGAATTCCGGGTTTGCCCTTCTATTCTTATAACCACAGTACTTGTCTCCTTGCAGCTCTTGTGATATTCAGTGCGATTGTAGCAATATATTTCCTGATTGTGATGTCATCATTGTGTGCCAGAGCAATATTTGCTATTTTTGATCACGACCAAAGCTTGTTTTGCAAATTGGTATTTAGGATAGTGAATCTTAAGAAATCGCTTTTACAACCATGTACTTAGTAGAATTTTTCTTTTAGCTAGTCGCAAAATGGAATTTCGTAACATTGGCAAATTATCACCGCTGGAGTCCTCATGGTTCTAAGTCGTCGAGTGTGTTTCTATTGTGATTTTATTGTATAGAAAGTCCCCCAATCTCCTTTTCAAGTCACCGAAATATTTTTGCCACCCTATGTGGAATTACGAAAACTGAATTTACATAATCTGTCAAATGCTGCCACAACTGTGGTCTCACATTACCAACTGTCTCGGTCATGAAATAACCCAGTAGATGTACTTATTTCATTTGGAGCCCATTGGCTGGTACCTGAACTTCTTTTCCTAAAAAAAAAGAAAACTGGTCTGCCTCCCAGATTCCATCCTGCTATCCTGCAGGAAGTGCCGTAGTTACTTTTGTATGATGCATCCCTATTCCTGTGTTTTTAGAGCATCATTGGCTATTAATAACCACAATTACTAAGCACAATTTCCCGACCTGTTTCCCTTTTACCAGCACTGTGTGTAAAATCACAGTCTGAAAACAGTGGGTGTGGTGATTCTGGATGCTGTAATACAACTTTTTGGTATGTTTTACCGGGTTTTGTAAATCAAATATTGCAATAACCAAATACACTTGTAATTCCAGGTAGCGCACCTTGAACTACCGCCCAGAATCCGATTAACTGGTAGCAGATTTAAGAAACCTCTTTACTGGACAAATCATAATGAGGGCCATTGTGTAACCTGAGGAGATCACATAATTTCCCTGTGTCTTAATTCCACACCTGACAAATGTGAGTGTTTTTTGAAAATGTAGTACGTCTGATAAAACTTGAAGAGGGTGTCTTTCTGCACTTAACCATATTCATTATAGAGGTAGGTCTGCTGCAAAGCAAAAAGCCACAAGCCTGTCACAAATGGAGTTGGTTAATTAGAGGTTTCCCCATTAGATTGATAATGTTGACTGGTTTAGCAGCCAGGTACATCTAACAACTAGTGGAAAAATATTGGTGTGAAAACGTGTTTGTTTTTACATCGTTATAGCAGATCAATTTACCTTTCAAGATAATGTGCAACAATGTTCAGTACTCGTCACTGAGAACATGAATATCCTCCACAGGTGTTTTCCGACTCCCAAACTTGCTTTACGGCAGTACAAACATAAGGTATGTAGGCAGAAAAATACACTTCTTTATATTCTCCCTTAGCGACAAATACAGCAAGCATTACCTCTTTCCTCTGAAACTCTACCACGATCGATTATCACCGGGAGCAATGCTTCATTGTGCATGCTCATGACTCTCCTCACATTACCCGTCTAGTATATAATTTTGTCCCCTTTTTAGAAATTGTGCATTCCTCTGGTCTGAATCAAAGTTTTTCAAAGCTCCTGTTCAGTGCATATTTTGGTTTGTGAATCAAAAAAAATAATGCACAAATTAATTGATATGTGAAACTTTTAAGGAAAGCGCAAATGAAAGGCCACTTTTCATATATTTTTAACAATACATTTCAATTTTCTTTAGTTCTTGTTTGTGCTCTTACTGGGTTTTCAAATTCCATATGAATCAGCGGTCTTCAGACTGTAGAGTCTCTTCCCCTACACCCACTGTTCCCAGATGAATGCTGAAATATTTGGAGGTTCCAAAAGTAATCTATAACGAGTAATTCTATATGTTTGATCAAGGTAGTCCACCACCGATTTTGTTACCATCTGTGTCCAGGCCTTAATTCAAATTAACTGTGGCAATCTCTAATCTTCAAGCTTGTCCTTGCTGAAGATATTATCATCTCACTGCTCATTTCTCACCCACTTGTAGTTTAAATGGGTTCTATTCTGTATCACTTCCTTGCACCACCCTGTCATCATCATTGAACAGTGGTAGCACACTTCTTTATTGTAAAAGCGGATTTTATTTAATTGGGTGCATTCTGTTAAGATGATGTCTAACTTTGGAGTAATGCTTGTATTCAGATAATCTTGCTACTTCTTATATTATTTGATGAAAGCTATTATTACTGCTGCTCAACCAGTAAGGTTGCTGTAACCTCCCTCTTTGCATCTATGCTCTCACTCACCTATTTATTTACTCTTAGGTCCATCCATCGTTCCATGCACTCATTATGCATTCACACAAACATGCACTTGCCTGGCCCCATGCATTCTGGCATCCATTCACCAACTAACCACACATAAAAGCCTACCTATACATGTCTTTGTCTTATAAAATGACAAGACATAGTAGCTTTACCAATGCTTGTTCCACGAAGAGTGGGAGGGTTAGACCACAAATGGGGTATGAAGAGAGATTACAAGTTAGGGCTAGTTAGTCAGTGAGTGACAGCAAAATGTAAACATATTTGCTTTTATTTATTTCCTGATGTATTTCAGAAAAAGGAGGAGAGAAATTAGGCACCTCTAATGCCAGTATTTGTCTTGGGAAGAGAAGATGTGTTCATACCTTTATAGTTTTCTTCATTTCAGTATTTCTGAGGGATTAATGTCAACTAATCAACTAGGATTTGTGAAGAGCACCTCACCTGTGAGGATATCCAGGAGACAGGTTCTTGCTGGGTCAGTCAAAAAGCTAGGTCTTGAGTCCCTTTCAGATTTCTGGAATTGAGGATGCTGTTCAGAGGTGGAGGGGAGGTTGTTCAGCTCCTTAGTGGTGAGATTGGAGAAGGATTGTCCTCCACTGTAGCTTCGGCGGATGCAAGTAGTGTGTGCAAACATGAGGGAGGAGGAGTGCATGTGTCTGGAGCGTTTGTGAAAATTCAGGTGGTGGTTGATGTATGCTGGTACGTGGTCCTGGAGGGCCGTTCTAGGCATGTGTCAGCATCTTGAATTGGCTTCTTTTCTGAGTGGTGAGCCTGTCCAGGTTCCTGAGGGGGAGTGATGGTGTGTCTTGGGTGGTCTAGGATGAATCTGGTAGATGAGTTCTGTATTGTCAGGAGTCTCTTCAGGAGATGGGTAGTGATGCCTGCGTAGAGAGCATTGCTGTAATCCAGCCAGCTGGTGACTAGGGGTTCAGTGACAGTTTTCCTGGTGTCAGCGGGGAGCCATCTGAGGATATTTTGGAGCAGGGGGAGTGTGTGGAAGCAGAAAGAGGAGACTGCATTGATCTGGCACTTCACTGTAAGTTAGCTGTCAAGGATGAAGCCAAAGTTGTAAACTTGGGCATTGGTCCTAGTTCCGAGGTCCACCAGGTATTGTTCCAAGGGGAAGTGTTGTTCCTAAAAAGTATCACTTCTGTCTTGTCCATGTTGAGCTCCAGGCATTTGATCTTCATCCAGTCAGTGATGATCGTCAAGCAGTTGTGGAAGTTGGTCCTAGTGGTGGAGGCGTCTTCTGAGAGCGAGAGGATGAGTTGGGTTTTATATGCATTGGATATAATGTTGAGGCTATTGGCCTTGATGATGTTGGCCAGGGGCATCATGTAGGTGTTGAACAGTGTGGGGCTGAGCAATGAAAGTAATGGGATGCCGCAAATTATGCTCTTGGGTTCCAAGGTGAAGGGAGGTAGGCACATTTTTTGGGGTCAGCCTGTGAAGAGGGATCCATTTGAGGGAGTCTTCTTTGCGTGGTGGCATACTGTATTGAACACTGCTGAGAGGTCGAGGTGGATCAGAACGGCTGTTTCTCCCAGGTCAAGGAACTTGTATGTGAGATGGATTATTTATTTTTTGTGGATGGTTATGAGTATTAAACGGAATAAACTCAACATGGATTTGGATAGTAGTGGAAGTGAGCTGTGTGATTTTAATACGTGGTTGAAATGGTTGGTGATGTGGTGTATCGTGGCATGCCCTCAAAATAGGCAGGTGATATACAAACTGGACTGTGTTACCTAAGGTGTTAAAGGATTAGAAAAAATAGATTTTTTCATGCAGCTAAAAGAATACCATGATATCTGACCTCTCTTCCTTATGCATTCCAATCAGGATATTTACTTGTTAGACCTGTTATTCTTGGTGTGGCTTCCCCCAAACTTTTGCCTTTACCCCTTCTGTTTTCTGAATTTCATTTTTGTTGGCATTATGGCTCTGAGCGCATTGGCGCTGTTAACCAGTGTTAACATGCGTGTTCGAAACCACAATGACTCAACATTCACACTTGTCACCTGTCACCTCAAAATTTGGCAGAAAAAAAACACTTTTTCCTCACATTTCGGTGACAGAAAGTTCTGGAATCTGAAAGGAGCCACATATTTCCTTCCAACCAGCATTCCCTCAAGTCACCAAATAAAAATGGTACCTCACTTGTGTGGGTAGGCCTAATGCCTGCGACAGGAAATGCCCCAAAACACAACATGGACACATCACATTTTCCCAAAGAAAACTGGCCTGTTTTTTGCAAAGTGCCTAGCTGCGGATTTAGGCCTGTTGCTCATCCAGCACCTAGGAAAACCTAACAACCTGGACATTTAAAAAAACTAGACACCTAGGAGAAACCAGGATGGGGTATCTTGTGGCACTCTCACCAGGTTCTGTTACCCAGAATCTTTTGCAAACCTCAAAATATGGCCAAAAAAACACTTTTTCCTTACATTTCACTGACAGAAAGATCTGGAATCTGAGGGTAGCCACAAACTTCCTTAAAACCCAGCATTCCTCGAGGTCTCCCATTAAAATGTTCTCTCACTTGTGTGGGTAGCCCTAGTGCTTACGACAGGAAATGGCCCAAAACACTACATGGCCACATCAAAATGATCAACTACAAAACTACCTGTTTTTGCAGGGGGGCACCTGGCATCTAGATAAACCTACCAAACCGAGATATTTTAGAGAATTAGACACTGAAGGGTGTACAGGGAGGTGTGACTTGCATGGATCCCCCAGTGTTTTCTTACCAAGAATCCTCAGCAAACCTAAAAATTTGCTAAAAAATCGAATTTTTCCAACATTTCTGCATCGGATCACTGCACCGGCACACATTTCCTACCACCTAACATTCCCCTCAGTCCCCCCATAAAATTGATATGTCACTTGTGCCTGTGACAGGGAAGAGCCAAAAACAGGTCAAAATTGAGGGGGAAGCTAAGAGGGTCCAAAAGGGCAGTTTGGAAAAAAAACGTTTACAGGCTGACAAGTGGGGCAGAATTTTTATCGGTATGAATGTGACAACCCTGGTTGGTAGGAATTTTGCGAATTCCTGCAGATTCCGTAAGGTTCCATCACAAAAATGTGGGGAAAATGTGTGATTTCAAGCAAAGTTAGAGGTTTGCAGGGCATTGTCGGTAGGAAAATGGTGCGGGGTGCATGTGAAGCACACCACCCTGGAATCACCCAGATGTGTAGTGTGTCTAGGTCTTGTAGATTTTTTGTACATGGCAGCGTCGCAAAGTCCAAAAAGTGCAGCCCTCACCGTTCCAAGTGGGACGATTTTGAGAGTTAGAGAAGCTCTCATGGCTTAAATGTAAAACCAAAACCCATAATAATTAAATGTCCTCTTGCTTGTTTGGATAAGATTTTTTAGTGTGTGGGGGAAGAGATGAAAGACTGTTACCCCCTTCAGTTGGTGTTGGGGGCATAACGATGCCCATACTGGGTTGGTAGCCACCACCCCACTGGTTTTTGTTACTTTTTAATTATCTGGCATATAGTAGGCTTTCTGTCCCCCCAGGGAGTGGAATGGGGGTCACTGCCCCATCTGCCCACCGGTGGGCAGAACAACTTTGTCCCCATTTATTTGTGGTGGGGTATGGCCGTAACCCAACCCTCTTTTAAAAAAAAAAAAAAATCCCTTGGGTGCAGATAGGCCTTCCAAAAATAGGCCAACAGTAATGTGCCCCCATGGGGAGTGACCCTTGCCCATGGGGCTGCCTCCAAACAAAACACACATACAGACCAATCCCTTGTGTTAAGTGGTTTCTGCCCTCCTTGGGGGCAGACCGGCCTAATAAAAATAGGCCGATCTGCCCCCAAGAGGGGTACAAATGGGCTAAAATAAATTCCCCCCCAGGGGAACGGCCCTTGCCTAAGGGGTTGCTCCCCATCTGTAAAAAAAAAAAAAAATCCCTGGCATCTACTGGTTTCTGCCCCTCCTTGGGGGCAGATTGGCCTGATTTAAATAGGCTGATCTGCCCCAGGGGGTGCAGAAAACGCCTAACAATAAATTGCCCCCCAAGGGAGCGACCCTTGCTCAAGGGGTTGCTCCCCTTCATTGTTATCATAAAAAAACTCCCTGGCATCTAGTGGCTTCTGCACCCTTTTGGGGCAAATCGGCCTAATTGAAATAGGCCGATTTGCCCCCAGGGCAGAAAAGACAGAGTAATATATTGCCCCCTTGGGTAGCTGCCCTTGCCAAAAGGGTCACTCCCCTTATGCATAAACACCACATAAACAAAACCAAAACAAAATCCCTGGGGTCTAGTGGGCATTTCTGCAGAGATGCTGAAAGAGACATTAAAGGAAAGGAAAGGCCTTTCCTTTCCTTTCATGCCTCTGCCTTCCCCCACCCCCTGATTGGAAGACAAATGTTTGCATTTCTCTTCCGATCCGTGCTGGATGGAGGCAGCCTCTGATGAGGTCAGCATGAGATCCCGCGCTGATGTCATCAGATGTCACTGGGGGGAGTGAGGGCCTTCCATCCCTGCCCATGGTAGAGGGGGTAGGAGGCCCACTGGGGGGTGCTAGCGCTCTCCCCGTGGGCCAGGTGTAGGACGAGCTGGTCTCATCCTCGGCACACTGTAACAGTGGCCAAGGGCGAGACCAGCTTGCCCAAGACACCCAACACGTTAAGCTGGTGTGGGATTTTTCTTGCATTGTGTTTTCACATTACTGCTGATTGAGTGCAGCATACATATTTGACAAACACAGCGCTTCTAAGTTAAGCCTTGCTGCTTTTGTGCCAAGCTACCAGAGGGTTAAACACAAGTTAAGTTAGTGACTTTTATGGTTTACCTTCACAAAGATTGTGGTTGTCACTTAAGAAGGGTTTTCTCTACCCTCAACTAACAACCTAATATCTTACAACAATGCATGCTCTGGAGGTTTTGAAAGACATGTTGGCCTCTATAGAAAACCCAGAACATTGCAACTTTCTGTAGGAGGTTAGTGAGTTGCAGGATTGTGAACCAAAACATATACAGCTTGGCAGGGATAGAACATTTATCTTTAGGAAGAAAGTTGCAGTTTAGTTTTAAAATGTGATCTATTTAAATTCCAGGTTAATGATTCTAGGCATACTTCTCAAAATGGCACATACCTATTTCCAATGGCTCCAATTTACCTCGTATAGAGTTCATCATAGCAGACAAGTCCACACAGAGCAAATGTAAACTATTGTGCAGATGCACATTTTCCACATGGTATAAATCATTCCCCTGTATGCCCACCAAATTTGAGTGTGATCTCTTCCCCTTCCCACTGTTAAGGGGGATTAATCCAGTCCTTTGCTGGAGTAAATCTCCAATCATTAACAGGAGAGTTTGCAAATGACTGCAAAAGTACATTTGTAGCTATTCCCAAACCTCAATGGGAAGTCACACCTTGAAATGCCAATTTCCTGGCCCTTTAGTGAATTTTATGAGTGCAGATTTCTCCACACTAATAGTAGAAAAATCCACACTAATAAATATATAAACACTTGGCACAAATGGTTACAAGCAAGCACAGGGAGAAGGAGAAGGAGAAGGAAGAAGAAAATGGAAAAACAGTCAAAAGGTAAGAAAGCTGGAAACATGTAAAAGTGAGATAAAGAGACAACGAAAGCATGTTGGTGGGAGAAGGTCCCCAGATCATTCAGTTAAGGCATTTGGCATCCTTGGCTTTTGGCAGCAGTGTGGTCAGGTTCTGAAAAAGCATGTTCGAGAAGAAGGAGGCATGAAGTGTCGCCGCCCAATCCCCTCCCCCCCCACAAACACACTGATGCAGAAAAAGTGAAAAGTAAAATGGCAATAGAACAATTTTATTTTCATTTCACTTTTCACTCTCTACCAAATATAGTGTGGTGCTGGGGCCAGTGCATCATTGCTGACGATTGGCAGCAATGAGGAGTGACCACTTCAGTTTGAAGTGTGAATGTTGATTAGGCCAGCTATCTTGCTATGGATAGCCAGACATGCACAATTCAAACCTCTCCAACTCAGTTGCCTTAGACAACTGGACTGAAAAGCCGGCAAAAACTGAGGCAGCCTGCTCCAGCCAATCCGGACACTTCACTCATGCTGCTGAACATTGTTAACAGCATAAGAGCAGCATCTGGGCTAGATTAGGTAATTGGCTGTGTGACCTAACCTCGCTCTCAGAGGAGTATGGAGCCATGGACAGGAGAGCATTGAGGACATGCTGCAGGATAAGGTAAGTGAACATTGTATTTGATATTTCTTAGATGTTTATTTTAATGTACATTTTAATGCATGCTGCATGCATGTATGCTTCTAATGTCTTTTTTTTTATGTCACCAACTGTCACCAACTGCCACTGAGTATTCGGAAAACTTGGCAAACTCTGGTCTCATTCTTTTACAAATTAAACTCTGATCAGCCCCTGGGTGTCACATTAGTTACCATTAGATGCTTAGTGACAATTAGTGTTTCCTCATGCGAGTCTCCACACAAACTTTAGTAAATGATGGCCTTGGTTTCTATGACACCCAGTGGTTTATGGAATCTCTGAGTAAGCTAAAGGACCTCTTATACAGTATCATTAGTGTACTGAAGAAAACAGCTAGTCACAGGATTGAGGAATCACACCCAATGTGCAAAAATGTCACCTACAACGAGATACGTACACGCACATTAAGAGAACGCTAAAATATAATGACTAAGATGGATCATTAATTCAATTGCAATGTGATAGGACCCATATTACTTATTTGCGTGGGAACATCCACCTACATTGAAGTGCACTTCAGTCTTTGGGCTAGTAGCCTATTTCTTTAGTTTGCCAATGCTTTTTCCGTCGGTCTTTATCCTTTTTATTCATTTTTAGAGTACCAGTAAATTAAAGCGAATAGCATCTGTCCTTACTTCTCAAAAGAAGCATATTTTCCTATAATGTGCATTAATACTAAAAGGGTTTCTGTACATTTTCAAAGCATCAGTCTTAAAAGTATATATCATTGCAAATGTATTTTGAAATGTAACATTTTTTTGGAAAAATGTGACCACAACGTTTAGGCAAAAGGATGTTTTTGTGTGGCATTTACATGCAATAAGTACATATATATTTTACAATTTCACAAGCTTGCCAAAGCGAGGCCTCTTGATTTGCAAATGGTTGTTGCTAGGTACCACTGATTTTCTTTGTACTGCTTTGTAAAACTTTTTTCAGAGCCTATGAGTTTTCTGATTTAATAAAACATTTAACTTAGAGAGCCACCAAGGGTTTCTTTACACACTTCCCATGCAACAGTGGTGTCAAAGTGTTCATTGTTGAGAGCTCAGAGAAACAAATCAACATTTTCTTCCAAATGCCACAGCCAAGCTGATTGAAAACGTTGTAAAATTAATATTAGTTGAACAAAAGTAATTTCAAAGGCACGTTCGTTGAAAAGCAATGAAAGTAAAGCCTAACAAAGAATGCTAACAGACAAATCTCCTCTATGGGAAACATAACCCCATTGGAGATCTCACAGGCCCCGCTTGTGCCAAAGATCAGCATTCATTCATTACTCGTAACTATTTTAATTTCACCTATCAAGAATATCTCTTCATTTCGCCATAATGACTCTTCCCCGATGGTCCATCAGTCTCCATGTACATCAATTTATGACTGAGAGCAAAAAGAAATCTGGGATGCTTTTAAGTTTTATTCTGAGACCCATGCAGTGAAAGTACAGGTTCCAGACTGACGCCAATCTGTGCCCTGAATTCCTTTTTTTTTTCTCTCAGTTCATGTCTCCAAGAATACCTAAAGTTTACAGAAAGGTTGGATGGAACTTGGCAATCCGCTATCTCTCTGCTTTACAATCATTCACTCGCAATGTTAACCCCATGACAGTGCACAGCAGGCAACTCCTTATCAGCACCTACTGCAGTGCTTCTCATGTGTATGTTGACAGAGTGAATGAAAGAACAGACGTTTTAAACTTACAGATTTACTATTCACCATACTCCTAAATTATTGATATTTTACCGCTATCCAAAGAAAGGATAAACAAATCTGTTCAATCTAAAATATCTGATCGGATAATTAACTTAAATTGGCTTCCTAGCTGATGGTTAACAGGAAGTTTTTGTACATTCTTTTATATCCTGTGGGGACTTATCCATTCTGCAAATATTCCTTGTATTTTCATTGAGGTTTTACACCTGAGCCACAGTTGGAATAATTACATCTCTGACCAAATCCAAGTCAAACACACCACACAGTGCAGAGCAGAAAATCACCTTGCTGTAATACACTGTGTCACAGGGAAAGGGCAGGAATGCTCCATCTTTAAAGGAATATGGTGCACTCCTGTCCTTTCACAAATGTTGGAGCACAGTGGGCTGCCATGCACCAATGCATTGAATGCAGTATTGTTTTTATGCAAGAAGGGATGTCTTTCTGCACAAACACAATCCTGAGAGGCATATTCCTCTATATGTGCTGCAGAATGGTTAAGACATAGAGGAACTAATAAAGATATTTATCCTCATTGCACCTCCCCTGTGAAGGTGTATCTTTATGTGCATTCCCAGGCCTAATTTATCTGGTAAATATGGGAATGCGTACAAACCATGGGAGTTGTTGGGAACACCCAAGCAACTCCAATGGAACACCTTCAGTAAGGCAACACAGTGACTTGTGCTGCATTACCTTAATCCAGATTTATGGAGCCACTCACAGCCACAGAAAGTGGCCTTGACTGTTTTCTTTAATCTCTATTTTAAGTTGCATCACGCTTGCACCACGTTATGTGATGCAACAGCATGACACAATGTGGCTCATAAATATGCCCCTTAGAGCATAACAAGTAAGTACATAGAAGGCTAACAGCATCTTCACAAGATGCACATACACTTTGATGGGTTGCAAAGTAACCAGACATTTTAGGATTGAGTTACTCATGGAAAATTAGTGTGGTAAATCAAATTCTACCAATAATTTCCCATTTCTGATTGGACTCTCAGGGACCACCTTTTGATTTCACATCATTTTTCACCCTTGAATTTGCAATATTGTCCAATAATGGTAACCATGGGGGAGAGGAATCGCCCATCCCCTTAACAGGTCATTTGTATTGAGGGCCTAAGTTGGTAGTGAATAGCAATTACTTGCAGCTGCCAATGTGGCAGTACGTGTTAAGATTAAACAACTGCGTATTTCTTTTTTTCATTTTAGGCATCTGGTAATCTGCCATGCAAAATCCTGGGAATAAATGTCATAAATGTTCACCAGTGTAGACTAATTTAGCATGTAACTGGATTGGAACGCCATCTCAGAATGACATTTTTGCTAAAGTTTCTGCGAAATTGCTCAGTACTTGTGGAAATGTATCTAATCTGACCTCTTTTAATTGAGAGGAACAGTGATTCATTGGCTCTCATTCAACCACAGGTCTCTGTCATGTATTCAAGACCTCCTGCTAACCAAATTCGAAATGTTCCAAGCAATCACCGATGCATTTTCACTTCAAAATAAATTGCATAAAACAAGTTTTATACAGAAAGTAGAAAATAGGAAATATTGAGGGTGTACTAAAAGGATCACTGGGGATGATGAGCTGCATTTTCTTAAGTGTCTAATGGTGGCAGTGTAGTTTAATGCTTACACATGCTAAGTGAAAGTTAACTCTATTCATCAATTGTTTACCTCCCAGGCTGTGTTTTAACTTACATGGACAAAGTGAAAGTAAACTCTCTTCAGCAATACTTATTGTTTACCTATTAGGATATGTGGGTTAAATGCCTATTCCATATACCTTGTACTGTTGTTCATTAAATAGTGAAAGCAAATGGGCATAGCTTTGATGTGCATGAGGGATGATGGGTGTTCCATTGCCATTGAATATATTTAGGAAAGTATTAGTATTGTTCCATGTAAGAAATGGGGAAAGGTATTTTCTACCTAGAGATGATAGACATCAGGGGCCACATGTACAAAGCATTTTCCTAGTCGCAAACAAGCCGATTCACAGAATCGGCCTGTTTGCAACTAGTAAAAATGCTTTTTGGAGTGTACAAAGCCCAAACTGCGATTCGGTAACTTGTTACCCAATCACAATTTGGGTTTTGGGATTCGATAGTAGGAAGTGGCGTGGCCAGGGCATTCTTTCCTAATACTGAATCTAAATGGTATGTATGATTGTTTTGTGACCGTGAATGCAGTCGCAAAACAATCGCAGTTAGCACCAATTTCCTAAACAGTCCCTAACAGACCCCTTCTCCTTTATGATTGTATGCAAAAATGTTTTTTAAGAGCAGGCAGTGGTCACACGGACCACTGCCTACTCTTAAAAAATGAAACTGAAACGTTTAATTTTTTTCTTTTTAAATGCAGCCTGTTTTCCTTTAAGATAAATGGGCTGCTTTAAAAAAAAATATATATATATTGCTTTCTTTCAAAGCAATCACAGACAAGGTGGTCTGCTGACATCAGCAGGCCACCATCCCTGTGATTTCAGCGATTCCCGGTGGGTCCCAAATTGCAACCTACCTCAGAAATATTAATGAGGCAGGTCTATTTGCAACCCACCGGAAATCGCAAAAGAAAATCAATGGGGATTTCTACATTTGGAATTGTGATTCCCTAATTGCGATTCGTATGGAATCGCAATTAGGGAATCGCAATTCCAAATATACGTACATGTGGCCCTAAATGACTATTACATATAGCTAGTACTAAATGTTGAAGAAAAATGGGCATAGCTATGATGTGCATGAGAGATTATGGGAGTTAGATGGTCTATGAGTATATTTGGAAATAAGACTGTTCAAGGTAAGAAATAGCGATAGTGATTTTCTTCATCTGGGATGGTGGATGTTAAATGGCTTTGACATATACCTACCACTGTATTTTCATGATTAGGAAGGAAATGGAAATAGCCACTTTGCTCAAAGAGGATTATGAGCATTAAACATTAAGCATTTCCCATATATGGTCATGGTCCTGTTTGAAAAATAGAAATATATAATGTTTTAACAGGGGATTATGTGGTGTAAATGGCTGCTACATACCCTGGGCATGGTATTTTACTTAGCCCCCTTGGGATGATGCCATGCTATTGTCTAAATGGAGGATAATGGTTGTTAAATTGCTGTTGCATATACCCAATAACGTTATTTATTACATTTTGAAGGTAAGTGGACATAGCTGTGTTGTGGATGGGGGATTATGTGTGTTACTTGGCCACTGAATAGATTTGGAAATGTATTAGGATAGTTCAAGTTAGGAAGGAGGGACAGGGATTTTCTATATCAGGGATGATACACATTAAAGGGCTTTCACATAAACCTAGCACTGTGTTTTCATGATTACTGTAAGGCCGGGGTCTTTAACCTGGGGATGGGCCCCCGAAAGGGGGGCCTCAAGTGATCCCAGGGGGGGCTTTGGCTAAAAGAAAGATTATGCAGATAATAGTGCTTTGTTTTTAACAAGCAGAAAATGTTTATTACATTTTGGAAAAGGTAACAGATCTTAACTGCAATGTTTAAATATGTCTGAACTTATTTAAACATTGGCAACTTAATAGAATAATTATGAAAATTCTGAAGAAGGGCCTGATGATTTATTTTTTCCCACTGATGGTGCGCAGCATGAACAAGTTTGAAAACTACAACTGTAAGGAATTTGTAATATGTACGTTACTCACACAGGATTATGAGCTTTAAACAGCTGTTGAACACGATTTCCACTATATTATAGTGGTCCGATCAGAAAAAAGGAAATAGATAATGTTTAATGGGGAGTTTGTGTGGGGTAAATGGCTGCTGCATAACCTGAGCATGGTATTTTAGGTAGCCTCTTGGAATAATGGCCATAATGAATTCTACATCAGAGATGATCAGTGTTAAATGGTTGTTGCATACACCTGCTACTGCAGTCTAGTGACGTATTTTGAAGAAATATTTTTGGACACAGGGATGGTGGGGATCAAATGGCTGGTATGTATACTTGGTACTGTTGTTTAACAAAGGTTGAAGGTAAACGGGCATAGCTGTGTTCTGCATGGAGGATTATGGGTGTTACAAAGCCTTTGAATATATTTGGGATTGTATTAGGATTGTTCAAGGTAGGAAATAGGGATAGGGAGTTTCTACATCAGGATTTTGTACATTAAAAGGCTTTGACAGATACCTCCCACTGTATTTTCATGATTACTATAAGGAGATGGTAATAGCTTTTTTACTCACAGGGGATGATGAGTATTAAACAGCTGTCAAACCTATTTTCCCATATATTATAACGGGCCTGTTAGGAAAATAGAAATAGATAATGTTTAAATTGGGATTTTTGGGGGGTAAATTGCTGTTACATACCCTAGGCATGGTATTTTACGTAGCCTTCTTGTGAAAATTGCCGTATTGAACTCTACATAGGGATGATGGATGTTAAATAGCTGTCACATACGTCTGCCACTGTGGTGTAGTGACGTGTTGAACAAATGGGCATAAATATTGTTTGATTGCGGATGTAGAGGGCCTAAGGACAGGTGCATACATCTTGTTCTGTTATTTAGTAAACATTGAAGATAAGAGGGAAAAGCTGTTTTCTGCATGGGGGATTATGGGTGTCACATATCAATTTAATATATCAGGAAATGTATCAGGATTGTTCAAGGTAGAAAATAGGGATAGGGATTTTCTATATAGGAGAAAATGGGTGTTAAATATTTTTGACAGATACCTATTACTGTATGTTCATGAATAATGTAAGGAAATGGAAAAAAATTCTCCTTGAGAGATGATGGGTGTTAAATGGCTGTTGCATACACCTGCCACTGTAGTTTAGTGACGTGTTTAAGAAATGGGCAGACATATTTTTAAATGGGGATAATGGCGGTTAAATGGCTGGTACATACACCTTGTACAATTAGTTAGTAAATGTTGAAGGTAAGAGGGCATAGCTGTGTTCTGTATGGGGGATTATGGGTGTTACACATCCATTGAATGTATTTGGAAATGTATTAGGATTATTAAAGCTAGTAAATAGGGATAGGAATTTTCTACAACAGGGAAGATGGAAGTTAAATGACACCTACTACTGTATTTTCATGATTTGTGTAAGGAAATTGTAATTGCTACTTTACTCACAGGGGATTATGGGCTTTAAACAGCTGTTGAACAATGTTTTCCCAGTATTATAATGGTTGTGTTAGGACAATTGAAAAAGATAATGTTTAAAGGGGGGATTTGGGGGTTAAATGGCTGCTACATACCCTGGGCATGGTATTCTATGTAGCCCTCTTGAGCTAATGGCCATAATGATGGGTTTTAAATGGCTGTTGCATACACCTGCCACTGTAGTGTAGAGATGTATGTTGAGGAGACAGGCATAAATATTTTTCAAATGAGGATCATGTGGGTTAAATGGCTGCTACAAATACCCAGTACTGTTATTTAGTAAATATTGTAAATAAGTGGGCATAGCTGTATTCTGTATGGGGGATTATGGATGTTAAATGGCCATTGATTATATTTAGAAAGTATAAGAATTATTCAAGGTAGGAAGTAGGGATGGGGATTTTTTGCATTGGGATGATGGACTATAAATGGCTTTGACATATACCTACTGCTGTATTTTGATAATAACTGAAAGAAATGCTAATAGCTACTTCACTCACTGGGGATTATGGGCTTAAAACAGCTGTTAAACACATTTCCCCCTATATTATAAAGAACTGTTAGGAAAATAGAAATAGACACAGTTTAAGGGGGGATTTGGAGGGTAAATGGCTGCTACATACCATGGGCATGGTATGTTAAGAAGCCCTCCTGGGATATTGGCCATAATTAATTCTATATGGTGGATGATCGGTGTATACACCAGTCACTGTAGTGTAGTGGTGTGCTGAAGAAATGGACATAAATATTTTGGAAATAAGGATGGTGGGAGTCAAATTGCTGCTACAAATATCCAGTAATTTCATTTAGTAAATGCTGAAGGTAAGTGGACATAGCTGTGTTCTGAATGGGGGATTATAAGAGTTGTACGTCCATTGAATATATGTGAAAATGTATTAGGGTTGAGTGAGGTAGGAAACAGAGATAGGGAGTTTCCACTTCATGGATGATTAGTGTTAAATGGCTTCGACATAAACACACCATTGTATTTTCATGATTACTGTAAGGCCACAGTAATAGCTACATTAGTCACAGGGTATTATGGGCTTTAGAAATCTGTTGAACACATTTTCACCTATATTAAAATGGTCTGCTAGGAAAATGGAAATAGATAATGTTTAAGGGGGATTATGAGTTTAATGGCTGCTACATACCCTGGGCATGTTTTTTTTTTTTATTTGTTTTTTTTTAACGTAGCCCTCTTGTGTAATGGCCAGAATGATTTCCACATGGGGGATGATGGGTGTTAAATGGCTGTTGCATACACCTACCTCTGTAGTGTAGTGACATGTGCTAAAGAAATGGGTATAAATATTTTTTAAATGGAAATGATGAGAGTGAAATGGCTGTTACTTATTCCCGCTGCTGATATTTAGTAAATATTGAAGGTAAGTGGGCATAGCATCCTTTCTGCAGCTCTCAACTGGAGCCAGCAACGTTATGCCATTCACAGCATTTCTGGCAGTACTCAGTGGTGAGTCGGGTGTGGGTCCAACCTACGGATCATAGCCTCAGACTCTCTTTTGGGTGTTTGCCTAAATCCTTCTGCAACATTGCTACTGGCAGATCATGCTAGCATATGGAGTTGCCGCAGTGTGCAGTTAAACAGGTGTGGGCTCTTCTAGCACATGCACCCCAGCCCAGATAGTCACACGTCTTGAAGCACTAACTTTACAGGTGGCAGACTCTGGCATAGGAGGTAACCACAGCGCAGTGGTATGGGTGTAGCAAGACCTGCATGGTGCTCAACACATGGCACAGGTGGTGACCATCTCCTGGCATACAAGGATCACTAGAAACAATCTTGCACACAACGTTGGCCTGATAGGGGCTCAACCAAATCTCAGGACTCCCACAGGGAGTCCTCATGGTAGGGCACCCAACGGATCCTTGACACAAGCAGAAGTCTTTCAGAGCTTCCCTTTCTTATGCAGGCTGTCTGGCTGCTTGGCAGATGACAAATATTTAGGGACTCTACCTACGCTTCTTATAGTCCTTTTCCAGACACCAAATGTGATTCAGGGTTTGGTCACAGACAGAAGTCTTGCAGGGCTTCCATTTCTTACACAGCCTCTCTGGCTGCTTGGCAGATGACAACTTCTTCAGGGACTCCGCCTACCCTTCTTATAGTCCTTTTCCAGACACCAAATGTGATGTAGGTCCTGGGTCTTTAAGTTTTATGTTGGGTTTCTGCTTCTTTTGAAGTGGGCACTTCTCCTTTTCATCTATCTTCATGAAAGAGGTCTGTTACAGAAGGCACGACTCTGAAGCTGATTGCCCACAACACAATTCCTAGGAGTGACCAAAGTTCACACCTGGATGCCAGCCACAGTGATATGTGCATCAAAAGTTTAATCCCAGACCACAAGCCCTCCTCCTTTTGATTCTTTTATCAGCCCCATCTCCCTTCCTGAGATGTGTCCAGGGCCCTTCCTTGTGATCTATCACTGAGTCAAAAAGTAGTCTTTTGAAATGTAAGGTGAGTCTCTTCTTTTTTCTTCTAGTGTGTCCTCACCCAGCTCACTGGAATACAGCAACACATACATCTGTCTGGTGGGATTTCTCTCTTCCTCTTGTCTTTACCAGGCAGGCCTGGGATTCCCTAAATTGAACCCAGGGCCCTCAATACACTGTACCATTGCAGGCACACTCACTCATAGCACACTTTCTGTTCAGCACTAATACCTGTGTGTATTGTTCCCTCACATGAAAACATTCATAAAGCACACACACACACTCAATCTGTGTGTGCTGTTCAGCACTGACACTTTTCTGCCAGGGTGTGTTATTTGTAAACACACACACTGCCAGCACACACACTCACTAAGTACATGCTGCACAACTCTTTCCCCTTCATATATTGTACTTCTCACTAGCATACATATACCCAGCACATGCTGTCCCTGTGCATGCATTGCAAAGCACTACGGCGGTCATTCTGACCACGGCGGGCGGCGGTCGCCGCCCGCCATGCGGTCACCGCCAAATGGCCGCTCTGCGGTCAGGAGACCGCGGATGCCATTCTGCCTTTCCCGCTGGGCCGGCAGGCGACCGCCAAAAGGGCGACCGCCGGCCCAGCGGGAAAGGCCCTGCAACGAGGAAGCCGGCTCCGAATGGAGCCGGCGGAGTTGCAGGGGTGCGACGGGTGCAGTTGCACCCGTCGCGATTTTCACTGTCTGCAAAGCAGACAGTGAAAATCTTCATGGGGCCCTGTTAGGGGGCCCCTGCACTGCCCATGCCAGTGGCATGGGCAGTGCAGGGGCCCCCAGGGGCCCCACGACACCCGTTCCCGCCATCCTGTTCCTGGCGGTAAGAACCGTCAGAAACATGGTGGCGGGAAGGGGGTCGGAATCCCCATGGCGGCGCTGCAAGCAGCGCCGCCATGGAGGATTCCCTGGGCCAGGGGAAAACCGGCGGGAAACCGCTGGTTCCCCTTTTCTGACCGCGGCTTTACCGCCGCGGTCAGAATGGCCCTGGTAGCACCGCCAGCCTGTTGGCGGTGCTTCCGTGGTCCCCGGCCCTGGCGGTCATGGACCGCCAGGGTCAGAATGACCCCCTACATCTCTCATGTAGTGTATTCCTCTCAAGCATACATTCACCAAGTGCATGATCTAATCACACATGTACTGCTCAGTAGTGCTCCATCCTTGTACTGTACTCTCCCCAGACACACATGCAACTAAAGCAGAGTCACTTTTCCTATGCAGCACCTCACATCTACCTGATGTAGGTCAAAGGTGAGTTAGGCACACAGCAGCAGAAACTTTAAAAAGTGTCTGAACCCGTAGACCTTACACCAGTGACACAGGGTAAAAAGGTCCCCTTTTCACTACCACTGATCACTACATGGTATTTTGTGAGCAGCACACTTATGCCGCTTAACTCCTTTTAAAAATGGTAACCTTCCACCACTATGAGGATAGAGCTTTGTGTGTCCTTCCTGGTCCATCATGATGCAATTCATGAGACAGGACTATATCATGCTGAATACACCTGATCCGTGTTCGACTATGACAAAGAATTTGCATTAGGGATCCAGACGACAGTACAGTTCGGCACTCACGGCATGGGTACGGAATGTAGAGGACTTTTCATCTTAGAAAGAAGCGACCCTGCCAAGATGGGTGGGGTAAAGCTGTTCCTTGCCCTACTTACATTTCCAAATGCTACCTCCAGTAGACACACAAAGGGACCTGAAAGCAGTCTTTTGTCACCCTAGACAACTTGAAGATTTGGCAGGAAAAAATAAGAACTTTACATAATCAGATGAGTGGGTAGCCAGGATGCCACCCCTACTTCCAATGATGGCACCATGCTGGATTTTTTGAACCACCTCTTCAGTCCGACCCTAGACCTGTGAAAAACTTCAAAAGGACAGTGTTTTAGTCCAGAAGACTTTCCTGCTTGAAGGAGAGACGACTATAAACCTGATTCAGATCTTGGAAGTAATGGCCTTGCAGTCAGTTTTCTGACTGAAAACCCATCCTTTACCTTGGTGGCCCACCCACAAGATTTAGATATTGGGGGCCCTAAGGTGATAACCCACATTTGTTCCACCGTCTCTACTAAGAACCTACACCCACGTCGTTGGAGCCATTGGAAATAGTGGCTGCTGGTAGGACTCCAGCCACCTTTCTCACTTTGCAGATTTGGATGTGGCTTACTGCCAAGCCAAATGTGGTAGTCCGACCTCCACACCTGAGTTGTCAGATGGGAAGGAAAATTAGAGAAAAAAAACATGCCTTTTCCCTTAATTCCACTTCCATTATTGACTGCACATGAATGGACAAGACCTGATGTTGCTGCTGCAACTGTCCGACAGAGAAAATACAACCCCTGTCAACTGACTCAAAGGTAGGGAACCTGTATTGCCAGGGTACAATGGGGTACTGTGATATGCATATGTGTGGAACACAATTGTATCAGACATGAATAGGGACACACTGGTACAATACACATCACTCACATACACAAATATCATTTTGGTGTCAGTATTCATTGCCAAATTGCCATGTGTCCATGTGTGCACAATGCAAGGGGTCTGTACCTGTGATGCTGTGCTTTCCATAATGCATGTGAGTCTATACATTTATGTATGTGTGTGATGCGTTTGGCTGTTTGTGGTGGAGGGAGCAGGAGTGGGTGATGTAGTTGTGTCAGTTTGTGTGCAATGTGCCTATGGGTCTGATGTTGTTGTGTAAACTTCACTGTGTGTTGAACTGCTGTGTGCAACATTCAGGTCAATGTTGCTGTTTTATGGTGGACATTGTCATGATGTGTGTAGTGTTGCTTTGTGTGTGTATTTGTGTAGCTAAGTGTGTATTTGGGTTGGTTATTATAGTTGTGTTGTGTGTGGGTGTCATGTCAATGGTTTGTGTATGTTGTATCATGGATGTATGGCAATGTGTGTTTTCGGCATGTACAGGTTGTGTGGAGTTGGAATGCAATGGATGATGGTGTGTATGTGATGTGCTGTTTGGTGTGTAGTGCAGGGGACACATATGGCTAAGGTACAGTGTGTTTGTGACTTACCTCGATTACATAGCCCCTGCCATTGTACAATGTCCACTGGGACCAGTAACCATCTCCCTCCATCAGCAATCCATTGCCATTATACAGGACTGTCACATCTAAATACACCAGATAGAATACCGTCATTTTGATGTTGTTTTTGGGTACACCACTGTCGCAGATTGGCAGCATTACAGCCAAGCTCTAAATCATGCCCTTTGTCTTTTAAACAAGGACTACCAAAGTGACTCAAAGGGCTAGTTGCCTGGCTTTATTTTTGAATTACAGCGACATAACAAGCTCCAGAGACCTTGAATGCTGCATCTGGCGGATGCTGGATCGAGTCCTAACCCCCCACCCCAAGTTGTGCACCTGAGTACCTGGACACTTAGAAATGGTGATATAGGTGCTTCTCTTGTCTAGCCCTAAAGTTAGTAACTTAGAAACATTTTCCCCAAAAAGTGGCAGAAGAAGCAGTAGAATAACTAGGGCCTACCTGCCACATTGTCTGCTGAAGGTGCATAATCGGTCGGCCTGACCTAACAGTTCATTTTTGCAACAGGAATTCCTGTTCAGCTGGATCTTTGAGTGACAGAATCCAGAGGGTTTCAACTTCCAAAAGGTTCTCTAAGTCTGAAGCTAGAAATCTTCACCAAGCTCTACAGTGACACCTTCCTCATCGTCGAGAAGGACCGCAAAGGCCTGGAAATCCAGCTTTTTCTGCTTTGAGCTTTTTCCCACCATCAACAACAGCTTTACCGAAACCTCGTCCAGCGTTCCCCCGTGATCACAACTCCTCGGACACAACCTGCTACCCTGCCCTGCTGAACTCTACATTTTCCTGGACTTTTATTCAATATTATTTTAAGCCCGAAGACAAGCAGAGACTGGAGACAGTTCACTTCGTTTATCTGAACTGCACTCCATTACAGTCTTCTTCAGTTTTAACTTTGTCCCAGTGTCACGTGACCTGATATGGTTCACTCTTTGATTTTTTAGGCCATAGATTTCACTAAAATCTTTAAAAAATCATAATTGTGGTCTACTGATTGGATTTTTTATTCATTTTTGGGTAATTCTATTTAATAAAATGTACTCTCATTTTTAAGTTGGTGTTGGATTTTTCTTGTGTTGTGTTTTCACATTACTGCTGATTGAGTGCAGCATAAATACTTGACAATCACAATGCATCTAAATTAAGCCTGACTGCTTTTGTGTCAAGCTACCAGAGGGTTAAACACAAACTAAGTTAGTGCCTTTTGTGATTTGCCTTCACAAAGATGGTGGTTGTCACTTGAGAAGGGTTTTCCCCACCCTCAGCCAACAACCCAATTTCGTACAACACTGCATGCTCTGAAGGTTTTGAGAAACACGTCGGCCTCTATAGAAAACCCTGAGTATTGCAACTTTCTGTAGGAAGTTAGTGAGTTGCACTATTGTGAACTAAAGCAGATACAGCTTGGCAGGGACACACAATTTAACTTTAGGGAGAAAGATGTAGTTTAGTTTTAAAATGTGATCAATTTAAATCCCAGGCATACTTCACAAAATGGCATATACCTATTTCCAGTGGCTCCAATTTCTCTTGTATAGCCAATCACTCCCAAATTTTGCCTACAACGAGAAAGATACATGCACATGAAGAGCACACTAAAATAGAATGACTGAGTAAGATAGATCATTAACTCTCTTGCAGTGTGAAGTTAAGCGTATTACTTATTCGCATGCGAACATCCACCTACATAGAAGTGCACTTCAGTATCAGGGCTATAGCGCCTGTCCTTAGCACTCAGAAGAAACATATTTTCCTGTGATGTGCATAAATACTGAAAGGGTTTCTGTACATGTTCAAAGCACCAGTACTCTTCTATTAAATGTATATGTCATTGTAAACATATTTCGAAATGTAACATTTTTATTGGACGAATGTGACCATTACATGTAGGCAAAATAATGTTTTTGTGTGGCGTATATATGAAATAATGATATTAAATATATATATTTTACAATTGCACACGCTTGCCAAAGCTAGGCCTATTGATTTGTAAACGCTTGTTGTTAATTACCACTGATTTTCTTTGTACTGCTTTGTAAAAGTATTTCCAGAGCTTATGAGTTTTCTGATTTAATAGAAATTAAACTTGGAGAGCCACCAAGTAAAGTGTTTCTTTACAAACTTCCCATGCAACAATGGTGTCAAACTGTTCATTGTTGAGAGCTCAGAGAAACACGTCAACATTTTCTTCAAAATGCTACAGCCAAGCTTATTCTAAACTTGTAAAATTAATATTAGTTGAAAATAATATTTTAAAAGTCACCTCCGTTTAAAACCAATGAAAGTGAAGCCTTACAAAGACTGCTAACAGACAAGTTTCCTCAACGGGTCACAGAACCCCAGGGGAGATCCCACAGGTCCCACTTGTGCGAAAGCATAGCATTCGTTCATTACTCGTAACTATTCTAATTTCACTTATCAAGAGGATCGCTACACTTCCCCATAATGACTCTTCCCCGATGGTCCATCAGTCTCCATGTGCATCAATTCATGACTGAGAGCAAAAAGAAGCCTGGGATGCTTTTATGTTTTATTCTGAGCCACATGCAGCGAAAGTACAGGTTCCAGACTGACGCCAATCTGTGCCGTGAATCCCTATTTGTTTCTCAGTTCATGTCCCCAAGAATGCTTAAAGTTTACAGAAAGGTTAGATGGAATTTGGCAATCCACTACCTCTCTGCTCTACAATCATTCACTCGGTATGTTATCCCCATGACAGTGAACGGAAACTCCTTATCAGCAACTGCTGCAGTGCTTCTCATGTACGTTGACAGAGTATACGAAAGAACAGAAGTTTTAAATGTACAGATTTACTATTCACTATACTCCTAAGTTATTGATATTTTACCACTATCCAAAGAAAGGATAAACACATCTGTTCAATCTAAAATGTCTGATCTCATAATTAACTTAAATTGCCTTCCTAGATGATAATAAAACAGGAAGTTCTTGTACATTATTTTCTATTCTGTAAGGACTTTATCTATTCTGCAAATATTGCCTGTATTTTCCTTGGGGTTTTACACTTTAGCCACAGTTGTAATAATTACGTCTCTGACCAACATCCAAGTCAAAAGCAAGATGCAGTACAGAGCAGAAAGTCACCTTGCTGTGCTACACTGCATCACAGGGAAAGGGCAGGAATGCTCGAACTTTACAGGAATATGGTGCACTTCTGTCCTTTCCAGAATACTGCTGCAAAGTGGGCTACCTTGCACCAATGCATTGCATGCGGTTTTGTTTTGGTGCAAGAAGGGATGTCTTCCTGCACAAATACAATCATGAGAGGCATATTCCTCTATGTGTGCTGCAGAATGGGGCTCACGTACAGGAACTAAAGAGGAGAAATAAATATATTTCTCCTCATTGCATCTCCCCTGAGAAAGTGTATCTTTTTTGTGCATTCCTAGATCTAAAACATCTGTTAAATCTGGGAATGTGCAAAATACTATAGGAGTTGATGGGAACAAACACACAACTCCCATTGAATGCCTTCTCAGTGCAGAGTAAGGCAACACAGTGATTTGCACTACATTGCCTTACTCCAGATTTATGGAGCCACTCACGGCCACAGGAAGTGGCCTTGCAAGTTTTCTTTAATCTCTATTTTAAGTTCCATCACGCTTGCACCAAGTTGTGAGTTACAACAGTGTGACACAATGGGGCTCATAAATATGCCCCTAAGAGCATAACAAGTAAGTACAGAGAAGGCTAACTGCATCTTCACAAGATGCACCTACACTCTGATGGGAAGCAAAGTTACCAAACCCATTAGGACTATGAGTGACTCATGGAAAATGAATTTGGTAAATCAAATTCCACCATTAATTTCCCATTTCTGATTAGACTCTCGGGGACCACCTTTTAACTTCACATCATTTTTCACCCATGAAGTTGCAATATTGTCCAATAATGATAACCATGGAGGAGGAGAATCTCCCATCCCCTTAACAGATCATTTGTAATGAGGGCCTAAGTTGCAGGTGAAGTGCAATCACTTGCAGCTGCCAATGTGGCAGTATGTTTTAAGATTAAACAACTGCTTATTTCTTTTTTCATTTCATTTTAGACATTTGTTAAACTGTAACAATTGCCACGGAAATATATTTCATACATGTTCACCAGTGTAGACTGATTTAGCAATGCCAGTGGAATGAAACACAACCTCAAAATGGCATTTTTTCTCACTGACCCAGGCAGAAAATGCTGATTGCATTCAATGTTCATTAAAAACATTTTAGAGGTTTTTGAAATATTACAGCTTATTGTTGCTAAAGTTACTGCAAAGTTGCTTAGCACTTGTGGAGAGGTATCTATTTGATCTATTTGAAATAAGTGGAAAAACTATAAAAATGATTCCATGGCCCTCATTCAACCACAGGTCTCTACCATGTATGCAAGACCTCCTGCTAATCAAATACAAAATGTTCCAAGCAATCACAGAGGCATTTTCACTTCTAAATAAATTGTATAAAGCAAGTTATGTACAGAAATTACAAAATAGGAAATGCAGAGGGATGCACTAAAATGATCACATGGGATGATGAGCTGCATTATCTTAAGTGTCCACCGGTGTCAGTGTGGTTTAGTGCTTACACATGCAAAGTGAACGCTAACTGTATTCAGCAATTGTTATTGTTTACCTACCAGGATGTGTTTTAACTTACATGGAAAAAGTAAAGTAAACTCTCTCTTAAGCAGTTTTTATTGTTTACCTATTAGGTTATGTGGGGTAAATGCCTATTACATATACCTGGTACTGTTGTTTATTAAATGCTGAAAGCAAATGGGCATAGCTTTGATGCGCATGAAGGATGATGGGTGTTCCATTGCCATTGAATATATTTAGGAAATTACTAGTATTTTCCATGTAGGAAATAGTGATAGGGATTTTCTACATAGAGATGGGCATTAAATGGCTATGACATATAGCTGGTACTGTAATTTAGTAAATGGTGCAGGAAAATTGGCATGGCTATGTTCTGCATGGGGGATGGTGGGAGTTACATGGTCAATGAGTATATTTGGTTCAAGGTAGGAAATAGCGATGGGGATTTTCATGATCTAGGATGATGTGGGTTAAATGGCTTTGACATATACCTACCACTGTATTTTAATGAGTAGGAAGGAAATGGAAAATGTCACTTTACTCAAAGAGGATTATGAGCATTAAACATTAAGCATTTCCCACATATAATCATGGACCTGTTAGAAAAATCTAAATAAATAATGTTTAAACAGAGGATTATGGGGGGTAAATGGCTGCTACATACCCTGGGCATGGTATTTTACGTAGCCTCCTTGGGATTATGCCATGCTATTGTCTAAATAGAGGATAATGGGTGTTAAATTGCTGTTGCATATACCTGATACTGTTATTTATTACATTATGAAGGTAAGTGAACATAGCTATGTTGTGGATGGGGGATTATGGGTGTTACTTGGCCATTGAATAGATTTGGAAATGTATTAGGATAGTTAAAATTAGGAAGGAGCAATAGGGTTTTTCTATATCAGGGATGATGGACGTTAAAGGGCTTTGACATAAACCTAGCACTGTGTTTTCTTGATTACCGTAAATATATAATAATATGTACTTTAATCACAAGGGATTATGGGCTTTAAACAGCTATTGAACAGTTTTCCCCTAGATTATAATGGCCCTGTGAGAAAAATGGAAATAGATAATGATTAATTGGGAGATTTGGGGGAGGGTAAATGGCTGCTACAAAACTTCAGCATGGTATTTTAGGTGAATTCTTGGGATAATGGCCATAATGAATTCTACACTAGGGATGAAGGGTGTTAAATGGCTGTTGCATACACCTGCCACTGTAGCATAGTAATATATTTTGAAGAAATGGGCATAAATATTTTTGACACAGGGACAGTGGGGTCAATTGGCTGGTACATATACTAGGTACTGTTATTTAGCAAAGGTTGAAGGTAGATGGGCATAACTGTGTTCTGCATGGAGGATTAAGGCTCTCATTACAACCCTGGTGGGTGGTGTAGAAGTGGCGGTAATACCGCCAACAGGCCGTGGAAAAAAAAATGGAATTACAAGCATGGCAGTTACCGCCATGCCAAACCACCACTTCTACACTCCGACTGCCAGGGTGGTAACGACCGCTGGGCTGGAGACTTCGGTCTCCAACCCGCCGGCTGTCACTAGACCGCCGGCGGTATCAGGACCCCACATACCGCCATGGATTTTGTGGGGTTTTGTACCACCACGAAATCCATGGCGGTAGGCACTATCAGTGCCAGGGAATTTAATCCCTGGCACTGATAGGGGTCTCCTTTCCCCTCCCCAGAGTCTTCCCCCCAAACCCATGACCCCCCTACCACCCGTAAAGGTGGCAGGACCCCCACCCACAAAAACATGGACACACACACACACCCACCACCCCCCTACACACACGCTCACACAACTAATACACATACATGCAGACATACATGCACACATGCACACAGACATATACACACACATTTCCCATAAGCACAACACACCCCTCGCATGCATGCACACTCTCACACACACCCTCTATGCACTCACACGCACACCCCCATGCATGCACACAACACACAACGCCCCCCCCACCCTCCTCCCCTAAGGGACGATCACCTTACCTTGTCCGGTGATCCTCCGGAAGGAAACTGGATCCATGGGGGCTGCTCCACCGCCAGCTCTCCGTCACTAGAATACCGCCACGCCGAATCCTGGGTTGTGATTCGGTGGGCGGTGTTCTGATGATGTGGCGGTGGAGGTGGATGCTGCGGCGGTGGACTGCTTGCCACTGGATGGCTAAGCAGCCTATGTTTTATCTGCTACGGTGCCCTAAAGGAATCGTTGGTTGATTTGTTTCGTTTATGTGTAGTATTTGTATATAATTAGATACTTTGTGTTTTTGTTATATGTTTTGTTCATTAGTTCTTTAGGTGAATAGGTAATTTGTTGACACTATGATTGAATTGATTTAATTGTAATAAAGAAATTATGTTTCAGTGAAAAATTGAGGTTTTCACTTAGATATTTGGTTACATATTTATCCCTGTTGGTTATCTTGATTTCTGTATGTTTTTTGTCCCTGATCCAGTGGGGTAATAGGGACTCCCCCTTTGTTTGTCCTTTATTCTCATTTGCATCTTTTGATGCAGGGGTGTGTTCTTTTAGTAGAATTTAGTAACTCTTGGGTTCTTTGAGCCGGATATAGATAAAATTATTTTCTAGTGTCCACTTATCATCTTTTAATCCTTATTGATTCATTATCTTTATTTTTATTTTTCAATTTTGACTGAACCTTTTATAGTTAGCTATACGGAGGCCCAAATAAATATATTGTTAGGTAATCCTTCTTTACTGAGTGGCGAAGAACTAATTCCAGCCCCTACCAATGTTGATAAAATTGAACGCTTATAGCAGCTTAAGAAGAAAAATATCAGAACACAACTGCATGGACAAGTACTTCTTGAGCATTTGAAAAATACTACTATCCCTGTAGGCTTGCAGGTGAGGAATATTCCAGTAATCTTTGTGTTAGACAAACCCTATCTACTGCAATTCAGTGGGGTAGGTACGAAATGTTCCCGGGATTGGCTGGTTCTCTCTATTGAGACTGCGTTAAGGATAAGCAAAACAGAATTGAAAGAAATTGAACTGTTGGAACTTGAACATTCGCAAGACCAAACAATTCAAGACGTAAAACAACTATTAGAATCAGCAAATAAAATCACTGCTGAGTTTAAAATTCACACTGTAAATCAAAAAACATCAAAAGTGGCGAGGGACATCAGGAATTTCAAAATTGAGGAGGTTTATCCATTTTTGAAAGAAGACTTTTACAAATACAATAACCCTAGCAATTTGAATTTACAGTTTCAATCTTGTTCACGTATGAGATTTATTACTTTTTCTGATACTTCCTCGGACTCAGATATGGAACATCTATCAGAAACTTTCTCTGGTCCCTCACACCCTACTACTCAACCTATTTTTGGCAGTGGGGGACAGAGTCCAATATCAAGACCAGAACAGAGATTTGTACACCCAACAAGGAGAATTCCGCACTAGGAAGAGAACATACAGAAGATAAATGACTAGGGTTCAGACGTGATACCTGTCTATAATTTGTCTACCCATGCTCTTTCAGATATAGAGCATGAGGTATTAAATAAAGGTCTTTATTTTGTCCCCACTAAACTTCAAGACCCTGTTGACACTAAAACTGAAGTATTACGGTTCTTGTGTAAAGTAAGGCTACGGGCCTTCTTTTGAGACAATACTAGGGATATGACTTCCAATGAAGACAATGTCAGTGGGCTACATATAAAATCTATATTTTGCCCTGACACTATTAATATGCCACGTGAAGTACAGATTTTTTAAGATGTGGTTCTCTGTGAAATTGATTTACTCAATGATACTAAAATCTCCTTTAAGTCTAACTGCTCTAAGGAAGAAAAAAATGCTATCCTTTCCTTGTCACAAAATGACAACATCATCATGAAGCCAGCTGATAAAGGTGGCATTACAGTCATACTAGATAAGGATAAATATAGTATGGAAGTACGTCGCCAACTAAACAATAGGGACCATTATCGTTTGATAACAGAGGATCCCACACCTAGATTGAAAGCTACTATTCCTAACATCACTGATGAAGCACTTAGAGAAGGATGGATATGTAAGAAAGAATATGATTTTTTAAACCAAAGTCAGTCACGCATTCCCCTTCTCTACATCCTTCCCAATATTCATAAAGATGCCATTAACCCCTCGGGGAGACCAATCATCGCAGCTTGGGGATCTTTACTAGAACCTTTAGCCCAATATGTAGATTTATTTCTTAAACCACTAGAGTACAATACTAAAGCATATGTGCGGGATTCCATGCACATGATCAATAAACTTGAATGTAGTGCTTTTAATGAAAGAACACAACTATTAGTGACTGTAGGAAAGTACCATCTTGCCTGGCATGTTACCCCCATTTTTCACTGTATATATGTTGTTTTAGTTGTATGTGTCACTGGGACCCTGGTAACCCAGGGCCCCAGTGCTCATAAGTGTGCCTGAATGTGTTACCTGTGTAGTGACTAACTGTCTCACTGAGGCTCTGCTAATCAGAACCTGAGTGGTTATGCTCTCTCATTTCTTTCCAAATTCTCACTGACAGGCTAGTGACCATTTTTACCAATTTACATTGGCTTACTGGAACACCCTTATAATTCCCTAGTATATGGTACTGAGGTACCCAGGGTATTGGGGTTCCAGGAGATCCCTATGGGCTGCAGCATTTCTTTTGCCACCCATAGGGAGCTCTGACAATTCTTACACAGGCCTGCCACTGCAGCCTGAGTGAAATAACGTCCACGTTATTTCACACCCATTTTACACTGCACTTAAGTAACTTATAAGTCACCTATATGTCTAACCTTTACCTGGTAAAGGTTAGGTGCAAAGTTACTTAGTGTGAGGGCACCCTGGCACTAGCCAAGGTGCCCCCACATTGTTCAGAGCCAATTCACTGAACTTTGTGAGTGCGGGGACACCATTACACGCGTGCACTACAATTAGGTCACTACCTATATGTAGCTTCACCATGGTAACTCCGAATATGGCCATGTAACATGTCTATGATCATGGAATTGCCCCCTCTATGCAATCCTGGCATTATTGGTACAATTCCATGATCCCAGTGGTCTGTAGCACAGACCCTGGTACTGCCAGACTGCCCTTCCTGGGGTTTCACTGCAGCTGCTGCTGCTGCCAACCCCTCAGACAGGCAGCTGCCCTCCTGGGGTCCAGCCAGGCCTGGCCCAGGATGGCAGAACAAAGAACTTCCTCTGAGAGAGGGTGTGACACCCTCTCCCTTTGGAAAATGGTGTGAAGGCAGGGGAGGAGTTGCCTCCCCCAGCCTCTGGAAATGCTTTGTTGGGCACAGATGTGCCCAATTCTGCATAAGCCAGTCTACACCGGTTCAGGGACCCCTTAGCCCCTGCTCTGGCGCGAAACTGGACAAAGGAAAGGGGAGTGACCACTCCCCTGACCTGCACCTCCCCTGGGAGGTGTCCAGAGCTCCTCCAGTGTGCTCCAGACCTCTGCCATCTTGGAAACAGAGGTGCTGCTGGCACACTGGACTGCTCTGAGTGGCCAGTGCCACCAGGTGACGTCAGAGACTCCTTGTGATAGGCTCCTTCAGGTGTTAGTAGCCTTTCCTCTCTCCTAGGTAGCCAAACCCTCTTTTCTGGCTATTTAGGGTCTCTGTCTCTGGGGAAACTTTAGATAACGAATGCAAGAGCTCATCCGAGTTCCTCTGCATCTCCCTCTTCACCTTCTGATAAGGAATCGACCGCTGACCGCGCTGGAAGCCTGCAAACCTGCAACATAGTAGCAAAGATGACTACTGCAACTCTGTAACGCTGATCCTGCCGCCTTCTCGACTGTTTTCCTGCTTGTGCATGCTGTGGGGGTAGTCTGCCTCCTCTCTGCACCAGAAGCTCCGAAGAAATCTCCCGTGGGTCGACGGAATCTTCCCCCTGCAACCGCAGGCACCAAAAAGCTGCATTTCCGGTCCCTTGGGTCTCCTCTCAGCACGACGAGCGAGGTCCCTCGAATCCAGCGACACCGTCCAAGTGACCCCCACAGTCCAGTGACTCTTCAGCCCAAGTTTGGTGGAGGTAAGTCCTTGCCTCACCTCGCTGGGCTGCATTGCTGGGAACCGCGACTTTGCAAGCTACTCCGGCCCCTGTGCACTTCCGGCGGAAATCCTTCGTGCACAGCCAAGCCTGGGTCCACGGCACTCTAACCTGCATTGCACGACTTTCTAAGTTGGTCTCCGGCGACGTGGGACTCCTTTGTGCAACTTCGGCAAGCACCGTTTCACGCATCCTCGTAGTGCCTGTTTCTGGCACTTCTCCGGGTGCTACCTGCTTCAGTGAGGGCTCTTTATCTTGCTCGACGTCCCCTCTCTCTTCAGGTCCAATTTGCGACCTCCTGGTCCCTCCTGGGCCCCAGCAGCGTCCAAAAACGCCAAACGCACGATTTGCGTGTAGCAAGGCTTGTTGGCGTCCATCCGGCGGGAAAACACTTCTGCACGACTCTCCAAGGCGTGGGGGATCCATCCTCCAAAGGGGAAGTCTCTAGCCCTTGTCGTTCCTGCAGTATTCACAGTTCTTCAGCCTAGTAAGAGCTTCTTTGCACCAACCGCTGGCATTTCTTGGGCATCTGCCCATCTCCGAGTTGCTTGTGACTTTTGGACTTGGTCCCCTTGTTCCACAGGTACCCTCAGTCAGGAATCCATCGTTGTTGCATTGCTGATTTGTGTTTTCCTTGCATTTTCCCTCTAACACGACTATTTTGTCCTTAGGGGAACTTTAGTGCACTTTGCACTCACTTTTCAGGGTCTTGGGGAGGGTTATTTTTCTAACTCTCACTATTTTCTAATAGTCCCAGCGACCCTCTACAAGGTCACATAGGTTTGGGGTCCATTCGTGGTTCGCATTCCACTTCTGGAGTATATGGTTTGTGTTGCCCCTATCCCTATGTTTCCCCATTGCATCCTATTGTAACTATACATTGTTTGCACTGTTTTCTAAGACTATACTGCATATTTTTGCTATTGTGTATATATATCTTGTGTATATTTCCTATCCTCTCACTGAGGGTACACTCTAAGATACTTTGGCATATTGTCATAAAAATAAAGTACCTTTATTTTTAGTATAACTGTGTATTGTGTTTTCTTATGATATTGTGCATATGACACTAAGTGGTACTGTAGTAGCTTCACACGTCTCCTAGTTCAGCCTAAGCTGCTCTGCTAAGCTACCATTATCTATCAGCCTAAGCTGCTAGACACCCTATACACTAATAAGGGATAACTGGGCCTGGTGCAAGGTGCAAGTACCCCTTGGTACTCACTACAAGCCAGTCCAGCCTCCTACAGTGACCTTAGATATAGAGGCATTAAACACTAACATCCCACAAAATGAGGCACTACAAATAATGAACATCTATTTAGATCAGAGAACTCTTCCGCATAAGGTCCCCTCTTCTTTTTTGGTTACCATGGCTACGTTCGGTTTAAAAAACAATGTTTTTACATTTGACAATGAGATGGACCTGCAATTCAAGGGTATAGCAATGGGGTGCAATTTTGCCCCTGAAATTGCCAATCTAGTGATGGCATTTTTTGAAGATAAATGGATTTTTGATGCAAATAATCCTTTTCACAACCACATTAAAATGTGGCTATGATATATTGTTGACATCTTTATGATCTGGGAAGGTGATCTGCAGGTTCTCACTAATTTCCATCAATGGATCAATCATTTAACACCTGATCTAAAGTTTACGTTGCCTTCCGATTGTAAACGGATCAACTTTTTGGACCTATGGATTCAATCTAATGAAGGCTATATTTCTGTGAGCTTATACAAAAAACCTACCGATAGAAATAACTTACTTCATTTTTCAAGTAATCATCCTCGGTCTCTTAAGGAGTTACCTTATGGCCAATTCCTTCAGATTCATCGAAATTGTACCACTAAACAAGACTATTTTCAAAATGCAGAATCTTTGATATCTAGATTGATGAATAGGTGCTACCCCAAGAAAATCGTTAAAGGGGCGTGTAAACGCGCATGGTATACTCCACGTGAACATCTGTTAGTCCCCAAACCAAAAAACAAGGACTGTCTTCTGACATGTGTACTGACATATTACCCTAAAGCGAACCGTATTAGAGACATTATTGAAAAAAAACTGGAAGTTACTTCTTCCTGTAGGGTTAGATAAACCCTTGTTTGCATTTAAAAGAGGTCGCAACATTTATGACTCCTTAGTACATGCCCCGTTCAGTTCTAATTCCAAGAAAAGGGCAGATTTGAGAAGCATGCTAGCTCTTCCTCCAATCATTGGGCATTTCCAATGTAAGAATTGCCTGGCTTGCCAGTATACAGAGAAGAGTAGACAGTTAAAGTTGAATGGCAAAATACACCAGCAGCGTTGTTTTTCAAATTGCAACACGCATCATGTGATATATTGTATCACATGTCCCTGTTCGCTTACCTTCATTGGTCAGACAATACAACCTGTGAAAACACACATCGTCCAACACATGTTCACGATTAGATGTGCGGTGCGTGGGGCCCCACTGGTTGACCACTACATTGAACAGGATCATCGACCAGAAGATATCAGATGGTCTATTCTGTATGTAGCTGACAAAACAAAAACAGGCAGGATGACAGCTTCCTGTTTTGGATAGAATGGAAGCACGCTTGATAGAAAAATTTGGGACGGCCAAGAGGGGTCTAAATAATTTGTCTGAAATGTGGGCCCTAATCAATTTGTAACTGGGGTTTAATACCTGCTTTATTTGTATAGCTCCTTTCTAGAAGACATTGTTGGCTGGAATCATTTCTAGAGATGTACATAATCTTTTGATTAATCTTATTGTGTTTGTTTATTGTTGGTTTTGTGTACCATATATGTGGCAACTACTGTTTTTTTTTCAAAAGTACATACATGAAACTCTAGTAGGTACCAATGGGCTATGTGCTGGTAATAATATGTGCAGAGGGTTTTCCAGACTATGTATTTATTATGAGTTCTGTAAATATTTTTCTTGTATTTTCCTTTTATGTACTGTTGTCTCTGCATAATTTATCTCCAGTGATTATGAGTCTCGCTAAATTTACTCATTTGTTAGTTTAGGAGATCTGTGATTGGCCCGCATATGGTCAATAATATGTTAACAGGATGTGTTAATTTAAAGCCCTTCATGTGCCTTCATGTAACAAATGCTTTTTAAGTTGTGCGAGTGACATTTGCATTTGTTACTTTGCCTTTATCAAAGCTTCTTAAATGTCTTTTGGACATTTAAAAATGGCCCCCATATTATTGCTTGAACAGTGGATACATGTTAAGTCACCTCTTCCATGTCTACTATGAGTGCGCGTAGCGAAAGTGGTTTTCCGACGGCATGTTTGTTTATTTAAACTCGCTCTGTGCTAGCGCTGTGTCTTGAAAAGCTCCATGCCAGGAATTAAGTTGGCTGGTCTTTCTCCCTTTAAGGTAGGTGCTTTTTTGACTTTTGCGCTTGAGAATTCTAGCGCTCTCCTCATTTCCTGAGATCTTTACATTAAGCTTCTTTATGTCTCCGTTTTACACAGTATTACTCTTGTTGCTTTATGTTACTACTTACACAGTGCCTTTGCCGCTTATGAATCCACCTGCCTTAAGGTTAGTCCCTTTGGCTACACTCACCTTTGATGTACTTTTTTACACACTGCAGTATAATGATCAACTTTTAAAGGTTTTTGCAATAACAGTGGCACTATTGGCTTTCTATTTATTTTTAGTATATAATTTCTATTCTTTTTCAGTATACTTTCCAGATTGATTCTTCCTCAAAAACATCTCTGTAATTAACCAAATGGGCTCTCTAGTTGGTTCAGTCTTACTAATTGTTTTGATTAATTTTTTCATTTTTCATTTTTATTTTTCTAACTTCATAATTTTCTCATATTTAATTAACTTTTTTCTATGTGCACATTTGGGCTTCATCTTGATGAACAGGTGAGGGTTCTCTACACCTGGCAGTGTATATAGTTGTAATGCGTCACAATTGTCTAGGTAATCTGGTATGTTGTACATACAGGCACTGTTTCCATTGTCCTGAGGAGGCCGGATTTGCTAAGGCCGAAACGCGTTGACTGTAATTTCAAAGGAGTGACTGTTGGAATTTCTGAACTATTGGATTTAATAATTTTTGGACTGTATTGGACACTTACTCCAGTGATTGACTTCACTTACTGATGGAAGATACTTTCCTTGGACAACTGTCTCTACCTTCCAATGTGACTGCTTGCCACTGGATGGCTAAGCAGCCTATGTTTTATCTACTACGGTGCCCTGAAGGAATCGTTGGTTGATTTGTTTCGTTTATGTGTAGTATTTGTATATAATTGGATACTTTGTGTTTTCGTTATATATTTTGTTCATTAGTTCTTTAGGTGATCAGGTAATTTGTTGACACTATCATTGAATTGATTTAATTGTAATAAAGAAATTACGTTTCAGTGAAAAATTGAGGTTTCACTTAGATATTTGGTTACATATTTATCCCTGCTGGTTATCTTCATTTCTACAGACACTGGGCATGGCATTTTACATAGCCCTCTTGAGCTAATAGCCATTACGATGGGTTTTAAATGCTGTTGCATACTCCTGACACTGTAGTGTAGTGAAGTATGTTGAGGAAATGGGCATAAATGGGGATCATGGGGGTTAAATGGCTGCTACAAAGACCCAGTACTGTTATTTAGTAAATATTGAAGGTAAGGGGGAATAGCTGTGTTCCGCATGGGTGATTATGGGTGTTACATGGACATTGACTATATTTGGAAATTAATAAGAATTCTTCAAGGTGGGAAATAAGGATGGGGATTTCCTACATTGGAGATGATGGACTTTAAATGGCTTTGACATATACCTACCACTGTATTTTCATAATAACTGAAAGAAATACTAATAGCTACTTTACTCACAGTGGATTATTGACTTTAAACAGCTGTTGAACACATTTCTCCCTACATTATAATGGACTCTTCAGAAAAAGGAAATAGATGATGTTTAAAGATGGATTATGGGGGTAAATGGCTGCTACATACCCTGGGATTTTTTTTTTTTTTATGTAGCCCTCTTTGCTAATGGCCATAATGACCTACCATTGTATTTTCATGATGACTGTAAGGAAGTCGTAGTAGCTATATTAGTCACAGGGTATTATGGGCTTTAGAAATCCGTTTAACACATTTTCACATATTAAAATGGTCTGTTAGGAAAATGGAAATAGATAATGTTTAAAGGGGGATTATGGGTGGTAAATGGCTGCTACATACCCTGGGCATGTTTTTTTATGTAGCCCTCTTGGGTAATGGCCATAAGGAGTTCCGCATGGGGGATGATGGGTGTTAAATGGCTGTTGCATACACCTGCCTCTGTAGTGTGGTGATGTGCGCTGAAGAAATGGGCATAATTTTTCAAAGGGGAATAATGAGCATTAAATGGCTGGTGCTTACACCAGCTACTGTTATTCAGTCAATTTTGAAGGTAAGTTGGAATAGCTGTGTTCTGCATGGGAAATTATGGGTATTACATGGCCATTGATTATATTTGGAAATGTATTAGGATTGTTCAAGGTACAAAATAGGGTTAGGGATTTTCTACATCAGGGATGATGGACGTTAATTGGTTTTGACAGAATACTACCTCTGTACTTTCATAATTACGGTAAGGAAATGGTAATAGCAACTTTACTCACAGTGGATTTTGGGCTTTAAACAGCTGTTGAACACATGTTTCACCATATTATTATGCTCCTTTTAGGAAAATGGAAACAGATAATGTTTAAAGGGGTATTATGGGGTGTAAATGGCTGCTACAAACCCTGGTATTTTACTTAGCCCTCTTGGGATAATTGCCATCATGAATTCTGCATGGAAGATGATGGGTATTAAATGGCTGTGGCATGCACCTGCCCCTATAATATAGTGATGAGTGTTGAAGAAAGGGGCATAAATAGTTTTTTTAAATGGGGATCATAGGGGTGAAATGGCTGGTACATATACCTGGTCTTTAGTGAGGCCATGATCTGACCCTTAGAGGCTAAATTATAAAATCTCTCCCTCCAGTCTATCCAGCCCAGCCCTCAAATAGCAGAAGTCTGCCTATTCAGTTGTGCGCCTAAGGTTTATAGCTGTCCCTAAGGAAAGCATAGAAGTGCTCCCCTAGCTTCCAGTGTGGGCAAAAGTTGAATTTAAAAGGCACTAAAGCGTTTAAGAGCATCACAATGCCCACTTTATAGAAGTAGCATTTCTAAGTTATTATTGACAACATCATCTTCAGGATAGGGAGGGGTTTGTCAGGATGAATCCAATGATAGGAAACATTATGAGGCTGATCTACTCCAATCCACTATTGCAGTTAGGAAACTTCCCCCATGTTAACCTATGGAGAGAACAAATCTAATTTCCAAGTGGAAACACACGTGACAATTCTTCACTCCCTGGGAATACATGCCCTTGCACTATTAAAAGTCTGCATTGGAAGGCTGGACACATGTTTAAGAACACCATAGATGCAAGTGTGCCCACACAGGCCTGCTAAGACAATCTGGACACATGTTTAAAACTCCAGTGGGTACGTGTGCATACAATGGTCAGTGGCACTCCCTAACACATGCAGGAAAGTGCGCCTGTACTTTCACACTATACTTATAGTGGGAAAGTGCTGATGGACTTAAGCAGCAAAACCCACAAGAAAAGCAAAAACGTTTCAGGAAACACTACCTCAGCATGTCAAGTCTCACAGCCAATATTGGTCTTGGTCTGTGAAATGCACACAACCCGTGAGGTCAGCACTTTCAGGAAGTATTGGCTCTAGAATTACCACAGTTATCCTAGTAACAGAAGGAACGATCAAATGTAACATAACTGATTTAATGAGCCACTTGCAGTTGCACTATACCAGCAGTGAGTACTTACATGTTCATAGCGTAATCTTTGTGAGAAACATATGCTACTGGTAGTATAAACCTGGTAGCTGCACCTGCTGGATAGGGTTGAGGGATACCCGAGTTTTGCACCACTCGGAGCCTGCTGTATGGGTGAAGACCCTGCCTGGAGGCTTGCGTGGGACAGGCCAGTCACAAGGCCACCAGTAGGCCTGACTGTCTCCGCGATAATTGAAGGGAGAAGTGGGCCGAGGCACAGCATGAGCGAGACACAGGGGTGTCAGGGATATCCCACTGAACATTTGTTCCAAGCTGCAGTGGTAATGCACTGGATGGAGAAGGGCAGCAGCGTGGCACATGAGGGCCAGACCACCAGGCAGAATCTGAGTCCTGATGCATCCCGACCCCTTCCGCTCTAGTCGGGCCACTGGGAGAGTGCAAGCTGCCATGCTGGGTAGGGCCTCTGCAAAAGGCAGGACCTCGAGTCAGACGGTCCCTGGTGGGGTCAAAGCTCTTTGCCAACAGCCAATGCTAGCCAGGCAATCCATCCCTAACTGGACCAAGTATCCCCAATCAATTGAAGTATGGTGCTGGCGGATCCTTACTGGGCGGGCTACCCTGTGGGTTGATGTTGCCGTCATGTCCCTGTCTGCTCTCCGCAGGGGCAGGCTCAGAGCAAACGCCCTTCAGACAGGTCTGACAGGAAACTGAGGACCGGGCATGGGGTTTGGAGTACCTGTCACTAATAATCTAGAGGAAGGCTACCCCCTCTCTTGTAATCAGTGTGCATGGAATAACAGAGGATACCATTGCTGCAAACGCACCCGACCTCTTGTATCCCTGATTGGGCCTGAAGAAGCAAATGGGCCCTTGTAGGAAATTTCAGGGCAGTCCATTCATCTGTGTATGCCATAGGAATGCACAGTGCACACCCAGATGCCAGAGAGTTCAGATCGACCAGATGGCTCAGCCTCCAAGGACAGCCATCTGGTCACAGCATCCCTTAACGGAAGGCTTCCTGCTCACCTTTAGAGGGGAGAAGGCTTAAGAAGTTGGGTTCTCTGAGCCCCAGCTGGCTATCAGATGAGGCAGGACTGACAGAGCTCTGTTCCTGGGCCCGGAGGCACCTTTATGTGCAGTCTTGAAACCCCATTGTGGGTGCTTTGCCAGGCAATGAGCCAGAGAAGCGAGCCCTGGACCTTAAGCAGTTTGAATGACAGCTTAGGGACCAGAAATCGACATAGTATTTCAACTTTTTGAGTGGGCTTTAGTGGTAGTTTTTCAAGTTTTTGAGCCCAGCCTGTGAGGGTCTCATTTGCTTTGGTGTTTATTTTGTGACCAAAATTCAATCTGAGGTATCACTCACTGTCACCTAGATGAATATTTTCAAAATGTTGTTTCTCAAATTGCCATGATTTGAAGTTATTTGCCAGGAGTCTATCTTTATTGTGGGTTATGAGAAAAAGGCATGTGCCTCTTTACATTAAGTTTGAGACCTGTTGTCTTGCTGAATTTTTTGAAGATTTTTAGATCTGCACTCATTCCGTCCCAAGTGTTGATGAGTACTGCAATGTCATCGGCAAAGGCTAGAGTGGTGATTTGCTCAATAATTCCATCAGACACAAATCCCTTGCCATTTTATTATAGATCACATATCAATGAATCCATGGCAATATTAAATAGCAGAGGAGATAAGTAGTCTCCTTATTTAGCTCCAGGTGTCATCGTTATTTCTGGTGTGGAAATTTTATTTTTACAGACCATTTCTTAATCTCTCTAAAATTAGATATATTTACTGTTGGGGGATCCCCCCAGCCCTCAATGCAATCTGCCAGACAATGGCATGAATTGAGCTCCGATGATTGGATCAAGACTTTGGAAAGTCATCAATCCAACTTTCCTAATATAAACGACATTGGAACCAATCGTTTCAATGACTGGCACACAGACTCTTTAGATTCCATATTTCCCCATAGGACTACTACCAGGGTACATCGGAGAGCAGGTGCCCATTGATTTACCCCCCAATTACTTCACCTCAAGAGAACCTGCAGAGGATTAGAAAGAAAGTTGAGGAAAGCCTATGACCCTGCAGCAAGGGTGGAATATAGGAGGGCGATTAGGTTCTACCATGCCGAAATAAAAACTGTGCAAGATATATACTATTCCTGCGGAATCTAACAAGTTTCCGGCTCCCCAAAAGAGGTTTTTCAAGTGTTTATAGAAATTCTACACTCTCCCACCAATGTTGACACTACTGAAGCCTCGGTGGACTGCAGTAACCAACTGGCTAGGTTTTTCAACAGAAAATCAGCTACATTTATCTCAAGTTACCTAGGAGTAAGGCCAAGGTGGAAGCTCAGGCTAAATATCCCCTTAATAGGATGACCACCGTATCCAACTTTTCTTTTTTTTCGCAGGGGCAGGTTGCCTCTCTTCTCTCATCTTTAAAGTCAGGCTCCCCGCTGGACCAAGCTCCCCCTTCTGTACTGGCCCTTGAGTCTTCTGTTATTGTGTCGGTTCTTACAGAACTTCTGAATGTCTCGCTGTCCAAAGGCTCTGTCCCCACCCAGTTGAAACATGCCATAGTTAAGTCCTTGTTAAAGAAACCCACTTTGGACTCCTTTGAGTTTAGAAACTATAGACCTACTTCATTACTCCCTGCTATATCTAAGATACTGGATAAATGTGTCAACTCCGAGCTATCCAGGTTTTTAGAAGATAATAACAGCCTTCATTCTACCCAGAGGGGGTTCAGGCCCTTCCACAGCACCAAAACAGCACTCATAGCTGACATGGAAGAGGCAAGGAAATGGATGGATCAAGGACACACTACAGCGGTGATACTTCTTGACCTAAGTGCCGCCTTCAACACAGTAGATCACTGTGTTCTGGGTCGTAGGATCTATGAGGCTGGTATCAAGGGTGTAGCACTTAGCTGGCTTTCCTCTTTTCTTGAGGACTGAACCTTCCAGGTTCAGGACCACTCCCACTACTCAGAGAAGCTCCACTGGAGCTGTGGGGTGCCACAGGGCTCTTGCTCAGTCCAATGTTGTTTAATATATATATGGCCCTGTTGGCAGATTTGGTGGAATCCTTTGGACTGTCACTTGTCTCATATGCAGACGATACACAGTTAGTAGTATCTTTCTCCATAAACACAGGATCGGAAGGACACTCTCTAACTGCATGTCTATAGGCAGTGTCCGGCTGGATGAAGAATAGCATGCTCAAACTTAATGGAGATAAAATGGAATTAATGATCCTGGGCCAACACCCTGGACCCAGTTCGAATTTTCTTCCTCCCAACATTTCCGAGGGATTGCCCCCTTCCAAGAACCACATCAAAAGTTTAGGAATCTCTCTGGATCCCTTACTCATGTTAGATTATCATGCAAAGAAAGTCTCTGCTACATGCTATGGACTGCTGAGACTATTAAGGAAGGTATTGGGATTACTTCCTTCGCTTGTTTAAAGGCTCATTGTCCAAGCGATCATCCTGTCTCATCTAGATTATGGCAATGGCCTATTCCTTGGCTCACCCAAAAATGTAACAAGGAAACTGCAGGTAGTCCAGAATGCTGTGGCTCACCTTTTATTGGACATCCCGAGGCATGCTTCAGCTAAACCGGCCCTTGCATTGCTCCATTGGCTCCCAGTGGAACAATGTATTAAATTTAAATCTTTGTGTGTGATCCACAGATCATTACATAATAGGTGCCCCCCTCTGCTTAAGACCTTAGCGACATTCTACAAGCCCACCAGAGACCTTAGGTCGGCAACCACCGCTCTTGCAACAATCCCTAAATTTAGAAAAGCCCAATGGGGTGGTTCCACAATGACTTATTTGGGCTCGAAGCTGTGGAACTCCCTTCCTCTCAGGATTAGACTTATCAGCCATGAACTAACTTTTTGCAAAGCACTTAAGACTTGGCTGTTCTAGATCTGTCGTCTTTCCTGCCTAGTCTTTGGTTTCTGGTTTCAGCGCAGGGAGGCCTTTTGGTAGCCATGCGCTATATAAATCCAGCTAACATAACATAACATAAAATTTTTGCTCTGATAATAAGTAGTTCAGTCTGTAGTATAAGTCTTTAATTTTATCAGTTATGTATGACAAAACTGTGTCTTTCGAGAATCCATGAAATATGACCATGACTGATAGAGTCAAAATCTTTAGATACATCCATGAATACCCCTGCAAGTCAATGTTTATTCCTTTGAGCCCCATAATTACATTTTGAAATAAAGTCAAATTTTCGAAACATCATCTTGCTTTCATGAAGCCTTTTTGTCTCTTATTAAGCTCGATGAATAAATTGAGTCTTTTGGTAAGTATTTTTGTAAGTAGCTTCATGAATGCTGCACCAATTGTAATTGGTCTACAATTACATATTTTGTCTAGCACATCAATTGGCACATTTTTACAAATTAAAATTAAACAGTTTTTCTTTATACAGTCTGGAACCTTTCTAATATTAAACTAAGTTGATAATATTTTGGGCAGCATTCTTGGTTCTTTATTATGTACTTTGAACAGATCATTTAGGCCAATGTTGTCAGGAACCACTGCTTTATTCAAATTGGATTCTTCAAATGCGAGCAGTGTGATTTCCTTATACATTTTTTCAAAATCCCATTCCTCTGGTATCTGATCAATAGGAATGCATTTGGGATTTTTCTCATTTTCTTTGTCAATAAAGTTTTTGTAATATGAAAACATATAGTCAGCACTGATTTGGCAGGTGGCATCTTCGGCACCATCAGTTATTATTCTGGAAATCTTCTTCTTATCTTTTTTAAACATTGCCCGTATTCCTTGTAGCTGCCCTTTGCTTTAGTGTACCTTTTCTTATGCGATTTATTGAGTTTTTTGTTTTGCTTTTCCTTTTTGAACAATTTAGTTTCATCCTGGGTTCTCTTCTTGACCTGTATTTATAGATCCATTAACAATTTCAATTGGTTGTTGATTGCACTTGACTGGCTTTGATTCTGCACATTTTCTGAATATCATCGAGTTTCTGATATTCTGTCTTTCAGATCATTAAAATTAATGATTTTAGGTGCTCTTTCTCTGTTAATAAAGTCTTTGCACCTTTCTTTTGTTGTTACCTCTGGGGGAAACGCCCTGAACGAAGACTCCGTAACAACAAAGTCATGGACAACGAAAGCGGAACAATGCTTTCGTTAACTACAACTTCGTTGTTTTGTGTCTTAACCACGCATGTGCTGAACCACGCACATGCATGGTTAAGGCACAAAACAAGGGAGTAGGCTGAGGAGGACGATGTGACGAGTCAGGTAAGTGGGGCTGTTTTAGGGGCTGGGAGGTCGGGGTATTTTTAGTTTTAGGGGTGGGGTGGGGGGTTGGGGTTTTAGTAGTTTTAGGGGCAGGGCTGTGGGGTTTAATTTTAGGGGCGGGGTGGGGATCAGGGTATTTTTTGTTTTAGGGGTGGGGTGGGGTGGGGTTTTGCGGTTTTAGTTTTAGGGGATGGTGTGGGGGATCGGGGTAGTTTTATGGTGGGGTGGGGGGTCAGGGGGTTTTAGTTTTATGGGTGGGGGTGGGGGTTGGTGTTTTAGTTTTAGAGGCAGGGGTCAGGGTATTTTTAGTTTTAAGGGCGGGGTGGAGGGTTCGGGGGTTTTAGTTTTAGGGGCGGGGTGGGGGGTTGGGGTTTTAGCTTTAGGGGAGGGGGCATCGGGCGTTTTAGGTTTAGGGGAGGGGTGTTTTTAGTTTTAGGGGCGAGGGTGGGGGGTAGGGCTATTTTTAGTATTTTGGGGGTCGAGGGTCGGGGTGGTTTAGGTTTTTAGGGATGGGGTGGGGGATTGGGGTGGTTTAGGTTTTAGGGGTGGGGGTTGGAGTGATTTTAGGTTTTAGGGGACTGGGTGAGGGGTTGCGGTAATTTTAGGGGTGGTGGTTGGGGTGGTTTTAGGTTTTAGGGGTGGGTTGGGGGGTCGGGTAATTTTAGGGGCTCTGGGTTTAGGTTTTAGGGGCAGGGTGGGAGTCTCGGGTAGTTTTAGGGGTGGGGGTGTTGGGGTGGTTTTAGGTTTTAGGGGTGGGGTTGGGATAGTTTAGGTTTTAGTGATTGGGTGGGGGTTGGGGTTGTTTTAGGGGTGGGGGTAGGGGTGGTTTTAGGTTTTAGGGATGGGTTGGGGTTCGGGTAATTTTAGGGGCAGGGTGGAGGGGTTGGGGGGGTTTAGGTTTTAGGAGCTGGGTGGGGGGCTCGGGATAGTTTTAGGGGTGTGGGTGGTTTTAGGTTTAAGGGGTGGGGGTTGGGGTACTTTAGGTTTCAGGGATGGGGTGGGGGTTGGGGTTGTTTTAGGGGCAGGGTGGGGGTTGCGGTAATTTTAGGGACGAGGTGGGGGTTGGGGGTCACGGTAATTGTTAGGGGTGGGGGGGCCACGGGGACGCATGCTGGAACCATGCATGCCTATCATTAATGCCTTTACCAGGAATGCCTTTACAATGAAAAATCGTTGTTAAGGCATTCGTGGTAAAGGCATTAGTGGTAACAAAGCGGTCGCTGTTCCGACCTCGTTGTTCAGGCATGCGTTGTTCCGACATACATTCTACCTCTGGTATTTCAGGTTCATCATTGGATGACTGCTCTACATGGATTGCCTGTTTCTTTTTCTTTTATCTCTTCAACCCCTTCTTTTCTCTGCAATTTGTTTCTTGTTTTTGTTGTTTCCTTTAGTTTCACATACTTTCTCTAGTTCTGCCAGCAGCAGTAGTTCGCTGTTAGCTAGAGCTGCCAGTCTAGCATCATTTTGTGCTGTAGGATGTGCATTCATTCCGAATCGGAGGTCACAGTAGCTACAGAGGGACTGCAGCTCTCATTTCTTGGGTCTACATTTTGCATAATGAGATGTAATATTCTAAAATCCAGCATCTTTATCACAATTGGAGCAGTATGTTTTCAGGTAGGATCCCTTGTGTTTGTTAGAGACCTGTTTTCTTAACTCTTTAAATGTACCCCTAATGTCTCCACACAATCAGAGTTATACTTGTTGTTAGGATATTTCCAATATTTTACTTTTTTGGTGAAGTAACTTTTTTGACATTTGGATTGTCTTTGACCTCATACACATCTGGGAGTCTTTCACATTTTGAAGTTATTGTGTCACTCTTGACTGGCAAGGCTATGAATCCAATGCTTTCCATGAGGTCTACATTATCCTCCTTATAAGATAGTACAGTGGGTGTACATGTTCATACTGTGTGGTTTAATTTGATGTTCCCTATTGTGTTGTTAGCTCTAGGTGTGAATTCGACAAAATCGTTTAGGAGGTTAACAATTTCTGAAAAAGACAGCACCTCCTTTCGCCATCCTAGCAAGTTTTTTAATATCCAGGTATTACCCAATTGTCGTAGTTTGGACTCTTGCTCCAGGCAAGACTGCTGGCTAAAGGATGACAGTACTTTTGCTTGTAGGCAACTATGCCTATCCTACAACAAATCGCAACTGTTGTCCCAACCTTACCAGATCACTAGCAGCACCTCACCAGAAACACAATAGTAAAAGGTGATTTGTGGCAGCCTTTTCGCATGGACTCGAGAATAAGACATCTCAGGGAGTGTTGTGGTTAAACGGAGATTACCCCTTTCTCACAGATATATCATGTCTCATACAAACACAGGCAATGCCAAAAATGCAGTAAAGTTTCAATAGTTTTTATTTAACACAACTGCAATTTGCAATATAATGCATGGGCTGCAATGATTAGGATAATGAATAATGCAAGAAACAGAATTGTGAAGAAGAGAGTAATTATTACAAAGACCCCCACCATCTTGCAATGCGTGTAAAAGACACACAAGATGTAATATGCCCTAATACCCTAATGTGATAGGTCTAACCTCCTACCTAAAGGAGAGCTGGGTTTGCTAATCTGCCAATGCCATGTCCATGAGAGGAGCCCCCAGCCCTCGTTACCTTGGAATGAGGTCTCTATCTCAGACTTCGCAGGGACACGAAGACTGGGTCAGTATCAAGACGACGTGCAGCATCCCTCTGATTATCTGTCTAAAGTGAGATGTATTTATACAGATCTACCAGGACCCCTGACGTAGGTGTGTTCCCAAACAATAGATAACAGACATGCTTGGGATGGCAATTATTATAAACAATCCCTCAAAAGTATAGAGAGGGAAAATCCCTAAGTGTGAACACCTACTGTTTGTTTGTCTTTATTGCTTGATCTTGATGCCTTAGCGCGGTGGCACTGAAAATGCAAAACATAACAAGTGGCCTAACTATAAACAAGGCAGCCATCTTAGATGAATTAAATAATGAAATGGGCTAAGACAGAGCAAGCTAAGTACATTAAAAGTCACTAGGTGACGGATGCACGAGTCTGCAAGCCAAAGTCTAAGCTAACTCCTGTTATCCCATTAAAACAAACTAGGATTCACTACACCCTCCCAATTGCCGTAACAGGTATGACGAAGGTACAGGAACCCAAACGCTCTGAACTAAAAAGCTAAAAGCATAAAAACTAGCTAAAAAACTTCTTTAAAATGCGTAAAAAAAAGGAATAAAAACCGTTCAGCTAAAATACATTCAGAGATGTTAATGTCAACCATGACAAGCACAGCGTGCCAAAGCACGTTATTTTAAACGCATAATTTTAATCGTGAGTGGCAAGCCAATTCATCACATTATTTTCTGTACGCATGATCTTGAAGTGTGTCATCGAAAGTCACCAACCAAGGACCTAAAAAATGATGTAAAATCGAGTGCTGGGCAGACAAACGGATCCACAGAGCAGTAGTGAGCAGTACTTTCTGGTGTGAAGTCATCCGTTGCAGTGCCGTCGTCCATGGTAGATCTCAAAATGGAAGGCTCATAGGTGGCCTCGCTGAGCAACCTCAGTCTCAAAGTGCATGACCGTGTATGAACCCTCATCTGGAACATAAGCAGTTCGTGGTCCACAGAAGATGTTGGTGCAACAGCAAGACAAACCATAGGCAAATGTTCAAAGAGGCACCATATGCAGCGGAAAACTGGTTGTACGCACCAGAGAAGGGGCTGAAATGACAATGACCAGTCATGCTCCAGTTCCACCGGCAAGGGTGCACCGAAGATCTGAACCATGCGTTCACAGCACAGCGGTGTTGGTGGGAGCGGCTCCATTGCTCTGCATAGCTGGAAAAAAACAACACTGCGAATCAGAAGAAATAGCAGTAGTAGTCTGCCAATCAAAGCCAAAATAATTGGAAAGCCACCAAACACACTTGAAAAGAGCGAGTGGATGGCCGACGGGATGACTCCAAAGATAGTCTGGAAGATGGACATGAAACAGACCCGACAGCCTTAAAGAAATGGACAATCCCAGTAGTGCTCGAAGTATTGAATATTCTGGATACCAGTTCTCCAAAGTGCTTGGGTAAGTTGGTATTTAATAGGGATTGTATCTCGGCTGATGATCTCGCAATATGGAGAGCATACGTCTCCTTTGCGGATGTCAAGGTGACCTGTTTTTGATACAATAGCGCCTTTAGCCTGCTCAGCTTGTCATAGTCACATTAATAGTATCTATTTGGGGCCACATATCAGATACTTGTATCTCTTGTGTGGGGGGAATAAAACATGTCCACAACACGTAAAATCCTTTGAGATTGAGATTGAGATTGCGTAGGCAACTTTGATCGTTCAGTACCACAAAACGTCCATTGGAAAGTACATGAAATACCGGGCGAATCAAAGGGACAGGAGTCCCCTTCAGCAAACAGGCTAAGTTTGTGACCTCTGCATTGCAAAGACTGTGAAGGGACACCTGCTTGCATATCATTGAGTGACTAACAGCAGTCTCACATTCGCTTCCACTAAGAAAGACCGCCGTTCAGACATTTATAACCAAAGGGCAACTCCCACTCTTCCTTAATATAGCTACCTCCTAGTTGCTCGTACCATCTCACTGCAAGATGTTTCAGGCAGCTTGAAAAACAAAAAGGTCGAAATGGGTAAATTAATTATGCCATGTAAGAGCCAGATAGTTGAAGGACTCTCTGCTACCGTGAAGGGCAACTTATCTAGTTTTTCTACGTGAAGCATGGTGAAACTAGCCTCCTTTTTAGCCATTTTCTGTTGTTCTCTGGAGAGTTCAACCCAGCTGCATGATGGAACGTAGCTGTGTTGGTCCTTGATATAACTGTGACAAGTCTGTCTGAGTGATATCAATAGCAGACAACACTATATTTGATAGCGAATAAATCCTATTGGACAAAGTATTCATGCCGTTGTCAACAACTGCTTAAGCCTTCTCTAAATGTTCCTTATCCAATTGCCTTAAACGCTTAGCAGCCTCAATCTGTGAAAGTTTCTAGAATTCATTGTACATAGCATATAGGAGTAGACAAAATGAATTCACTGTTCCTAAGGAAAGGAGAAAGGGAAACACTGTGGTTCAGGAGCAAGAGCCCTCACACATCCATTCGGATGTCATGCTTCATCATTGGGTCTGCTCCTCGTCAGACCAGCGCTGCAATGTCTGACGGGCTCCCCATAAGGGGGCTCTTTGCCAGAGATCTTTTATAGAAGAGCTGCTGTGGTGGACTAAAACCTACAGGAAGGTGGTTATTCAAGAGCAGGAGAGGATAAAATTGGTTCTCTATCCTAACAAGCAATTCTCATTTAATGAACAGAGAGAGGATAGGACCAAGATTAGAAACAAAGTGAAAGTTAAATTAAGATGATGCTCAAACACTTTCAGAGAGTAATAGGGGCGAGAAATTATCTTGAAGCCACCCAAACAACGGTCAACATGTTTTGCATCTTACAGTCTTACAGATCCACTGATGCTTCTTCAGGACCATACATCAAAAAGATACTTCTCCTGTATTACAATCATTAAAGCATTATGTTGTAATGTAAAAAGGGGTCTCATAAACCGAACCAAACTTTTCAGTCACTTACAGTGAATCGTACTGTCCATCTAGTCACCTAAACATGTTAGGGTCGCCTATCCCTTAGTCGAGGAAGGGCTCCATAGGAGGAACAAGCTTAAGGTTGTTACTAAATTTGTGTAGACAATCCTTTTACGATCACCTACCCCAGCGCGTCCTCCTGAAACAAGCATATATAGCATATAGGAACCTTTTCAAGTGCTTTTTTCTAGGACCCAGCAGAAAATCTTGCAGTCTACATCTTCAGAAAGAGTGTTTAGGTGTTTCTTAACTGCGGCTAACATGTTGGTCTGCATCCATTGTTGGCACAGTTTACCCACACTGTATGTTATAATTATACCCGTATGTTGTCCCGATATAAAGCGAGGGTATGGCCTGTTAATTGCAAAAACCCCTGAAGAGTTTAAAAAACACGCTTGACACTCATAAGTGTCAGAGGGCCATATTAACCACCCGCGGGGACTGGAAAGTGAAGAATTATAGGTACCAACCTTAACCACTGCATCTAGCCTTTCCTCTGTGATATTAAGGAAGTATTGCCAATCTTTAAACCTTGCCGGAGTGGGGATACTGGGCATGTTCATCTCTTTAATTTTTGCTAACCCCAGATATGATGTCTGCTGAATAGTATAATTTAAGAAAATCATTTGCACAGGAATCAGGCATGCTCAAAATAAAGCCTCCCTACCCTGTATCTGCCAATCTTGTGTTAACTTTTTAAGTCAATAGTGCTCTTCCAGTGTTCATAACCTTGAACTGCGAGCCAGGAAACAAAGGGATCTGAATAAATCAGTTTTGTGTCAGTTAGCAAACATTTTCTAATTTGTGCTGGAGGTATTTTAAAATAATACGACTCATGCCCAGAAAAATATGTAAATTTATCACTATAGTATTTTGGGCTCCCCACCGGTGGTGTAGAACAGTGTTCCCACTGTGTGTAGTTTAATACTGGCCTGTATCTAGTGGCACGGTGTAGGTAGTAATGTCCCCAATTGTTATAGCAGAACATTACCCCATAATTCATTGTATGTTCAAAAACATCATCACTTTCAAATGCGGAATAGTTCTTCATTTCAGTTAGCATGGAATCAACTGTTTGGACATCCCAATAATCAGAGACAACATCAGGTGTAATTACATCTGTCATAGAAATTTTTAACACGTATGGTATTTGAATAATCTCTGTAGGCCCGTATATATCAAAGGGAACTTTTTCCCACACAATCCCATCAGAAATCGGTATTGCTGTAACATTTACAGGGGACAAGTCTCTTCGGACCTTATGTGAGGAATGATATTGAGTTAAAACTTCATCAACAGGCTCAACAGAGGAGCGATCAGGAATATAGTGACCATTTATGAGCAAAAAGAAAACAGTCACAAAACCTATCCATAAAAATAATGCTGAAAATGTAAAACAGAACCATAAATAGTTCCACGGTTATATCAAATAGTTCTTTTGAAGCCATTAAAACAGCTTTCTTCTTGTTGAAACATCGTCAATCACTGTAGTGGATGAGTCTGAAGAAAAATCATCAATGTCAATGAAATAGCCAGAGGCAGTCTCTGCAAACACAGGAGCCGGTGTATTATCTGTACTTTGGTCCACTTCACGTATCAACAGTCTGTGATGTGTTTGTGAAACAAACAGCCAAATCTTGGACAGGAGTGGTCATCGAAGTGGTGACTGGAACCAGCAAAAGTTCATTTTCTGCCCTCCCCATGGTCGAGGAGGTGTCTGGAACAGCATTGGACATTGTTGCATAGTCCGTAGTAGTGTTGTTCATTCTACTATGTAGGTGTATGCCCTGTTGGGTAGTGAGAGGGGATCGGGAACCACCCAAGGGACCTCTTGGTCTACTGTGAAGGATCAGCCACATGGTGTAGTTTGATGTCATCAATGGAGATAAATCTGTTCGTTCGGAAACCAGGCAGTGGTGGTAAGATGACAGTCCTGGTGCCTTGAATTCCCAAGACCGGTACAGGTGCTCTGTATGATGGACCAAATTCCTTCTTCACATAGATCTTCTCACAAACCACATCCCGAACTTTAGGAATCCAACCAGTCGAAGTTTTCGCTAAATCCCTTATTCCTAAGGTGGCAGCACTGGTAGATAATGTGTCATCACAAAATTGCTGAAGCTCCTGTAAGACAGTGAGACGTTCATTTATGTCAAACGGTGTTTCTGCTGCCACCATACCAGAGGCATCAAGATCTGGGACATACAGTACATAGGTATCCCAAAGAGAACCTCATAAGGAGTGCGTCCCCCCAAAGACCGTCTTGGCAGGTTATTCAGTGCTCTCTGGACCCCATATAGGTGATGTAACCAACTGCGGCCTGATCCTAATACTCGAGCTGATAAGGACTGCTTTAGATCACGATTCCGCCTCTCCACGACCGAATTTCCCTCAGGATGGTATGGTGAGGAGTAATGGAGTTCAACACCCATCGTCCCCATGGTGTCCCTGAATGCCTTAGAGGCAAATGCAGGGCCCTGGTCCGAATGGAATGCTGCAACCCCATATGTACCGATAAAGATCAGCAAGTCTTTTGTAATAGTCCGAGCATCAGCCGACCACTGTGGCCACACCCACAGGAATCTAGAACAAGAATCTACAGCAACTAGAATATATTTGCATGCACTATCAGGCTGTAAGGGACAACAATGGTCCAGGTACACACACTGTAGTGGCCTGTTGGACAATAAGAGGGATGTCTGCAGTGGGCGTTTGATATTAGAATCCTTTATCTGCTGGCAAATGTCACAGCAAAGGACATATTTCTTTGTCCGTCTGCATAGACCAGGCCACCAGAAGTGTTTCTGTAAGAGTGTTATTGTGGCCGATATACCAGCATGTGCAGAAGCGACAACCTCATGTGCTGCTTCTACTAGATCTAATCTCTGGTTTTCATTGGGGATCACACGATCTCCAACCCCAGGAATTGTTGCATAGGCAACATTCTGTGAACTGATATGGTAAGTATAGTTTGTAGGGTATCCCTTTCCAGGGGGCTTGCCTGCAGCCAAAGCTTTCACAGCAGTCAGTATTTCCTTATCCAATCTCGTTTGTGAACGAGTCACTGCAGCCACAGAAGCCGTAGCTACTGCTGCTTTGGCCGCTTCATCAGACAATGTATTGTCACTAAGGTGTACTCCTACACATTGGTGGGCCAATGTATGTACTACATGGACACACGGCAGCCTATCCTTAAGATGAGCCACCCTCCCCCACAATATTTTGTGTTTAATGGTGTTCCCTTTAAAATCTCTAAACCCGTTTAACTTCAAATGATTGAGATAATCGTTGTATGACTGAACGCAGTAGTAGGAGTCACAGACTATTAAAGTCAGGCATCCTGGCTCAGTATGTTCGAGCACTAGTATAAGAGCTTTAAGTTCAGCCAAGTGGGCTGTGCAGTCCCCTAGTGTTGGAAGGTGGGTCATTAGTTGTGTGGCCTGCACAAGTAATGAGTCCGCACACGACCGCCACTGGGAACCAAACACCCCATTGTAGCGCTTGACTCTGATAGGGTAGCATTGCAGAGCAGTCCAAGGCTTACTCACGGGAAGTGGTGTTGGCTAGTAATCCCCATTCACGAGCACACAAGCATGACTCTCAATAAATGATTGTCCAGTCTGTGCTTTTTCTTTTGATAAAATAAAAGTACATTTATTACTCACACACACTACTCAATACTATGCAAAGATATACAAATATACACAAAGTGATGGAATCACTCTGGGAAAACATTGTTCAATCTCCCATGTCTCCTCCAAGGGACGCTCTAATCCAGCAACCCACATGGCAAAACAATCCCCAGTGTCCCCCTTGCAACATTTGAACGTTTGAAAGTAATGTGAAAAGAACACACCTAAATCTGCAATTAAATACATCTATCTTGCCATGAAGTGGCCGTCAGTGTTGTTATTCAAATTAGCATCAACAGAAAACATACAGAACCATATTTAAGCAATTTAACTATTAAGATTACTTTTAGATTGCTTTCAAATTACTCTCAATTGACCATCAAATAACAGTTCAATATATTCAGTAACACCAGCCTACACCTCTAGTAGGCACAGTGCCACAAGCCAGAACAAAAGTTCACCTAAGCTTGGGCTCCAACCACATGTTGGACCCTTGGGGGAGTTGTAAATCAGTAGCGATTCGATTAAGCATTAGCAGAAGACATCTTGTATTTAGCAACTATTGTGAACATTTCGCAGAATCCATTTTGTATTCATGGCAGCCATTTTCTCTGCCACATGCTGCCATGTGCTCGCCATGTGCTCTGTCCTACCTTTATGTTAACTACTCTTGAAAATCTGTCTAGTGACAAGTTATACTTAGCATCTCCCACTTTCGCACATGCCCAGTAAGATCTGCAGCTGTTAGTAATCAGTAACAGACAGTAATGTGTCAACTAGTCCTTGAAAACTGTTAGCCCCTCCTACCTGTCGACTGTGCATTTCCATATGACCTTATATGTATATAAGTCTTGCTTCTATAATTGTACCACCTTCTTTTTAGCCCCTGCGTGGGTATAAAAGGACCATGCTCTCTTAGTTCAGTGTGCTACTTGAAACATTACCGAAGGGTGCTGTTTGAACTGTAGTACCACTTCATGAGGTTTAATAAACTTTGGGGGTCATTACAACCCTGGCGGACGGTCTTTTTTTTGGAATTATGACTGTAAAGAAATGGCTCCCTGTTGCAGTTACCCCCCACTTTTTGCCTGATACTGATGCTGACTTGACTGAGAAGTGTGCTGGGACCCTGCTTACCAGGCCCCAGCACCAGTGTTCTTTCACCTAAAATGTACCATTGTCTCCACAATTGGCACAACCCTGGCACCCAGGTAAGTCCCTTGTAACTGGTACCCCCTGTACCAAGGGCCCTGATGCCAGGGAAGGTCTCTAAGGGCTGCAGCATGTCTTATGCCACCCTAGGGATCCCTCACTCAGCACAGACACACTGCTTGCCAGCTTGTGTGTGCTGGTGGGGAGAAAATGACTAAGTCGACATGGCACTCCCCTCAGGGTGCCATACCAACCTCACACTGCCTGTGGCATAGGTAAGTCACCCCTCTAGCAGGCCTTACAGCCCTAAGGCAGGGTGCACTATACCACAGGTGAGGGCATAGGTGCATGAGCACTATGCCCCTACAGTTTCTAAGCAAAACCTTAGACATTGTAAGTGCAGGGTAGCCATAAGAGTATATTGTCTGGGAGTCTGTCAAAAATGAACTCCACCGCTCCATAATGGCTACACTGAATACTGGGAAGTTTGGTATCAAACGTCTCAGAATAATAAACCCACACTGATGCCAGTGTTGGATTTATTAAAAAATACACACAGAGGGCATCTTAGAGATGCCCCCTATATTTTACCCAATTGTTCAGTGCAGGACTGACTGGTCTGTGCCAGCCTGCTGCTGTGGGAGGCGAGTTTCTGACCCCATGTGGTGAGGGCCTTTGTGCTCTCTGAGGACAGAAACAGAAGCCTGCTCTGGGTGGAGGTGCTTCACACCTCCCCCCTGCAGGAACTGTAACACCTAGCAGTGAGCCTCAAAGGCTCAGGCTTCGTGTTACAATGCCCCAGGGCACTCCAGCTAGTGGAGATGCCCGCCCCCTGGACACAGCCCCCACTTTTGGCGGCAAGTCCAGGAGAGATAATGAGAAAAACAAGGAGGAGTCACTGGCCAGTCAGGACAGCCGCCCCTAAGGTGTCCTGAGCTGAGGTGACTCTGACTTTTAGAAATACTCCATCTTGCAGATGGAGGATTTCCCCAATAGGATTAGGGATGTGCCCCCCTCCCCTCAGGGAGGAGGCACAAAGAGGGTGTAGCCACCCTCAGGGCTAGTAGCCATTGGCTACTAACCCCCCAGACCTAAACACACCCCTAAATCGAGTATTTAGGGGCTCCCCAGAACCTAGGAACTAGACTCCTGCAACCTAAGAAGAAGAGGACTGCTGAGCTGAAAAACCCTGCAGAGAAGACGGAGACACCAACTGCTTTGGCCCCAGCTCTACCGGCCTGTCTCCCCACTTCTAAAGACACTGCTCCAGCGACGCTTTCCACAGGGACCAGCGACCTCTGAAGCCTCAGAGGACTGCCCTGCATCTAGAAGGACCAAGAACTCCTGAGGACAGCGGCTCTGTTCACCAAAGACTGCAACTTTGCAACAAAGAAGCAACTTTGAAACAACACGCGTTTCCCGCCGGAAGCGTGAGACTTGGCACTCTGCACCCGACGCCCCCTGGCTCGACTTGTGGAGAACAATCACTTCAGGGAGGACTCCCCAGCAACTGCGAGACCGTGAGTAGCCAGAGTTGACCCCCCTGACCCCCCACAGCGACGCCTGCAGAGGAAATCCCGAGGCTTCCCCTGACCGCGACTGCCTGCTTCAAAGACCCGACACCTGGTAAAGGCACTGCATCCGCAGCCCCCAGGACCTGAAGGATCCGACCTCCAGTGCAGGACCGACCCCCAGGTGGCCCTCTCCCTTGCCCAGGTGATGTCTACCCTGAGGAGCCCCCCCCTTGCCTGCCTGCATCGCTGAAGAGACCCCTTGGTCTCCTATTGCTTTCTATTGAAAACCCGACACTTGTTTGCACACTGCACCCGGCCGCCCCGTGCCGCTGAGGGTGTACTTTCAGTGTGGACTTATGTCCCCCCCCAGTGCCCTACAAAACCCCCCTGGTCTGCCCTCCGAAGACACGGGTACTTACCTGCTGGCAGACTGGAACCGGGGCACCCCCTTCTCCATTGAAGCCTATGCGTTTTGGGCACCACTTTGACCTCTGCACCTGACCGGCCCTGAGCTGCTGGTGTGGTAACTTTGGGGTTGCTCTGAACCCCCAACGGTGGGCTACCTTGGACCCAAACTTGAACCCCGTAGGTGGTTTACTTACCTGCAAAAACGAACAAACTCTTACTCCCCCCAGGAACTGTTGAAAATTGCACTGTCTAGTTTTAAAATAGCTATATGTCATTTATGTAAAAACTGTATATGATATTTTGCTAATTCAAAGTTCCTAAAGTACCTACCTGCAATACCTTTCATTTGAAGTATTACATGTAAATCTTGAACCTGTGGTTCCTAAAATAAACTAAGAAAATATATTTTTCTATGCAAAAACCTATTGGCCTGGAATTGTCTTTGAGTGTGTGTTCCTCATTTATTGCGGGTGTATGAACAACAAATGCTTAACACTACTCCTTTGATAAGCCTACTGCTCGACCACACTACCACAAAATAGAGCATTAGAATTATCTCTTTTTGCCACTATCTTATCTCTAAAGGGAACCCTTGGACTCTGTGCATACTATTCCTTACTTTGAAATAGTGCATACAGAGCCAACTTTGCCATGGTCATCCGCTGGGCTGGAGACCTGGGTCTCAAGCCCAGTGGCCGTGACAATACCGCCGCCGGTATTTTGACCCGGCTTACCGCCGTGGATTTCCAGCGGTAGGAACCGCGTTGAAATCCAGTGGCAGGACCCACCTCCCCACCCCGACCCCCGACATTACCTTACACATACACACCCGACACGCACGCAGGCACCTCCAACACACATACACGCACACACACCGACACACATGCTAGCATGCACACACACAGTCAGACACGCACACCCACATTCAAACATACACGCGCACATCCAAACAGACATACGGACTCATTCCCAAAATATGCAACACCCCCACAAGCATACACGCACTCACACACCCCCTCTACATACACCCACGCACACCCCCATGCACCCACACAACACCCCCCAACCCCCCTCCCCTGACGGACGATCGACTTACCTGTTCCGTCGATCCTCAGGGATGGGGACGGGAGCCATGGGGGCAGCTCTGCCGACACCTCACCGCCAACAGAACACCGCCGCGCAGAATCACAGGACGTGATTCGCTGGGTGGTGTACTGTTGGCATGGAGGTGGAGCAACCTCCACTTCCCCGCCGCACGTCACTATGGCTGTTGGCGGCTCTCCGTCAGAAAAACGACGTAGAGCTCCCAACAGTCATAACACGTCGAGCAGAAAACCGCCACCACTGGCGGTCTTCAGCACGGCGGTCCCTCAGCAGTCTTGTGAAAAGACCGCCGAGGTTGTATTGACCCCCTTTGTCTTTTATTTCAGTTTCTGTGCCAAGTTCTTCCTATATGGTCTGAGGAATTTGTGCAGAGAAGGGCAAACCCCTTGCACTAGTAGGCCTTGCTGAGGCTTACTTCGACAGGGGGTTATCCTTCTTTTGTCCCACCCTACCTAGGGTGGGGACACAAACGGCATTGGGGGGGAGGCTGCACTGCTCCTGCATCTCCCCCTGTCCATGGGCATGAATTTGGTGGTGGGCCCATCTTCCTGGGACCACTACAACCTTGTTTAGGGGACTATCCCCCGGCTCCAGCCCCGCAAAGCATGCTGGGGCGGCCGCATATTGAATGAGCGGCTCTCCTGCTGCGCCAAGGAAAGCCCAAAGCCGATGCTGGTTCCTGGAGGGTGCCGGTCCTACCGGGGCACCCCGCCCAAGGTAAAGTCTCCCTCGTTGGAGGGCGGCGCAGGGAGCCCACACCTGGCCGTCCCCGCCGGCTCCCCGCATGGCCAGCACCTCCGTGTGCTGCCACGGGAGCTGACGTTCTCTGTGCTGTCTTCCCGCTCCAGCGGGCAGACGCGTGCAGGCTCACGGCCGGACGGGCAGCTTGGGGGTGTGCAACGGCACCCCCCCTTCCTCTCTGCTGCTTCGGGCCCCGGGATGGGGTCTGGGGCCCCTCCTCGTGTCTGCAGGGAGCGTGACGGCGCTCCCTGATGCCACCATCTTCTTGGGGCCCCGGAATGGTGTCCTGGGCCCCTCCTGGGGATCTTCACGGGGAGCACGATGGTGCCCCCAACTTGACTTCTGCTTGTGGCCCCAGAATGGGGTCTTGGGCCCCCGGCCAACCTTCACGGGGAGCGCAACGGTGCTCCCCTGCTTCTTCTTCGCCGCCGGCTCCTTCACAACCGGCGGCCATCTGGCGGGGGTGCGTGACGACGTCCCCCATTCCTCATTCTTCACGGGCCCCGGGATGGGGTCCAGGGCCTCCGCCTCAAGTCTTCTTCAGCCGCAGGGGGCCCCGGGATGGGATCCTGGGTCCCTACCCACCACGGCAGGGGGGTTGCGCGACAGCAACCCCCCCTTCGACTCAAATTAGGCCAGGCTCAATGGACCCCTCGTCCAGAGGTGGAGTGCAACAGCCCTCCCCTCACTCCTCTTCCTCCTGGGGCAGCCCCCAGACCCTGGCCCACTCCAGGGTCACAGTCTTGAGCAGCTGCGGTAGCTGCTTCTCCAGAGGTCAAAGATCGCCATCCTTTTACCTTGGATATCTCGGGCCCCCAAGGGCCGATTTTCATCATTCTTGTGTCGTTTCGCTCCTGGTGACAAGCCCTTGCCACCAGGAGCACTGTCCTCAGGCCTCCTCATTCTCGAAGGGTCCCAGATCATAGGGAGCCAGTCCCACTGACTCCCTGCACCAACCTTTCATCTGGGTTCCCTCTTTTCTCTCTGGGCAGCGTGCTCTCCTTGTGCTAGCCCAGTCCTTCCCCCAACTAGTCCTCTGGTGGGGTAAGGAGGCCAGCTTGCCTGGCCCTGGCATTCACCTTGCTGGCCTGGAGTCCTTCAGGGTCAGAGTCCCTGCCCCAAGGGCAGTCAGGAGGTTCTTCCTTCCAGTTGTCCATGACACCCGTCTGCAGTCCCAGTGTCCAGCAGTGAAGCACAGCCAAGAGAGCTTGCTCTTCCCTGTGCAGGACCTTTTAAGTGGGGGCGGAAGTGTCCAGCAGGTCCGCACCTCTGGCCTATCCAGATGTGCCACATCACTTCCTTGCCCCCGTCCCCTCCTTCTTGCACAGTCTTCTGGGATAGCTCAAAATGGCATCCTCCAGGAGTTAGTTGCCACATGTGCTCTGAAAGTCTGAGCCCCTCCTCACTGACATTCCTCGCAGGGCCTCTCCAGCCTGCTCCTGGCACGGGATGACAGCTGGCTGATTGATGCCAGGCCCTGCTGAAGCAACTGGACAGAGCAGTAATTGGCCCTTATCCTGAGCTGAGTCAGAGAAAGATGACATCCATGGATGACCCATATGTTGTACAACTATGCTTCTGTAACCTACTGCATCATTCTTTTCTTACAGGTTACAGTGTACGTTTGTGTGACTCTGGTCTCGGTGGACCCCAGAGAACTTGAGTTGCACCCTAGGCCCTCCTTTCCTATTGACATTTTATACATATGCCACAATGTAAATACCTTAAGCACACTGACATTAGCAGTTGACTGAGTGTCCCTACAGTGAAAAAACAGTAAGCACACTGACTCTCCCTCCCTCACATGTGTACACCCCTCTCAATAGACCTACTCCAGGTCACCACCCACTCTGCATAGTTCCTTCTGCACCAGGCTTACCTAAGCCCAGTTCTTGGGCTGTGCACACTAGGAATCCTCCTCCCACAGCCCTCAGATAGGTGCACATCCATGTGCACACATGATCACATGTAACCCGCCAAGGGGCCTCCTGCCCTTGCAGCGCCACAGCAGCCTCTCCTTAGCACGGCTGCGCCGGCGGTAAACACGCGCAGTCCATTTTACCATGTGTTTACTGTGCGTGAGTCCCCTCATAGGAGGCTACCTCACAGTAAAAAGTCAAAAGCCAGGTGGTCAAAAAGCGAAAAATCAGGGCAGACCTGATAGTCAGAACCGTCCTCTAACACCTAGGTCTGCGTGTAGGTCTGCGGTAACCGCCATGGTCATAATTCCCCAAAAAACACCGCCAGCCTGTTGGCGGTCTTACCGCCGCTTTAACACCGTCCGACAGGGTTGTAATGACCCCCAAAGTGGCTTGATACATTGTGCATAATCCGGAATGTACGTTCTGCCAAAGTTAAAGAAACCTAGTAGTGACTGTAATTTCTTTAGTGTATTAGGAGGGTGCAGTTGAGCACATTTCTCTATAAAGTGCGAGGCCTGGCTCTTTCCCTCATTTGATAGCTCATAACCCAGGAAAAGTACACTGAGAAATGCTATTTTGCTCTTTTTAAAGTTGAATTTGTAACCGAGGTCTGCAAACCCCAAAATGATGCAATCTACCCTTGCAAGATGAATGTCGAGGTCGTCATCTGTGAAATATATGTCATTCACATAGGATAACGCCTCGGAATCAATATCATGTAACACTAATGTTACACGGGCTGAAAATAGCCCCAGGCTATTCTTATAGCCTTGAGGTAAACGACAAAAGCGTTTATGAGAGCCAAATGAGAATGCACTCAGGTCCCGACTTTCGTGTGCAAAGTTCTGGCAGAAAAAGCCATTAAATATGTCTAATGTTGTTTATATTTTTTACGCACTGTTGTTTATTAGTGCTGTGCTATGTGAATTTTGTATAGCATATGTGTGTGTAATGCTATTTAAATGTCTATAATCAATGACTATTCTGTATGAATGGTCCGGCTTTGCAACGGGGAATAACGGGTTATTCATTGCAGATGTTCAGGGCTCAATTACTCCCCGTACTCAAGATGGGTGAGGATCTCTCTCACCGGTGCTTTCGCTTCATGTTTAACAGGATATTGTGGCTGCGGTTTGGGTGTGGACCTAACCGGAATAACATGACAAGGAGACTCCCTGTCCCAACCTACATGATTGCAATATAACGCAGGTGCCTGCGCTAAAGCCCATTCAGCAGCATAGGCTTTTTTTCCTGCTTCCGGAACAAGATTGGATAAAGAAGGCAAAATGACATCTTCCCCATGCGGGAGCTTACGGACGTGCTCAGGTGGCCAGTCTCTTTCGGTCAATAGGATATCACTAGTGAGTTCATTCCAGAATATTACACTAATTGTGCGCTCCTCGTCTCCCTCTATCTGAATTTTTAAATTATATACCCTATCGGGTGGGAGAACGCGGCCGTCCGCAGTTTCAACTGCGATGAAATCGCTAGTTGCTGTCGCATCCAGATGATTTTTCAGACTCTGGCGACATATTGTGACATCTGCTGCGCTGTCTAACAGAGTCACTGCCCACATCTTGTTCCTCAACAGTGTTCTCAAGTGTACTGGCATTTTTAGCTGTCAGTGCTGCCACCTTTTTCTTTTTAAACTGTGGCTTTTGCTGTGGAGTCTTTTCTTCTTTTTTAATGGTAGACTGCTGCGAGTCTTTCTTTTGTTTCACGTATGCAGGGCGTCGATCTGGATGGCCCCCTCTCTCGCTACGTCTATCCGGAGCGTCCTGAAAGGAACGAGAGGGACGTGAATCAGTATATCTGTCTGGAGTTTTAATGTTCTCCCTATTTCCTATTTCTGAGATTGTATCTCCTTTCGGAGTTCTCCGGGTGTGAAGAATCAGCTCTCTTATTTCTTCTATCTTTAAAATCTTTTTGTTTGTCCCAGCGCTTCTTAGGGCCCTCTTGTGCCTGATTTGTACCCTCCTTATGGGTGATACCTTGTAACTCCAATTTCTTAGGCTTGGCTCCCAAACTATCCTGCCCTATACTAGTATAGGTATCGGAAATAATTTTCGGTAGCTGTCTCTCTTGTTCCAGGTGTGGAGTTTCCCGGAGACGCTGGCGTATTGCCAGTGCTACCGCTTCCCCTTCAATGTTACTGAGTGTTATAGAGGAAACCGTGCCAAAATTACGCATTAATTTCATCCCCAAATCCAAGGATGGTGCAGCCCCGTGCTCATTTTGTATTTTTTTAACACTTCCGGTAAATTGGCAAGTGTCGGGGTACCATGTGTGGTAGTGTATGTAGCAGCGAAGACTTACTCCATGTGGCACAGTCATCCACCGAGGGAACCATCCCAAAGGGATAGCACATAGTGAGCAGTCTATGTTTTTCCTGTGGTCCCGTATGGGGAAACACAACTTCCAGCTGATTAGTTTTCTGCCCTATCCAGAACGGTATTTTTTCCCGTACTGTGGGTACTTTACCAATGATGGTATGCACTGTTTGTGGATTACTCCCAGTAGCCAATTGGTAACCACCAGGTACTGGCGGTGCTGGACGCGCTGGTGTGGTGTTCAATGTTGGCATTACGAACTAAACTAATCGTCTATATAATGTCACTAATTCATTATATAAATCTTGCAGATCTGCTATTGGCATATTTTGTATGCCGGGGTGAGGTGTATATGTGGCAAACATAGGCCACGTTGGTCCGGCATTACTTAAGGGACCTAGCCTCACTCTTTGTAGTACATGTGGTAGGGCGCTTTCAAACCAGTTCTGGTGCTCCTAGTTTGTGAGCGATATTTCATGATACTGGTATGCTCAGTACCGTGGAGGTACGTTTGCAATTTCATATGTGTGGAATGCATGTGTTCTCTGGTCCACCTCAGGAAAGGTGACACATCAATAAAATGTTTCTGCTTGGTATGCTTCATTAGCCTCTATTATAAGAGTAACATTCCCGCCCTCATCTGTAAGGCCATGCGTTAATAAATGTTGCGTCAGAGCTTGTCTAGCATTTTCAGGAAAGTCAATGGGAGAAGCCATTTTTGTTTAGAAAAATGGAACACCAAAATGGGGAGTATAAGTCCTTTCATGAGTTCAAGCTTGAACAACCTACAGCTTAATCAGGTGTCACCTTTTCAGTGGAGGAGGAATTTCCCAAAGACCACGGACGTCTCCGTATAATGGAACTTAGGGTACCTGTTGTCTGTGAGACAGTTATAGTCGGGGTATCCGTAAATTAGTGCCTAAACACCATCGTTGGTGGCCCCATGTCGTAGTTTGGACTCTTGCTCTAGGCAAGACTGCCGGTTAAAGGATGACAGTACTTTTGCTTGTAGGCGACTATGCCTATCCTACAATAAATCACAACTGTTGTCCCAACCTTACCGGCTCACTAGCAGCAACTCACCAGAAACACAATAGTAAAAGGTGATTTGTGGCAGCCTTTACGCATGGAATCGAGAATAAGACATCTCAGGGAGTGTCGTGGTTAAACGGAGATTACCCCTTTCTCACAGATATATCATGTCTCATACAAACACAGGCAATGACAAAGATGCAGTAAAGTTTCAATAGTTTTTATTTAACACAACTGCAATATGCGATATGATGCATGGGCTGCAATGATTAGGATAATGAATAATGCAAGAAACAGAATTGTGAAGAAGAGAGTCATTATTACAAAGACCCCCACCATCTTGCAATGCATGTAAAAGACATACGAGAAGTAATATGCCCTAATACCCTAATGTGATAGGCCTAACCTCCTACCTAAAGGACAGCTGGGTTTGCTAAACCTAATCTGCCAATGCCATGTCCAGGAGAGGAGCCTCCTACCCTCGTTACCTTGGAATGAGTTCTCCATCTCAGACTCCGCAGGGACATGAAGACTGGGTCAGCGTCAAGACGATGTGCAGCATCGGTATCAGCGATCGTGGCGATGCCCTCTGGTCAGAATCCCTCCGATTATCTGACTAAAGTGCGATGTGTTTATACAGATCTACCAGGACCCCTGACGTAGGTGTGTTCCCAAACAATATATAACAGACATGCTTGGGACGGCAATTATTATAAGCAATCCCTTGAAAGTATAGAGTGGGACAATCCTAAGTGTGAACACCTACTGTTTGTCTTTATTGCTTGATCTTGACGCCTTAGCGCAGTGGCACTGATAATGCAAAACATAACAAGTGGGCTAACTATAAACAAGGCAGCCATCTTAGATTAATTAAATAATTAAATGGGCTAAGACAGAGCAAGCTAAGTAGGTTAAAAGTCACTAGGTGACGAGGGCACGAGTCTCCAACCCGGAGGCTAAGTTAACTCCTGTTATCCCATTAAAACATACTAGGATTCACTACACCATCTTGTATTGAGATTTCTCACTATCAAGCTCACGGCCATGATAGAACCTTGTTTGGCCTATCCCTATACATTTCTACTCACAGAGTATGGTAGTATAGACACAGTTACCCGGGGGCCACTAGGAGGAAAGGCCATAACTGAGAAGAGGTTAATAGACTCATAGTTACTCCTGCCATTTAGCTGCATGTCATTGAATTTTAGCACTGGGCAGGAATCACAGGATACTTTAGGGTGTGTTGTGACTTACACTGATTAGGACTATGGCTCCTGCTTAGACAGAGTCCATACCTCTGCCAACCAGAAATCCAATTTCTAAAAATAGTGTCTTGCCCAGCCATCTCACACGCCCAGCACAGCTTCATGTCCCAGTCTGACCAACCCAGCCCTTAGAGTCAATCCTTATCCCGAAGTTATAGATCTGACTTGTCAATTTCCCTTACCCACATTTTTCTGATATTCTGGAGGCTGCTATAGATATGGGTATGGCCCAGTGCAGGATTTATACATCTCCCCAGGATTTTCAAGGATCAGCAAGAGCTCACTTGACCCCACTGTAACTGTAACACCTATGATCCCTGATGCAATAAATTCCCATTATTATTTTCTAATTTAATCAATCCTAATACAGTTCCACATATATTCAATTGTCATGTAATCCACATAATCCCCCATTCACAACATAGACATGGCCCTTGACCTTCAACATTTACTAAATAATAGTACAAGATATAGCAGCCATTTAACCCCCATTATCCCTTGTAAGAAAAATGCATGCCTTTTTCCTCAACATACATCACATCACTGTCCTATGGTGAAAGGTACATGGTATAGCCATTTAACACTAATCATCTTCCACTTAGAAACCATTATGGCCATTATCCCAACAAAGCTAGGTAAAATATTGTGCTCAGAATATGTAAAAGACTTTCCCCCCATACAGTCCCAAATATATTCAATGGTGATGTAACCCCCATAATGGTCCTTGCAAAATACAGCTATGCTAATTTACCTTCACATTTACTAAAGAACAGTTCCAGGTATATGTACCAGTTGTTTAACCACTATCAGTACCATTTAAAAATTAGTTATGTCCATTTCCTCAGCACACATCAGTACACTACAGTGGCAGGTGTATGCAACAACCATTTAAAACCCATCATCCCCCATAAAGAAAACTTTATGGGTATTATTCCAAGAGGGCTGTGTAAAATGCAATACCCAATGTATGTAGCAGCCTTTTACCCCTCCATAATCCACCATTTAAACATTATTTATTTCTACTTTCCTAAAAGGTCAACCATAATATAGGGGAAAATGTGTTCAACAGCTGTTTAAAGCCCATAATCACTCTTGAGTAACATAACTGTTACCATTTCCTTATAGTAGTCATGAAAATAAAGTGGTAGGTATATGTCAAGGCCATTTAATGTCATCATCCCTGATATATAAAATTAATATTACTATTTTCTACCTTGAACAATCCTAATACATTTCCAAATAGAGTCAATGGCCATGTAACAATCATAATACCCCATGCAGAACACAGCCATGCCCATTTAATCAATAACAGTGCCAGGTATATGTATCAGCCATTTAACCTTATTATCTCCATTTAAAAAATGTTTATGTCCATTTATTCAGCACCCGTCACTACACTACAGTGGCAGATGTTTGTAATAGAGAATGAACACCCATCATCCCCCATGTAGAAATCATTACAGCCATTAGCCTAAGAGGGCCACGTAACATTCCATTCCCAGGGTATGTAGCAGTCATTTAGCCTCTATAATCCCCTCATTAAACATGATCTATTTCCATATTCCTAAAAGGATCATTATATACTAAGAGAAATTGTGTCCAACAGCTGTTTAAAGCCCATAATCCTCTGTGAGTAAAGTAGCTATTTCCATTTCTGTACAGGTATCATGAAAATACAGTGGTAGTTATATGTGAACGCCATTTACCAACCATCATCCAAATGTAGAAAATCCCTATCCCTATTTCCTGCCTTGAACAGATCTAATATATTTCCAAACATATTCAATGGGCATGTAACACCTATAAACCACCATGTACAACACAACTATGTCAATTTACCTTCCACATTTACTAAATAATAGTACAGGGTATATGTACTAGCCATTTAACCCCATCATCCCCATTTAAAACAATATTAATGCCCATTTCCTCAACATACGTGACTACACTACAGTTGCAGGCGTATGCAACAGCCATTTAACCCCCGTCATCCCCCATGTGGAATTCATTATATCCATTATCCCAAAAGGGCTACGTAAAATACCATGCCCAGGCTTTGTAGCAGCCTTTTACCTCCCCCTTATCCCCTGGTCACACATAATCTATTTCCAGTTTTCTAACAGGACCATTATAATATCGGGGAAAATGTGCTCAACAGTTGTTTAAAGTCCATAATCCCTTGTGAGTAAAGTAGCTATTTCCATGTTGTTACAGTAAGCATGAAAATACATGTGTAGGTATATGTCAAAGCCATTTAACGGCCATCATCCCCGGTGTAGAAAATCCCTATCCGTATTTCCTCTCTTGATCAATCTTTATACATTTCAAAATATATTCAATGGCCACATACCCCAATAATATCCCCATGTAGAACACAGCTGTGCCCATTTCCCTTCAACATTTACTAAATAACTGTACCAGGTATATGAAATAGCCACTTAACCCCCATCACCACTATGTAGAAAATCCCTATCCCCATTTCCTTTCTGGAACAATCTAAATACATTCCTAAACAGATTCAATGGCAATGGAACAATTATAATCTCTCATGCAGATCAACGCTATGTAATAGCCATTTAATCCACATACTAATAACAATTGCTCAAGAGAGTTAACTTTCACTTTGCACATGTAAGCCTTTAACTACGCTGCCACAGGTGGTCACATAAGAGAATGCAGCCCATCATTCCATCATCCCATCATCCCCAATCATCCTTTTAGTATGTCTCAATGCAGAGCAAAAATCGAGGAATGCAAAAAGTGACATGAAATGTTGAACAGTAATTCCTGGGTTTCTTCCAATACACAGTTTTCACTAAGTATTTTTAATGTGGCCCTTATTGTGTAGAGCAGTTGTATTCTGGGTCGACTCTTCCTCGGCTAGCAAAGGGGACTGTGACCTAATAGTTTTGGGAGCAAGCCACATGTAAGGTATTTATCTGATAACACTATTCCATCAAATAAGCTAATTCTTATTTAAGGTCAGCAAAGATGTATAGTGTAGGGAACTGGGTTCCTGCAGCACTAACCCCCTCACTTTTTGCCTGGTTTTGAGATGCAACTTTGATTGAAGTGCACTGTGTTCCTTCTAACCAGGTCCCCAGTACCAGTGTTCCTTCCCTAAAACAAAGACACCTGTTCACTTGATCCCCAAGTGACCATGTCCTTCAGCCCCATAGAAGCCCCTAGTAAATGGTATCCCTGGTACCTAGGGCATAGGTACTGAAGAGGGTCCCTCCGAGCTGCAGCACAACTTCTGCCACTCTGAGGGACCCAGCAGCAGCCTTATACAGACTGCCATTGTAGGATGCATGAAAAGGTGCTCCAAAATTGAAAGCACAACATGGGTAACACCCTGTGTGCCATGTCTCCTAACACTGCATGCTATATATGTAAGTTTCTACTCTAGCAGGCCTTACAGCCCTAAGGCAGGGTGCATTATATTACATGTGTAGGCATTTATGCATGAACAGATATGCCCCTGCTATGCCCGTCAATTCTGAGACAAAGTAAGTGCACAGGGAAGCCTTTTTAAATGTTTCTGCTAGGCACTGGTCACTACAAGTTCCCCAGTTACATAATGGCTTCTCTGAACCCTAGGATGTTTGGTATCAAACATTTCAGAATAATAAACCCTCACTGATTCAAGTGCTGGATTTATTAAGGAATGCACACAAAGGGGACCATAGAGGTGCCCCTGAAAACCTACCAGCTACAAGCGTATTAACTGACTGGCCCTGACCATTTAGGCTACCACAGACACATAGACACATTTCTGTACCCCCACAGTGATAGTCAGTGCTCCCAAGGCCCAGAGAGAAAAGGATGCACTTGGCAGAGGTGTTACTTTCTCTCCCAGGCAGGATCGACATTCCAGGGCAGGGAGCTTCAAAAGCCTTGTTGCCTTTGTAATGTGACCCAGGTCTCTCCAGATGGTGGAGACAACCAACCCCCCTATCCTGACCCCACTTCATGCCACTCCCACCCCTAAGGTGGACAATCTGAAGTGGACACTAATTGTTAAATTCCTCCATCTTGTTTGGAAGAAATTAGGCATTAAAAATTAGCATTATGTCCACTTCCCAGCGGAAGGGGTCATAAGAAGGGTGTGGTCACCCTGAAGGTGGTCAGCCGAATGGCTACCGCATGGTACTCCCTGTAATGCCCCTAAATTGAGTATTTATGTGGCAACCCTGAACCCTAGAGCTCAGATTCTTCATGACCTGACCCATCAAAAAATTATGTAAACGCAGCACTAACTTTTCATAAATCAGGCCCTTGGTTTTATGAGTAAGCCCCAAGGGCTGTGCTCATATACCTGCTCATATACCTGCTACAGAGTGCCTAGGTAAGCTCAAGGGTAATTAGTGCGTTATAAAATACCAGTAACACTTCAAAATATAAAATAACATAACATAACATATTCATATAGCCATGTCTCTATCCTGATATGCTGATGAGAGTATGCCCCTTCCGACCTGCACCAGTGTACAATTAGCCCAGCAGAACAATCCTTGTAACAGAAGGGGCCCCACAAACCTGAGCACTTTCTGTAATAACAGGGCTCTGAGTCATTAAAACACTGGTGCAATTCAACCTCAAAATTTGGTCTGTACTCCCAGTCCACAGACTCAGCTGGAAGCAGGTTACATATGCCTCAGACTCATTGAAGGTTTGCAATTCATTACCTCCATATCAGGGTCATGAGGAATTTCATTTCTTCTTCAAGAGAGTCTTGCGAGTTATAGTAAGTAGCTTTCCAAAGTGTTAGGGTGCATGTTAATCTTGTCTCATTGAAAGTCATGGGACCTTATCATATAATAAGAGCATTAGGAGTGCTAATCTAAGACATGTAGCTGAATCACAAAACATTTGTAAATTATACTATTTTACACCCTTGGTGGTAAGATAAGCCATCACATGATGTAAAGACCTTTTACCATCATATCATTAAAGCAGGTTACCGGAGGTGGTGATATATGACAAGAATGTTTGTGCATAACTGTTGTGTGACATTTTATTATTGTTCCCATGTGTACTGTTGTTTTCTGGGGCTCCTGTGTTTTTATGATGTATTTGTGAATTGTGATGTTCTGTACTTTACGTTCTACATAGGATTCTGTTTTGAATGTGTTGTTGTTTTGTTCCATCTTGTGTTTCATTTGACCTGTTATGTTACTTTGTCTATGTTAATGTGTTCATTTTAGTGCTCTTTTAAATAAGTGAATGATTGTGGTTGAATTTCCAGGCAAAAGATTCACATACCTTTAAAATTACAGTCACAAGCAACCATTTACTAACCCCTAAGGTTGTAAAGAAGGGCTGTTCCTGTCATCTCTTCAACTGTTTTAGACTGCCCACCAGACAGCCCAAGACTGTGGAAAGATACTGTCTTAAACTAGCACCTCAAGTGCTTAAGTTATTGTGATAAGGCCCAAAGCAATTTAATATATACAAGCTCTTACCTTGTGAATATTCCAACTACTTTAAGTCACTTGAATGAACAATACTCAAATGCAAGGCTCTTTTGGACTGCTGTATCATGACCATAGTGCAACAGTAAAATACAAGGTACAGAAGTTAAAGAGCAAGCAAAACTCCTAGCAGTGGCAATGACATGATCCTCGAGAATCAGCTCAAAATTAGGCAGCTATGAGCAGCTGTGTGCTAGAGGTACCCTCTGACACAAAGGCTACTTTGGAATGCGCCTTCTTCTCAACATCCATACTATGAACTATCCACTCACCAGAGATCTCACACTATGGCCACTACCATGTTTACTCTCCCCAAGAGTTTGCTTCTTAGGTCCAGCAACTAAGGTTAATTCAATCTGCTTCTCAAATAAAGAAGTTTACCTCCATGGGACAGATGGTTTGGGTCTTGTAGTAACCCAGTCACTTATGATTTCAAGACTGTAGCCTCTTTGTCCCATGATCTAGCATCCCATTCCTTTAAAGAAGAATTATAAGTTGATGGGTGATTGTTTGTTTTCACATTTTTTACCTTGAGCCTATCCTGATATATTTCCCAAGTTTTGTTTCTGCCAGGTAAGTGCATGTGTTAAAGAATACATAAGAATGCACATGTTGTCTCAAGTTGACTCATATGGCTTTATATAACATAAGTTAAGAATTATGGTCAGGTTATAATTAAAAGGTTCTAAGTAATCTGTGGATAAAAATGGTTGTAGTGGGTAGCACAGGAAGACACCACCCTCCATTGAAAGATTTCTAAGGCTCTAAAATGAAACATTATGCTGTTATTGTTAGGTTTAACCATCCATCAAAAAACCTTTCTTCTTCATCAGACCTCTGAATTTTGACAGTTCACAAGCATAACGACAATACAGACAAAGTGTCAGGTATTTCCTTTTTATAAACTGAAATTTTTCAAATGGACAATGGATGGAAGATTTCATTCCAGTATGACTTACAGACAAAAGAGATTCCCACTTTAAATTTCACTTGTGGATTGAAAATCATAGATTCTAGGCATGCCGTCAGTACCATTACTAGATGGCAACTGCTGCTATGATAATCAAGAGAAGGCACCAATCCAGAATAGTGGTGCATAAAATGTCTAGGAGCAGAGCTAAAGGAGAAGTGCTAAGTCACTTTCAGTGTGCAAAAGGGCAAGAGAACAAGGACTTTTTGTCCATGAAACCCTTCTGTTAGTAAATTACAATGGCAGTGAAGCTTACTCATGTGTTGAGGTCTCAATCAACAGCTCAATGCAAGTGATAATTCATCTAGGTTCCTTTGTGGGCACCAGATGTAAGTGCTTCAGTTTGCTTTGTTGTTTTAAATATTGTTTGAATATGTTGTCATGGAAAGAGAGGCTTGTTATTTGTATGTTTCTTGTATTTTAATTTCTTCCGAGTCACAGGAGGTTTTCCTCTTTATTGGTATTCTCTCTTGTGGTGGGTAGATCTTGATAAATGTGTTCATTTCCAGATTGAAAGTACAAGATGCAAAAACCTCCCAATTTCCAGTGGGAAATCACAGGGCTCTTTCCTCTCCCATCTTCTTCAAACTCTACACTGAACAATTCAGATTCATACTTAGGGAGAATGGCAGTATGCTCAAACACAGAGGTTCAGCAACATGCTGAAAATACTCAAATCTATCTCAACATCTCCTCAGCGAATGACAGTGAGTCTCATCACACAACAAATAATGAATTACTGTTGTAACAAGACAAACAGCTTTTTCCCAGCTTGGTTCCCTGAAGAAAGTGAAACCCATGCTTCCAGGAGATAATGTCACAATGATAGTGCAAACCCTGATCCCCTCACCCTTAGAGCAAGGCAATGCTGTTCTTAATGGCATCCCTGAAATCAAATTGAGCATTCTACAAACTGCAGTATGTCTCATCACATTTGAACACTCCTCAAAGACTGTATCACATTTATGACAAACTGCATCCCTTAGAACTGCTTGAAAACTACATAGGAACATATCTGACCAATTACCTTACAATTTCAGTTAGAGAGCATCACAGCAGGAGACAGAACACCACCAGTCTGCGAATAAAGAAGTGTAAGTGAAAATTAAAAGAAGAAACTAGACATTTTTCATTATGGAAAGCAACAACAGGAAGAAGAACCCCACTTGCATCAGAATCAGTCTGCCGTACTTGCAATTCAGATACAAATTGTAGACACATTTCTTGAGAAAGCACTTCACCACAATTAGTGATATTGGCTGCTACCTATTTCTTTGTCATGACTGTAACTGAACCTAGGCTCTTGCCAATGTTCAGCACTTTGTTGCTTCCTACCTGCGTACAAATGCTACTAAGTACATACTTACATGGGAGAATATGGATTTTTAGGTGAGGCAGATGGTAGCCACAAGTAATATTGTCATTATATTGTCTAGGTCCAGTAAATGCTTCAGTAGTTTAAACCTGACCTCAACCCTTGTTATGTATGGCACTGAGCAGACAGGCTTAAATTAAGAAAATGTGCAAACTATGTAGAAGTACTGAAACAGTTAAAAAGCTGAAAATACTAAATCCCATTCCAATTTATAAAACAAGAGATCAATTGAATAAACAAAATGATGCCAAAGCAGCAAAAATCTAATAACCTAAACAGGAGATTTGAATTTCAAACGTTTTCAATGAAAATAGTGGCAAAAAGTGTTAAGGACTAACTGCAGTCCTCTGGTTTCTCTCAACTTGGACATGTTTGCAAAAAAAGGAAAACTGCAATGGAGCATTGGCCGGATACAGAAAACAGATTTATTCTGGTTGAAAATGTTACTTTCTGACATAACCTTTTGGCAGAATGGAAGTAGAAAATCCTCAGCTCGGCAAAGCAGTCTGCTGTGGCTGAAAAGGACTCCACATGGCAGACTAGACATTTAATGAGGTCCAGGTGAAGCTGTTGCTTTTTGGCAGGAAAGCTCCAAGCAGGAGAAATGTAAGATTCTTTGCCCTGGAAAGCCCACGAGGGCAGGATACTTTCGGCACCTTCACTTGGTGATGATTTGTACCTTCTGACTTAGTGCCGGATTTGGAGTCTGGTGGAAGGATTACTCCATCACAAACACAACGGATATCCCAACCATGTTATTACAAGTGCCATAGTATTTAATGCACTTGAAATAGGGAGACAGAATACCCGTCACGTTGCAATAGTCTAACCCATCTGCCAAACTATAAATGAGGCTCTAACAGCCTGATTAAGACCTTGGTGGATGGTGTACTCCATCACAAACATGACGGATATACCGCCCACAGTTCCATAGGATATAATAGAGGTTGTAATACGGTGGACGGGATATACATCACATTTGTGATGGAGTATACCATCCGCCAAGGTAGTAACCAGGCCCTAAGTCTTTTGTTTTGAAGTGTGTATTCCCCCCAGGGATTGGCTGAAAATTGTAGCTGAACTGTAGGAGGCTGGACTGGCTTGTAGTGAGTACCAAGGGGTACTTGCACCTTGCACCAGGCCCAGTTATCCCTTATTAGTGTATAGGGTGTCTAGCAGCTTAGGCTGATAGATAATGGTAGCTTAGCAAAGCAGCTCAGGCTGAACTAGGAGACGTGTGAAGCTACTACAGTACCACTTAGTGTCATATGCACAATATCATAAGAAAACACAATACACAGTTATACTAAAAATAAAGGTACTTTATTTTTATGACAATATGCCAAAGTATCTTAGAGTGTACCCTCAGTGAGAGGATAGGAAATATACACAAGATATATATACACAATAGCAAAAATATGCAGTATAGTCTTAGAAAACAGTGCAAACAATGTATAGTTACAATAGGATGCAATGGGGAAACATAGGGATAGGGGCAACACAAACCATATACTCCAGAAGTGGAATGCGAACCACGAATGGACCCCAAACCTATGTGACCTTGTAGAGGGTCGCTGGGACTATTAGAAAATAGTGAGAGTTAGAAAAATAACCCTCCCCAAGACCCTGAAAAGTGAGTGCAAAGTGCACTAAAGTTCCCCTAAGGACAAAATAGTCGTGTTAGAGGGAGAATGCAAGGAAAACACAAATCAGCAATGCAACAACGATGGATTCCTGTCTGAAGGTACCTGTGGAACAAGGGGACCAAGTCCAAAAGTCACAAGCAGCTCGGAGATGGGCAGATGCCCAAGAAATGCCAGCGGTTGGTGCAAAGAAGCTCTTACTAGGCTGAAGAACTGTGAATACTGCAGGAACGACAAGGGCTAGAGACTTCCCCTTTGGAGGATGGATCCCCCACGCCTTGGAGAGTCGTGCAGAAGTGTTTTCCCGCCGGATGGACGCCAACAAGCCTTGCTACACGCAAATCGTGCGTTTGGCGTTTTTGGACGCTGCTGGGGCCCAGGAGGGACCAGGAGGTCGCAAATTGTACCTGCAGAGAGAGGGGACGTCGAGCAAGACAAAGAGCCCTCACTGAAGCAGGTAGCACCCGGAGAAGTGCCAGAAACAGGCACTACGAGGATGCGTGAAACGGTGCTCGCCGAAGTTGCACAAAGGAGTCCCACGTCGCCGGAGACCAACTTAGAAAGTCGTGCAATGCAGGTTAGAGTGCCGTGGACCCAGGCTTGGCTGTGCACACAGGATTTCCGCCGGAAGTGCACAGGGGCCGGAGAAGCTTGCAAAGTCGCGGTTCCCAGCAATGCAGCCCAGCGAGGTGAGGCAAGGACTTACCTCCACCAAACTTGGGCTGAAGAGTCACTGGACTGTGGGGGTCACTTGGACGGTGTCGCTGGATTCGAGGGACCTCGCTCGTCGTGCTGAGAGGAGACCCAAGGGACCGGAGATGCAGCTTTTTGGTGCCTGCGGTTGCAGGGGGAAGATTCCGTCGACCCACGGGAGATTTCTTCGGAGCTTCTGGTGCAGAGAGGAGGCAGACTACCCCCACAGCATGCACAAGCAGGAAAACAGTCGAGAAGGCGGCAGGATCAGCGTTACAGAGTTGCAGTAGTCGTCTTTGCTACTATGTTGCAGGTTTGCAGGCTTCCAGCGCGGTCAGCGGTCGATTCCTTATCAGAAGGTGAAGAGGGAGATGCAGAGGAACTCGGCTGAGCTCATGCATTCGTTATCTAAAGTTTCCCCAGAGACAGAGACCCTAAATAGCCAGAAAAGAGGGGTTGGCTACCTAGGAGAGAGGAAAGGCTACTAACACCTGAAGGAGCCTATCACAAGGAGTCTCTGACGTCACCTGGTGGCACTGGCCACTCAGAGCAGTCCAGTGTGCCAGCAGCACCTCTGTTTCCAAGATGGCAGAGGTCTGGAGCACACTGGAGGAGCTCTGGACACCTCCCAGGGGAGGTGCAGGTCAGGGGAGTGGTCACTCCCCTTTCCTTTGTCCAGTTTCGCGCCAGAGCAGGGGCTAAGGGGTCCCTGAACCGGTGTAGACTGGCTTATGCAGAATTGGGCACCTCTGTGCCCAACAAAGCATTTCCAGAGGCTGGGGGAGGCTACTCCTCCCCTGCCTTCACACCATTTTCCAAAGGGAGAGGGTGTCACACCCTCTCTCAGAGGAAGTTCTTTGTTCTGCCATCCTGGGCCAGGCCTGGCTGGACCCCAGGAGGGCAGATGCCTGTCTGAGGGGTTGGCAGCAGCAGCAGCTGCAGTGAAACCCCAGGAAGGGCAGTCTGGCAGTCCCAGGGTCTGTGCTACAGACCACTGGGATCATGGAATTGTACCAACAATGCCAGGATGGCATAGAGGGGGCAATTCCATGATCATAGACATGTTACATGGCCATATTCGGAGTTACAATGGTGAAGCTACATATAGGTAGTGACCTATATGTAGTGCACGCGTGTAATGGTGTCCCCGCACTCACAAAGTTCAGTGAATTGGCTCTGAACAATGTGGGGGCACCTTGGCTAGTGCCAGGGTGCCCTCACACTAAGTAACTTTGCACCTAACCTTTACCAGGTAAAGGTTAGATATATAGGTGACTTATAAGTTACTTAAGTGCAGTGTAAAATGGCTGTGAAATAACGTGGACGTTATTTCACTCAGGCTGCAGTGGCAGGCCTGTGTAAGAATTGTCAGAGCTCCCTATGGGTGGCAAAAGAAATGCTGCAGCCCATAGGGATCTCCTGGAACCCCAATACCCTGGGTACCTCAGTACCATATACTAGGGAATTATAAGGGTGTTCCAGTAAGCCAATGTAAATTGGTAAAATTGGTCACTAGCCTGTTAGTGACAATTTGAAAGTAATGAGAGAGCATAACCACTGAGGTTCTGGTTAGCAGAGCCTCAGTGAGACAGTTAGGCACCACACAGGGAACATATACATGCACACCTATGAGCACTGGGGCCCTGTGTGACAGGGTCCCAGTGACACATACATATAGGCCACAACCCTATGAGCACTGGGGTCCTGACTAGCAGGATCCCAGTGACACATAACAACCATACTGAAAACATGGTGTTTTCACTATGAGCACTGAGGCCTGGCTATCAGGATCCCAGTGAGACAGTGAAAACAGTGACAAACACCCTGACATACACTCACAAACAGGCCAAAAGTGGGGGTAACAAGGCTAGAAAGAGGCTACCTTCTCACACAACCCCCCCCCCAAACGAAGGACAATAAGGCTAACCTTGGCCAGTTGAGACTTTATTGTCTAAGTGGTGATAAGTAGAGAGTAGCTCTGCAATAGACTGGTTACTCCCTTTATCATCCACTATATGGTTACTTCCCTGTGGGGATGTAAACCACCCTGTTTGAAGTTTTTTAGCTAACCAACAATGTGAAGATGTATTTTCAGAGTTTCTATCAGTAAGTTTTAGTTTAGAGCAGTGGGAATTATCCACTGAACCTATTTGTAATGATGGAAATGCCAGACAGGGATGCTGTCTCAGTAAAGCCATAGCTGGGCAAAAACTTTGTCCATTTGGCTGGAAGAGGGAACAGGGATGCTGTTTCTCTTGAGTTGGAGCAGGGCAGGGATGCTGTCCTATGAGCTCCACACTAGGGCAGGGATGCTGTCCTAAGTGTTGTGAGGCAGTACAGGGTTTCTGCACTAAAGTTTCTCTGGGAGGGTTGGAGGGATGCTCCATGTTAACTAAAATGGTGTTCTTTTTGTCACCAATGTTAGTTATCCCACAGAGAGGTACTTCTACCTCAGGGAGTCCAGCTATGCCAGCTGATGATTCCCTTGGAACAGGTGCCACCCCAGGAGAGGTTTCTCCCACCACAGGAATGGTATCCTGAATGGTAGGGTGGTTAGGGGATACTGTGATACCCTTTTTACCTGTTGATGGAGAGGGATCCTGAGTTTTCAGGCCTTCTCTCCTTTGCTTTTTCATTTCAGTAGAAATGAGAGGGAACAATTCCTCAGGGATGCCCAGCATGGCTGCATGGGCATAAAACTCTACATCAGCCCAACCTGAGGCCTCTAGGTCATTACCTAAGAGACAGTCTACAGGTAAGCTAGGTGATACCACCACCTGCTTAGGGCCAGTAACTCCACCCCAACTAAACTGAATTATAGCTAAGGGAAGAAACTTAGTGGAGTTATGGACATCAATAATCTTATACTGTTGTCCAATGATGTGTTGTTCAGGAGGCACTAGGTTTTCAGTCACCAAAGTGAAACTGGCACCTGTGTCCCTGTAGGCCAAGGCCTCAACACCATTTATTGAAACTGTCTGCCTGTACTTATCCATTGTAAGGGGACAAGCAGCCAGTGTGGCAAGGCCAATGCCACTAGGTGTGACAGAAACTGTCTTGGGACTGATGACATCAGTTTCCACTATGGACCCATAAGTGAACCCAACTACACCCTTTGCTTGACTGTTGCCAGCAGTCCCACCACTAGTACCACTACTGCTAGGGGCACTAGAGCTTGATGTATTAGTGGTGGTAGGCTCAGGGGGTTTACCTGGACAGGACTTATCCCCTGGCCTATGGCCTCTGTTTTTACACACAAAGCACCAAGGCTTTTTAATGTGTGCAGGTTGGGAAGAAGAGGAAGAATTTGTTTTATCCCCACCCTCTGAAGAGTGTTTAAGATTTGAAGTGGGATCTTTGGCTTTACCCTTATCCCCATGCTTATCTTGAGATTTTTCACCATCTTTCTTCTTATTGCCATCTTTGTCACCCCCTGTATGAACTTTTCTGTTCACCCTTGTTCTGACCCATTTGTCTGCCTTCTTTCCCAATTCTTGGGGAGAGGTCAGATCAGAGTCTACCAGGTACTGGTGCAACAAATCAGACACACAATTATTAAGAATATGCTCTCTCAGGATCAAGTTATACAGGCTGTCATAATCAGTAACTTTACTGCCATGTAACCACCCCTCCAAGGCCTTCACTGCCTGGTCAATGAAATCAACCCAGTCTTGTGAAGACTCCTTTTTGGCATCTCTGAACTTTATCCTGTACTGTTCAGTGGTTAAGCCATAACCATCCAGGAGTGCATTCTTAAGAACTTGGAAATTGTTAGCATCATTTTCTTTTACAATAAGGAGCCTATCCCTACCTTTTCCAGTAAATGATAGCCATAGGATAGCAGCCCACTGCTTTTGAGGGACATCCTGTACAACACAGGCCCTCTCAAGTGCAGCAAACCACTTGTTAATGTCATCCCCCTCCTTGTAAGGGGGAACTATCTTATGCAGATTCCTGGAATCATGCTCTTTTGCAGGATGACTATGGGGAATACTGCTGCTGCCACCATGGGTATCTAAACCCATTTTCTGTCTTTCCCTCTCTATTTCTAAAGACTGTCTATCCAAATCCAGCTGTTGCTTCTTGAGCTTCAGTCTGGTTTGCTCCACTCTCAATCTATTGAGCTCCCTTTCCAACAATCTGTCATCAGGGTGGGTGGGAGGGACATTTCTAGATACAGAGGTATGATGGGAATGAACAGAAGGAGACCTGTCCCTTACAGAGGGCACCCTAACAGCTTGGCTACCAGTATAATGTGAGAGCACATCATCAGTATGATGTGATTCAACCTCTGTACCAACTATGCTAGACTGTCTAGTAATGGGCAGGCTGAGAAGTTTCTTTCCTGAACCTTTTCCTGGGGGAGTCCCTGGATCAGATTGAGAACCATTAGCTACTTTTTCTACAGATTGGGCACTTATGGCCTTATCCTGTACTCTAAGCATATTAATTAACAGTTCTAAAGAAGGATTCTTCCCTACACTCAAACCTCTCTCTATGCAGAGACTCCTTGCTCCTTTCCAGCTAAGGTGATCATATGCAAGTTTGGACAGTTCAACTTTTTGGCCTGTGCCAGACATTTTTTAGAGAGAGTTAAAGTGATAGACAAAGAGAAAAAAGTTTTCAGAACTTTTTGGAAAGACAGAAAAAAACTTTTTAAACTTTTAAGAACTTTTTGAAAGTTTAGAAGTACTTTTCAGCACTTAGAAAAGTATGAAAAGAGAAATGCAAAACTTTTTGGCTATGTGTATATACACTGACCTTGTTTTGTATATTTTTCTCTTATGAAAAGTACAATGACAAGAGTGGTAAGTAGTCTCAAAGCACTTATCCCACCACTGCACAACCAATGTAGGAGGCTGGACTGGCTTGTAGTGAGTACCAAGGGGTACTTGCACCTTGCACCAGGCCCAGTTATCCCTTATTAGTGTATAGGGTGTCTAGCAGCTTAGGCTGATAGATAATGGTAGCTTAGCAAAGCAGCTCAGGCTGAACTAGGAGACGTGTGAAGCTACTACAGTACCACTTAGTGTCATATGCACAATATCATAAGAAAACACAATACACAGTTATACTAAAAATAAAGGTACTTTATTTTTATGACAATATGCCAAAGTATCTTAGAGTGTACCCTCAGTGAGAGGATAGGAAATATACACAAGATATATATACACAATAGCAAAAATATGCAGTATAGTCTTAGAAAACAGTGCAAACAATGTATAGTTACAATAGGATGCAATGGGGAAACATAGGGATAGGGGCAACACAAACCATATACTCCAGAAGTGGAATGCGAACCACGAATGGACCCCAAACCTATGTGACCTTGTAGAGGGTCGCTGGGACTATTAGAAAATAGTGAGAGTTAGAAAAATAACCCTCCCCAAGACCCTGAAAAGTGAGTGCAAAGTGCACTAAAGTTCCCCTAAGGACAAAATAGTCGTGTTAGAGGGAGAATGCAAGGAAAACACAAATCAGCAATGCAACAACGATGGATTCCTGTCTGAAGGTACCTGTGGAACAAGGGGACCAAGTCCAAAAGTCACAAGCAGCTCGGAGATGGGCAGATGCCCAAGAAATGCCAGCGGTTGGTGCAAAGAAGCTCTTACTAGGCTGAAGAACTGTGAATACTGCAGGAACGACAAGGGCTAGAGACTTCCCCTTTGGAGGATGGATCCCCCACGCCTTGGAGAGTCGTGCAGAAGTGTTTTCCCGCCGGATGGACGCCAACAAGCCTTGCTACACGCAAATCGTGCGTTTGGCGTTTTTGGACGCTGCTGGGGCCCAGGAGGGACCAGGAGGTCGCAAATTGTACCTGCAGAGAGAGGGGACGTCGAGCAAGACAAAGAGCCCTCACTGAAGCAGGTAGCACCCGGAGAAGTGCCAGAAACAGGCACTACGAGGATGCGTGAAACGGTGCTCGCCGAAGTTGCACAAAGGAGTCCCACGTCGCCGGAGACCAACTTAGAAAGTCGTGCAATGCAGGTTAGAGTGCCGTGGACCCAGGCTTGGCTGTGCACACAGGATTTCCGCCGGAAGTGCACAGGGGCCGGAGAAGCTTGCAAAGTCGCGGTTCCCAGCAATGCAGCCCAGCGAGGTGAGGCAAGGACTTACCTCCACCAAACTTGGGCTGAAGAGTCACTGGACTGTGGGGGTCACTTGGACGGTGTCGCTGGATTCGAGGGACCTCGCTCGTCGTGCTGAGAGGAGACCCAAGGGACCGGAGATGCAGCTTTTTGGTGCCTGCGGTTGCAGGGGGAAGATTCCGTCGACCCACGGGAGATTTCTTCGGAGCTTCTGGTGCAGAGAGGAGGCAGACTACCCCCACAGCATGCACAAGCAGGAAAACAGTCGAGAAGGCGGCAGGATCAGCGTTACAGAGTTGCAGTAGTCGTCTTTGCTACTATGTTGCAGGTTTGCAGGCTTCCAGCGCGGTCAGCGGTCGATTCCTTATCAGAAGGTGAAGAGGGAGATGCAGAGGAACTCGGCTGAGCTCATGCATTCGTTATCTAAAGTTTCCCCAGAGACAGAGACCCTAAATAGCCAGAAAAGAGGGGTTGGCTACCTAGGAGAGAGGAAAGGCTACTAACACCTGAAGGAGCCTATCACAAGGAGTCTCTGACGTCACCTGGTGGCACTGGCCACTCAGAGCAGTCCAGTGTGCCAGCAGCACCTCTGTTTCCAAGATGGCAGAGGTCTGGAGCACACTGGAGGAGCTCTGGACACCTCCCAGGGGAGGTGCAGGTCAGGGGAGTGGTCACTCCCCTTTCCTTTGTCCAGTTTCGCGCCAGAGCAGGGGCTAAGGGGTCCCTGAACCGGTGTAGACTGGCTTATGCAGAATTGGGCACCTCTGTGCCCAACAAAGCATTTCCAGAGGCTGGGGGAGGCTACTCCTCCCCTGCCTTCACACCATTTTCCAAAGGGAGAGGGTGTCACACCCTCTCTCAGAGGAAGTTCTTTGTTCTGCCATCCTGGGCCAGGCCTGGCTGGACCCCAGGAGGGCAGATGCCTGTCTGAGGGGTTGGCAGCAGCAGCAGCTGCAGTGAAACCCCAGGAAGGGCAGTCTGGCAGTCCCAGGGTCTGTGCTACAGACCACTGGGATCATGGAATTGTACCAACAATGCCAGGATGGCATAGAGGGGGCAATTCCATGATCATAGACATGTTACATGGCCATATTCGGAGTTACAATGGTGAAGCTACATATAGGTAGTGACCTATATGTAGTGCACGCGTGTAATGGTGTCCCCGCACTCACAAAGTTCAGTGAATTGGCTCTGAACAATGTGGGGGCACCTTGGCTAGTGCCAGGGTGCCCTCACACTAAGTAACTTTGCACCTAACCTTTACCAGGTAAAGGTTAGATATATAGGTGACTTATAAGTTACTTAAGTGCAGTGTAAAATGGCTGTGAAATAACGTGGACGTTATTTCACTCAGGCTGCAGTGGCAGGCCTGTGTAAGAATTGTCAGAGCTCCCTATGGGTGGCAAAAGAAATGCTGCAGCCCATAGGGATCTCCTGGAACCCCAATACCCTGGGTACCTCAGTACCATATACTAGGGAATTATAAGGGTGTTCCAGTAAGCCAATGTAAATTGGTAAAATTGGTCACTAGCCTGTTAGTGACAATTTGAAAGTAATGAGAGAGCATAACCACTGAGGTTCTGGTTAGCAGAGCCTCAGTGAGACAGTTAGGCACCACACAGGGAACATATACATGCACACCTATGAGCACTGGGGCCCTGTGTGACAGGGTCCCAGTGACACATACATATAGGCCACAACCCTATGAGCACTGGGGTCCTGACTAGCAGGATCCCAGTGACACATAACAACCATACTGAAAACATGGTGTTTTCACTATGAGCACTGAGGCCTGGCTATCAGGATCCCAGTGAGACAGTGAAAACAGTGACAAACACCCTGACATACACTCACAAACAGGCCAAAAGTGGGGGTAACAAGGCTAGAAAGAGGCTACCTTCTCACATGAACAGGGCTCTATAAGTAGGCCCAGGCAGAAAATTAGTTCTGCTCGTGAAGTTGGCAGAACTGGGCATAACTCCGCACTGCGCATGTAATGCAGAGTTCCAATCTAATTCTGCCATCCAGTGCATGGTGGGATTATTTTTCCATTGGAGCATCCGTGCTCCATTGGCGTGCACGAGGTTCCGTTATCTCATGCAAGGTTCCTTTATCACACACTTGTGAGGGCAAATGAAAGTTCCCTAACTGGTGGTGCCCCAGTCACAATAGAGCCTTCCTACACTGTTTTGTGATGCCTGCTAGCTGTCACGTCTTTAGTTCTTCTTTTTATTCGAGAAGTAGGTACATCATTCAAAAATACCTCTTTGAGTTAAAATTCTACTTTAACAGACAGTTCCGGTTTTTAAAATCACAAAACATATTTTTTACTTTTACATTTTTTGTCAACATCTATGATTATTTAGGCCAGGGTTGTCACTCGATTAAATGCTTTTTTTCTGTATTTCACATTTTGTTTCTCTCTGAAAAAAGTGTATTTTGGTGGAGTAATATGATATCATGCCTTGGAAGGATGTTTGTTTTCATGGCTGAATCAATTTTTGTTTCTGACAGTGATTAATGATATTAATTTCTTCATTGTTTACCATGCCTACTTTGTCTGGCTAGTGTGCATGTGTGTGTGTGTGTGTGTGTACATGTATGTAAGTGTGTTTGTCAAAAGCCACCTTTATGTATTTTTGGTCCATGTCATGTGGCAAGCAGCCATTTTCTGTAGTCAGTGTCCATCCTTAGGACTGGATGTGTTATTTGTTGTCCATGCCTCCTTGCTTGTATGTTGTTCTTTGACCATGTGGCCAGTGGCCATTTTGTCTTGCACATCAGTGAGTTTTTGCCATAGGCCTGCATTGGTTCTTTTCGCTCCATGACTCCATGTGTGCTGTTGTTGTTTGACCATGTGGCCGGTGTCCATTTTGTGTGGGCAGTTCAAAAAGATGGATATCTTGCTTAGCAGGAAGCTCAAGCTCTTGTTCTGCTCCTTCTTCAGGAAGAACTATTGCTAGGTCTGGCTTCTGTTGTCTAAATTACTCAGTTTTATCAGGTAAGGCTGCCTTACTGAGAGACATAGGCTTAGGTTAATTTGTTTGAGGCCATCTTCAAGCTTTGTCAGTTGGCTTTTAGCTGCACAAGTGGAAACAGAGGAGTGATGACCTCACTAAATCATATTGTCTGTGTTATGAATAACTCAAACTGCAAAAATGCCACATTTCTCTATATGTTTTCCCTGTTTGTTTGCTTTTAGGTGCACAAGAGACATCACCCACAGAACTGCCAGACAGAATGCCAGCACAAAGTGATGTGACCACAACACATGACTCCTCCGTTTCCGCTTGTGCAGCTAAGCGCCAACTGATAGAGATTGAAGATGGCCTCAGCAGAGCTGTTCCATCAAAGGTTTGCATAGGTGCAAGAGAATGGATCGAGGAGACAATGTCAGGGAGTTTCCACAAGGTACCCTTGGAACCATAAAGACTCAGAGGATGTACTGCCATCAGCCCAGCCCAAAGAGATGTGAGGGGAGATCGGACCCGCCGCCTACTGGCAGAGACAAAGCATGTGACGAGGACTGCGCTATCCCCACAGCTATTGAATCTGGCAGCCACAGAGGATAGGAGGATGCTTCAGTTCCCAATGCCATGATCCTGAGTGCTGTGGCCTCTGCAGGGATGGTGGGCAGGGGTGAGGTTACCACCACATTATCACATGGTATAGGTGAAGGATGCCATGTGAGATAGAGTGAGCACTTTACTGGACATGTGTAAGATGGAAGGCATAGAGGATTCAGGAGAGAGCCTAAGAATTGATCATTACTTACATATTTTGTATGGTTTTCTTTGAGGGACCCCTGCACAACTCTTCCCTGTGGCATTTTGAATAGGAACCACAGAGAACTAGGAGGAAGCAGAAGGGCAGCCGAGCACCACAAAACCTCGTGAGGACCCTGGAAAGGAGAGACACACAAGTAGCTCTTGAAAGTTTTTTATGAGAAGAAAAATGACAGAAAAAGTATAAACTAGATAGAGAAAAACAAAGCTGAAACTGGGGGCGGGATCACAGTGGTATCAGAAGTAGGATGCTGTGTCAGCTATCATTGCACAACCCGTTACCATGGAAACAATGATCACTCAGTTGGCAGAAGGGCAGCACCACTTACAGCTAGGTCTGGAACAGCAGACACAGATAGCACAGAAGGACTGGGAGATGTTACAAACCGAATTGAAGGACCAGGCAGTTCTATTGACCTCCAACCACCGGTTTCAGGACAAGGCCACATTACAACTCATAGATGCGATATCCAGTGTATGAAGACAAAACAATATACCCCTGGTGGTACTCCAAAAAGTTCAAGGGGGGGATGACTCTGTCTATTTTTTTATAAACTTTGAGAGGGTTGCTACCAGAGCAGCCTGGCCACAGGAGAGGTGGGGACAGCATACAGTGCCTGTGCTTTCCGGCCGACTACAGGATGCCTACCAAGAAGCAAATCCTACTGGAGTAACTGCCTAAGTGGACATTGAAGTGACCTTCCTGGTGTTGTAATTTAGTAGCGATTAGATTAAGCATTAGCAGAAGACATCTTGGGGGTCATTCTGACCCTGGCGGCCGGTGACCGCCAGGGTCACCGACCACGGGAGCACCGCCAACAGGCTGGCGGTGCTCCCGAGGGCATTCTGACTGCGGCGGTTCAGCCGCGGTCAGAAAGGGTAAACCGGCGGTCTCCCGCTGGTTTACCGCTGCCCCATTGAATCCTCCATGGCGGCGGAGCGCGCTCCGCCGCCATGGGGATTCAGACACCCCCTACCGCCATCCTGTTCATGGCGGGAATCCCGCCATGAACAGGATGGCGGTAGGGGGTGCCGCGGGGCCCCTGGGGGCCCATGCAGTGCCCATGCCAATGGCATGGGCACTGCAGGGGCCCCCGTAAGAGGGCCCCGCAAAGTATTTCAGTGTCTGCTTTGCAGACACTGAAATACGCGACGGGTGCAACTGCACCCGTCGCACCTTCCCACTCCGCCGGCTCCATTCGGAGCCGGCATCCTAGTGGGAAGGTTGATTTGCCCTGGGCTGGCGGGCGGCCTTTTAGCGGCCGCCCGCCAGCCCAGGGCAAATCTCAGAATCACCGCAGCGGTCTTTCGACCGCGGTGCGGTGTTCTGACGGGGTTACTTTGGCGGGCGGCCTCCGTCGCCCGCCAAAGTAAGAATCACCCCCTTGTATTTAGCAACTATTGTGAACATTTCGCGGAATCCATTTGTATTCATGGCAGCCATTATCTCTGCCACATGATGCCATGTGCTCGCCATGTGCTCTGTCCTAACTTCCTGTTAACTACTCTTGAAAATCTGTCTAGTGACAAGTTATATTTAGCATCTCCCACTTTCGCACATGCCCAGTAAGGTCTGCAGCTGTTAGTAATTAGTAACAGACAGTAATGTCTACTAGTCCTTGAAAACTGTTAGCCCCTCCTACCTGTTGACTGTGCATTTCCATATGACCTTATATGTATATAAGTCTTGCTTCTATAATTGTACCACCTTCTTTTTAGCCCCTGCGTGGGTATAAAAGGACCATGCTCTCTTAGTTCAGTGTGCTACTTCAAATATTGCCGAAGGGTGCTGTTTGAACTGTAGTACCACCTCTTGAGGTTTAATAAACTTAGGGGGTCATTCTGACCCTGGCGGTAATTACCGCCATGGCAGAGGTCGGCGGTAGCACCGCCAACAGGCTGGCGGTGCACCGCTGGGCATTCTGACCACGGCGGTTCAGCCGCGGCCAGAAACGGAAAGTCGGCGGTGTACCGCCGACTTCCCGCTGCCCTTGAGAATCCTCCATGGCGGCGGAGCGCGCTCCGCCGCCATGGGGATTCTGACACCCCCTACCGCCATCCGGTTCCTGGCGGTTCTCCCGCCAGGAACAGGATGGCGGTAGGGGGTGCCGCGGGGCCCCTGGGGGCCCCTGCAGTGCCCATGCCAATGGCATGGGCACTGCAGGGGCCCCCGTAAGAGGGCCCCACGAAGAATTTCAGTGTCTGCTTTGCAGGCACTGAAATTTGCGACGGGTGCAACTGCACCCGTCGCACCTTCCCACTCCGCCGGCTCCATTCTGAGCCGGCGTCCTCGTGGGAAGGGTGTTTCCCGCTGGGCTGGCGGGCGGACTTTCGGCGGTCGCCCGCCGGCCCAGTGGGAAAGCCAGAATGACCGCCGCGGTCTTTCGGCGGGAACCGCTTGGCGGGTGGCGACCGCCGTCCGCCGCGGTCAGAATGACCCCCTTAGTCTTTTATTTCAGTTTCTGTGCCAACTTCTTCCTATATGGTCTGAGGACTTTGTGCAGAGAATGGTGAACCCCTTGCACTAGTAGGCCTTGCTGAGGCTTACTTCGACACTGGAGTGTTTAGGATGTGGCCCTGAATACTACAGGGGGTAGTTCCAGAAAGAGAAATTGAATGCTGGGGACAACCCAAGGGCTTTATGCCATAGAATTTGATGTCTGGGGAACGATTGGCCCCAACCTTCTATAACAAGCATTGAAGAAATAACCATGAGGATATACCTGGAACAATACTCTGAGGCCTTACCCACCAATACCCTGTCATAGGTGAAGCAGCAGCCTAATCTCATGGTTGCTTAACCCACCCCTGCCCACTATAAGTCCACCCAAAGGAACTGCATGGGGAGGAAGAACACCAAAGGAGGTCAGGTTGCCCACTTAACCTAGACTTCCGATAAAGGTATCAACAGGGGAAACTGGGCAGCCACATGGACCACAGTGTTTTCACTGTGCAGACTAAGGGCACATAGTTCATCATTGTCCCCTAAGGGAATCCATCAATGAATTAACTGAAGTGGGGTAAACACAGGGAAGGGTCCTAGTTAACAGGGGCTGAATCTGAGGGCTATAGGAAAAAAATGCACAGGAATGGCAGGGCACTGAGTGCCTTATTAGATACAGGTTACTACTACACGGTGGTTAGCAAATAATTGATCCTGGTAGCCCAAGTGAGAGAGGGGGAGTGCATTTAAGTGACGTGTATCGATGGTGATAAGAAGACCTATCCCTGCAGAGGTATTGATTGAGGTGGACGGGGATCCCCAAATACAAAAGGTGGGGATTGTCCCCTCTCTACCTGATAAGGTGATACTTGAAACAGAATAACCCAGGTTTGAGGAGTATTTATCAGGTCCAAACCTCCATAAAGCAGTAGTAGGTTGGATCCTGGAGACCCCCTTCAGTGGAACAGACATAAAATCCCCAATGGTGAAGGGGGTAAAACCAAGAAGGGAGAAGTAGGGGGAATGGACAAAGTATCACCAATACTTTGATCCCTCAACTACTTGTATCATTCCATCTCCAGAAGGAATCCAGACTCCTCCACAGAGCTTCCAGATGGCCTAGAAGGCTAATAGCACTCTAATGCATGCCTGCAATGGAGGGTGTGCCAGACCAGGAATCCCCATTCTTTTGTGTAAAAAAGGATCTTTCGTATAGGGTCATGAGGGGGGTGAGCCTCAGACTAAGCAAGTACTAGTACCAGTGGAATTCTAAAAACAGGTTTTACATCTAGCCCATAACCAGGCTGGAGGGGGACACTATAGTCAATAACACATGCTAAAATACCTGCCGGCATGCTTCTATTGGCTAGGGATGTATCATGAAGTAGAAAGATATTGTGCAGCCTGCCCCAAATGTCAGTTGATAAACCCTCTGGGCATAGCAAAAGGCTCCATGTGTCCCCCTTCTCATTATTGACATACCATTCAGGAGGTTTGGGATTGATTTTGTGGGTCCTCTGGCACCCTCTGCTCAAGGACACCAATGCATTTTCCTCCTGGTGGATTATGCAACATGCTATCCCGAAGCCATCTTATTGGCCAGTATGACTACCAGGACAGTTGTACAGGCCATTATCTAATTTTCTCCTGAGTGTGGTTTCCCCATGAAATACTCACTGACCAGAACATACCCTTCATTTTTCGCCTGATGTGTCAGGTTTGTAAACACTTGGGCATATGGCAAATTTGTAGGGCTGTATATCATCCACAAACAGATTGGTAGAAAGTTATAACAGGACTATCAAAACCATGTTGAGGAAAGTTATATACAAGTTATAATCAAGAAAGGGAGGGACTGGGATTGAGAGCTGCCTTTGGTCCTTTTTGTCATCAGGACCCACAGCATTCTTCCTTGCACTCTTTTGGACATGGCCGCAGAACAGTTGGTTGAGGAAGAGGATGAGGAGAAACCACTTCTGGGATACACCACTTCACTTAAAGAAACCCTGTCTACCCTGCAGGAGGAGGCCTGTGAGCAAGGATCAGTATTACAGGAATTTGCTGTGGGGGAGAAGGTCTTGATTCCATTACCAACACTCTGTAAAAGTCTCCTATCGACCAGGCAAGGTCCCTATCTCAGCCAGGAAAGGGTGACCTCTGCGACATAGGAAGCAAATAAGCCCTATACCCATAGGAAGGGGCAAAAATACCATGTCAATCTTTTAAAGAAATGGGAGGAAAATCATCACGGTCATGAGGATCCAGTAGTCTCCATAGACTACGTAAACATGAGCACCAACATAGACATTCCCATTCAGTCATTATTGGAAACCAAAACAGAGAGAATTAATATGTGGAAGTTTTTTAACCAGAGAACAAAAACACCAATCAGACCTATTTTTGGGTCAAGACCACAACCTCCTCTAAGGGAAATGCTGGTCAGAATGTACTAAGCTAGTGTCCCATAACATAGTCACTGATGGGTCTCAAATGGTTTAACTGAAGCCATTTCATATTCTAGCCACAAGAAGGCAGGCAGTAGAAAATAAAGTGGAGGCCATGATCAATGCAGACATCATAGAACTATCACAAAGCGTTTGATTTTCCCCCATGGTTCTGGTACCAAATGGGGATGGGAGCCTGCATTTTTGTATAGATTTCCACCAATTAAAATCAATCTCGTTGTTCAATACATATCCCATGCCCCGAGTAGATGAACTGAAAGAAGGGCTAGGAGGGGTGGGAGTCATGTGCACTGTTGACCTATCTAAGGGGTATAGGCAGATTCCCTTCAAAGGGAAGCCTTTGGGTAGTCATGCACTTTATAAATTCCCAAATTAAATTTTAAAATTTCACAGAGGCCAAGGAAAAAAATGCCTTTGCAACTCTTTCAGGGTGCTATCATTTCAAAGTGCTGCTATCAGCCTCCATGTAGCCCAAGCAACTTTTCAAATACTCATGGGCATATTACTACGGGCACACAAAAAGTATGCAGTGGCATACCTAGTCGATAAAGTGGCATACAGTTCAGACTGGGGGACCCGGTGGCAACATCTAGGACAGGTATTACACACGTTGAAAAAATCCAGACTCACTTTGTGTCAAAGCCCAGCTCACCTGAGTTCTTGTTCAGTTCTGATGGAGGTTGAAGACAATCCGACCCCACCCTGAAACTGCTTGTTCCAGCACACTAGTTTTTAAAACAGTGCACTAAGAACATAAGCTCAAGGGAAGGGGGGAAGTGGATAAAATAAAAAAGAGAGACAACACCGTTCTTGCGTTTCCACTGTTGAAGTGCTGCACAAATCTGCGGCCCTTTCTGACTTCTGTAGAAACTGGTGCCTAATGAAACATAAACAAAGAACAGATAAGTGCAACCTATTCCTAAATGGGTTCCTGACTATCCCTTTATTTATTAGAAATTCTCTTCTAAAAGTACCTCTTGGATCCTGGTCTCTAGTTTCCAGGTTTGGAATGTGTTACTGCTCTGGGATGTGTTTTCTATTACTGTAAAGCTTCTAAAACATTAAACAAATACCGTTATCAGAATTACCAATATCAAACATTCATCATAATATAACTAAAGCCTAAATTCCCAATAGCATACTCACTTTTCCCATATTTCCAGAATCTTTTGTAAAACAAATACTGTACTTTTACATCAAAATACAGCATGTAATTTGTGCAAGTCCTTGATTTACTGTTAGCCTTGCTGTTAATGGTTTCCACTGTTCGATTCTTAAAAGTTCCATGAGAAAAAACAATGTTTGCTTCACAAAGTTCTGCAAAATATTCTTGTAACAAAGAGTTTGAATCACAATGTTCATGGAAGGTATTTCGTTTCAAATTGTCTATACACGAATCCAGAAATTGTTGTCAAAGTTCTTTCAGGTAATAAAAGGTTTTGCACTTACTTGTTGCTGGCAAGAGATACTGATCAGTCTAACCTTGTCTTCTTTCTCTTTTGCAGGTTACTCATAGGAGAGAGGCTGAAGCAAGGAGGAACCGGAAACAGGAAGAAGGAAGAGCCAGAAGCTGCGCCCATTGAAGTCAATGAAAGTCTGTAAAGAGCAGGAGTGCCAGCGCCGAGGGATCTGTTCTCAGGTAAGCGGGAGGTAGACGAGCACAAGCACTGGGTGAGGCTCGGGGGATGCCTTTTATAGACAGGGCTGGGTGTGGTTTGAAGGGCTGGGTGTGGTCCTCACATGCTGCACATGTTCTTGGAAGGTGTGCAGAGCTGGGTGTGGTTTGAAGAGCTGGGTGTGGTCCTCACATGCTGCACATGTTCTTGAAAGGTGTGCAGAGTTTCAGTTATTATACAAATGAGTTGGATTAACACATGGCCTAGGGAGGAGTATTTTAAAGAAGCCTTGGTAAAAGCAAGGCCCAATGTGTAAACAAAACAGCACCTTAAACAACATACACAGAAGCCTAGGGGGGGGAAGGTGAGATAACAAGAAAGGCTTTCAATAGTAAGTTTAAAAGGGAGCTATTACAGAACCCACTAGTGCAGTGAGAGGGGACATGCTCTTTGCTGTGTACAAACCCTAACACTTTGACCCTAAAGAAAATCACCTTCACCATTGGAAAACATTGAATATTTGGGGTTTACCATTCAAGCTGGGGTCATTCAGCCTCAGTTAAGCATGATCAAGGCCATCCAGAAAATCCTGAAACCTTCAACCATAAAAAAGACACACTTCTTCTTAGGACCAGTGAGTTCTTCCTGTAGATTTGTTCCACAGCTCACTCACTGATTTGTTGACTACCAAGTACTCCAGGAAACAAATGCCATGGATTAAACTTCAAAAGCACAGCTTTCAACAGCTGATAACGGTGCTATGTAATGCTCCTGTTCTCATTTGCCCCAATGTTAGCAAAACTTGTGTGTTGCAAACTGGTGCCTCAGGTTTGGACTTGGGGGCTGTCCTGTCTCATCCTGATCATCTGGGTGACCTATGTCCAGTGTTGTTTCTGCACAAACAACAAGTTTAGATGAACCAGGGGGATATATTAAATTATTCTAATACACAATGACACCCTTAATTGTCACTGGAAGTACATGTATGTCTTTGAAATATCTATATCCCTGTTAGAACAATTCAAAATATTTTTTTTACTGCATACACAGCAAAAAAGGTTGTAACATATTGGTTTTTTTGACAAGTGTTTATAGCACAAATATAAATTACCAAACAATCAAAAAATCACACAAACGGTTCTTTATAGTAATGTGACTTCTAATTTTCAAAACGAGGTGGTTGTGATCTGTCCTCTACGCATCAAATACATCCAAGGTAGTCCATCATGCCCAAGGTTTCTGGGCCCAAATAGCCTCCTATTTCACCTGGCTGCCTCTATCCGAACTAAATTTCAGTTTCACGGATTAATTCCAAGGACTGTCAATGGGTTTTGGCCATTACCAATTTGGGGCCAGATGTAGCAAAGTTTTGCGAGTCGCAAATGGCTTGCATCGCTATTTGCAACCTCGCAAAATCCGAAATGGGATGCAAAAATCCAATTTCCGATCACCAAATAGTGATGCGACCCAGCACCAACTCGCAAAATTTGCGACCTGATTTTGCGACCCGCAATCAGTAAGTCGCAAATTGTGAGTTGCAAACCATATGCAAAATCCAGTCGCAAAATGATACTTGTCGCAAAAAGCCCGTTTTGCACCCCCAGATTACCTCTGATTCAGAGCAGGTGGTAACCAGAACCAAAGTATAAAAGGAGACCCAGAAGGTATCAGCGCGACTCAAAATGGTTGAACTGTACGTGATTGCATGGAGGAGGAGAGTCCAGGCTGCCCAGCAGAGGAGGAGGAGGCAGAGACAGGAGAGGATATACCGAACCAGGCAGACACTCTTTCAACAAACTGAGGAGGAGATTTATGACAAATGTAGACTGAGCAGTGCTGTTATCTTAGAGATTATTGAACTGCTGAAACCTCAGCTTGAACGACAGACAATGCATGGCAGCGCCATCCCCACACATGTGCAAGTGCTATGCTCACTGCACCTCTTGGCCTCGGGTAGCTATCAGGGGGTTATTGCTGTGGCAGGTGGGGTATCCCAAAGTGCCCTTTCACGATTCTTCAGACGTTTCCTAGATGCCATACTGGCACACATTTCCAGATTTATATACCTTCCCAGGAATGAGGCAGAAATGAACAGCAACAAGTGGGACTTCTACAGAATTGCCAACTTCCCCCATGTAATAGGGTGTGTGGACGGACACATATACAAATTTGCCCACCTGCAAATCTCGAATATGTGTTCCGCAATAGGAAATGTACCCACTCACTAAACATTCAGGTGGTATGTGACGCCCATAATGTCATTACTGACATTGTGGCTAAAAATCCAGGGAGTACACATGACTCATACATATTCAGGCACAGTGGGATACACCAACGCCTAGCACATGGGGAGTTTGGAGAAAATATTTATTAGGTATTGGTGACTACACTCTGAAGCCTTACATACAGGTCACTGTGTAACCCTGTGATACCCTGCTAAATTTGCCTCTTTTGTCAAACAGGTGACAGTGCATATGCCCTGAGACCATGGATGCTCACCCCATACCTAACACCTGGCAATCAGAATGAGAAGCGATACAACATTGCACATCGGCGGAGCAGAACTGTAGTCAAGAGGACCTTTGGCTTGTTAAAGGCAGATTCCGATGCCTCCACAAAAGTGGAGGAGCGCTCCAGTATGCCCCAGAAACAGCATGCAAGATAGTTGCCACCTGTGCCATCCTACACAACATTGCCACCAGGCGTGGGCTACATCTCACCCCTGAAGACACAGACACGGAGGATGAGGAGCAAGAGCTACCACAGCAACAGCCTGGGGATAGAAGCATTGCAAATGAGGGCAGACAGAGACGGAACCACATTGCAACCCAATACTTTGGCAGGTACGTGGCAACCGTGACCACACTCACTAATGTCAGACACACATAGCCCAGTTGTGTAGTCAAACAAACAAAACCTTTTTATTGCTAAATTATAATGTTGATATAAATGTGCAGTATGCAACTGTCTGTTATGGAAACAGTCTAATCAGACACATTATTTTCATGTGCCTCAGTACCAGTACATGTCAGTGGCTCACAGCCTCCTTCAACTGCGGCCACCATGGCTCACTCAAGCTTGGTCCCCTGACCCCTGCAGTGCACTGCTACTCCGCAGCACACGCGCATCAGTGGCAGACACACTGCTGATTGTTGAGCCCTCCTCACTGTCCTGGGGGGTATCCCCTGTGCCCTTTGCAGCCCGTCTGGTCTCCAGGATATCAACCACATGGCTGATGCGGCGAAGTCCCCGTGCCACATCTCCAGCAAAATGCTCCAGTTCTATCTGCAGGCTGACAGTGTGCCTTGACAGGCAGGTTGTGTTTGTTGCCTGGCACCCTATGGATGCAGCAAGTCTGTCTAAACGGGCTGCAGTGTTGCGCTCCCTGCGCTGTGCCTGTGCCCTGTCAGCCACCAGTTCCCTGACCAAAAAGTCAATGGATTGTGTCAGGTTCCCCAGATGCGTGTTCATTGTTTGGAACTTATTGTCCACATTAGCCAGCCCATGGGTCACAGTGGTCTGCAGTCTTGTGAGGTTCCGGTTAATTGACCTCAACTGTCTATTTTGCAGGCCTGACCCTGTACTAAGGATGCCTCAAGTCCCGCAAACTCGACGTCTGCGACATCCTCACTGTGCACAGACTGCAATCTGCGGCAGCGTCTACGCACTGCGCTTGATGATGGCTGTGTGTGCCTTTCCGTAGGCATTGGCCCTGGTGTTACCACTGCTGTCTCCATATCCAGCACAGGATCGTCCATGGACTCCGGTGCCAATTCCATGGGTGGTGTTGTCCTGCACTCCCCTGCTGTGTCAGTGGCAGCCTCCTCGTGTGGGTCTGTGCCGTGTTCCTCTCCCTGCAAGTTGGCAATTATGTTGGTGCCTTGTGGGAGACCTGTGGGACATAGGGGATACACTGTCAGTGTTGTACATATGTTTTTTTGCCTAACAATAAAAAATTGCCTATATTTGGAGTACTGTACTACATTGCCCATAATACACTATTCTAGAGGTTGCTAGACTGGAATGGAGCTAGTCTGGAGGTGCCTACTGCTTTGTACTGGGATTGTGTGTATAGTACATTTGTGGGTGTGAAAGCATATATTTTGGTACTTACTTTTTGATGTTCCATGTGCTGAACTGTCCACAACTCCTCTGCCCAGTACAGCCTCCGGCTCCAGTGTTGTCTCCACCATGGTTTCAATTGCTGTAGGTTGTGGAACAGTGGATGGGCCTCCTCCAGTGCCCTGCATCTCCCTCATGTGTTCCGCAATCCTCTCCTTGGTCCTGGAGCAAAGGTCATACCACCTTTTCCTTATTTCATCCAGGGTGCAGTGGCTTACCCCAATGGCATTTATTTTGTCCTGGATGTCTTGACATATATTTTTTTTTGGGTGTCAGGGACACTCATTGCTGCCTTGCCAAAGAGTTGTTCATGGTGCAGGCAGCACTCCTCAGTTAGTACCTCCAACTCCTTGTCTGAGAATTTGATTTTTCTCTTCCTGCCAGCACTGGGTGTCTCCTTCTCCATTGTTGCTGCAGCTCCTCTCATCTGGGTGTGGCTCTGCAGTTTGGGCTGGGTGGTCCCTTCTCCCAGTTCTATTTGGTTAATTCCTGGTTCTGATGTCATTACCGAGAGCCAGGAAGTGGGTATTCCAACTGTTTTGTTCCACCTGCAGGCAATTTGTGAGTCAGTTGCAATTTGCGACACAGACCACACCCTTTGCACAATTTGCGAACTCGCTTTTAGCGAGGTCGCAAATTGCGACCTCGCTAAAAACGGAGGTCGCAAAATGCGGTGCAACACCTCTGCGACTCGCTATTTGGAATGGCGAGTCTTTCTGGCATTTGGTTTTGCGAGTTGCAATTTCTTTCCTACCTACATCTGGCCCTTGGCCTTATCAGGAAACTGGAAGACAAAGACGGCTCAACAATCTGGAGTTTCATATGGGTCAGAACAGTTTTATCAAAAGTATCCTTATAATTTAACTAAGCTCACATGAGTGAGCAACTGTTTGAATAGTTGTTCGAAGGAATAGGCTAATCATCATATTCCCCATTCCTTGTGGTCCCAATGGGGCATTCTAGAAGATGTAGGTTGGTCCACCACCCATTATGGTGTGCACATTCAAAGGCTTCTCGAGGGAGCAACATTATTCCACCATACAAAAGGAATGCCTTGCTATCAAGTGGTTGATGGAAGCCCTACAATATTGCATTCTGGGTTGAACTTTCATTCCATTAACTGATCATGCCCACTCTCCTGGCTGGCACAGCACAAATACACTAATACTAAGATCCTACATTGGTTCTTGGCCTTACAACCTTTTTTGTTTAAGGCTTTGCATGTCCCTGGAAAATTGCAGGGAAATATGGATTGCCTGTCTCATTGACACTTTTCTGAAGGAGGCAGTGTAGTCAGGAGTCCCCCTCCGATCGGACTTTCCAAAATGGCCAATACCACTGACTCAGAGGAATGGAGCAGGAACGTAGCAGTCACCCCAGGCTGTGTCACATGGTCTCTCATGGTGACAGCCAATAAACAGGAAGTACCATGGAGAGAGGAATGAAATAACAGTGAAGGTTTGCATAGGTGCAAGAAAACAGATTGAGGAGAAAATGTTGGGAAGTTTCCATGTGATAAGCAGACCAATGAAACCATAAAAGGATGTCGGGCCTTAGCCCGGCCCAAGGAGAGGTGGCAAGGACCATGCTATCCCCACTGCTGTTGGGTTCGGCAGCCACAGAGGACAAGATCATGTTTCAGCTCCCAACACCACGACCCTAGAGGGCCGTGACCTAAAGCAATTTCCAATTGTTTAATATTTTTCTCTGTGCAAGTGGTGGTATGGGGTGCGGATACTGCCACTGGGGGTCACCTGGTATAGGTGGAGAAGGGTACGTGTGAAGGAGTGAGCACTATACTTGACACAAAGACAGTAGTGGGCACAGAAGGTTTAAGAGAAGGCCTTAGAGGTAATTATTATTTACATATTTTGTATGGTTTTCTTCGACTGGCCCCTGTGCTACTGTTCCCTAGGGCATTTTGAGTAAGAACCACAGGAAATGGGGAGGAAGTGGAAGGGGTGCTGAACACCACAATACCTCAGTGAAGACCCTGGAGAGGAGAGATACACGTGTAGCTCATAAGAGACTTAAATGAGAGGAAAAATGACACAAAAAATAAATCCTGAATAAAGAGAAAAACAAAGCTAAAACACACCTGGGAGTAGGCTTGTCTATTGGGGGTAACACTAATAAATAATGATATGAGAAGGAACTTCAAAATCAGCTAGAGGAAGACAGGAGGGAAATGTCGATGTACAATATGTGACTGTCCAGAGGACAGATCTTGTCAATTAAAAAGCCAGGCTGCGCTAAAAGCAGTGCAAAAGACCAAGACAGATTGTTGTCATAAAAAAAAACTACCCATTTATTTCTTTATAAATAAAACCAACCCACAATAGGCCCACCCCGCCCCCAAACAAATAAATACATCTCCCCAATGTTCAGAGTTATATTCTAAAACCAAACGTCATTGCCCCAACTACCCTTCCCTATTTACTCCCTCTCCACCCACAAAAACATCCCTTCCACCAAAGAAATTATATTAAAAAAGGGATCAGAGAACACCTTGTCAGGTGTGGAGGCATGTCGCCTCTCAGTGGAGCAGTGCCAGCTCCTGTAGGACATGGAAGAGAAGGGCGTCTGTGGCTGATGATAAGGAGGAGTGCACCAGTGTTGGATCCTGACTGCTGGTGATTGTATAGCCATAATGGTGGCCGTGGCAGCTGGCCAAAGGTACTGGGGCAGCAGCATGTGCCACTGCTTCCTCCTCCTCCAGAGCCACCAGCCAGTGACATTTAGCCTGGATGACCTCTATCCAGTGGCACTACAGTTAGGGAGCTATCTTCTGCCATGATAGTAGGCCATGAGGAGTAGCTATTTCAAGAAAGAAAAAAACTAAAAAACACAAATTATAAATAGTCCTTAGTGCAAACACTTGTTTACACTGTGGCACAGTAGCAGAACATCGCTGTTTCCTTAAGGCCATTGGAATTTTTGATGTGATTGGTCATAGGGCCAGGTTTTCTCTACACATGCATCATGCAAAGCACTGACTGCAAGGGATTAAGCCAGAATATCCAAACCACCAGACTAAAAGTGATTTAAAGGATTTCATAGTAAATACCAAACATCCACATTGGCCATGATCATGGCCTTTTCAGATGGAAAAGCCTGTCAATCTAGTTGTGCCTTGTTGTGTGTTGCAGTAACATTTAAATTCCAGTGGCAGATACTCTTGGTCACATATACCACAGAACGTATGGGTAAGTTAAATGTCAATAATGGTGAACATGCAGAAAGAGGCATTTCCCTACATTATGTATATGCACAAATGTAGCGTTTTCTTCATTGTCAGTGTTTGTGCTAATGTTCCATCTCGGAAACTGAACCTGACCAAGTTTGTCTGAGATATACACAATAATGTTGTACTGTTTTGTAGGAAAATTATTTTTTATTTTTGGGGTAGCTACCGTCATAAACAATGACTACTAATTGATATTATAGTACCAATGATAAATGACCTGTCAGTTCAATGGGTATTGTAGTAATTATATGGCATCTGCTGTTATTAGTCATTCATAGCATTTAAAAGTGTATCCACTAGAGCTTCCTATTTCTGTGTTAGCCCATGCCTTATATAATAAGCTTGAATACTAAATGTCTATGTGACTAAGGATCTGATAAGGATAATATTGTTTAGCTTCCTGGGTGACTTTATAAAATCACATGAGATTCCATTCAGGATCATGTGGAGCTCTGGAGCTAACTTGATATTGCATATTCTGCTCATTTCCAAAGAGGAAGGTTTACAATAATGACTAAAATGTTTCTAATACCAAAGTTAATGCAGCTAAATAACTTGAGTCCTCATACATCTGACCCATTGGCCAAAAATACCTATTCCAATAGAATTGCTAAATAGATTAATATTGTATCTAAATTAATGCTACGAGTATTTTTATTGATTTGTTCCCATTCTTCTGTACTAAGACATTTTGCCCATCGCTATCCTATTGTCTTAAATGAAGGATGAATGAAAGTTTCACTTGCTTGCAACTGACCACAGAAATGTAGTTTGTATGTTATCAAATGCCTTTCCAGTGCCAGCTTACCAGCCTCCCATTTATCCACAAGTAGCCCTGAACATATTTTTTTCTGAAAAGTATGATTAACATTCATGAAGAACTACATTATCAGCAGCAGCTTTGCTGTTTGATCTCATTTAAATTACTGATATCAGTACAGGTAAAATTGGTCCAATATGTTTGTGAAACAAAAATAAATTGTTAAAAACACGTGCATACAATATTTATAAAGCTAATGCTATTTTTTATGTCACTATTTATTTTGATCACACATGGGTGACATTCAGGACACACAAAGGGGGTGATTCTAAGCTTGGTGGGCGGCGGTAGCCGCCCGCCAAGCGGGAACCGCCAGAAGACCGTACCACGGTCAAAAGACCGCGGCGGTCATTCTGGGTTTCCCACTGGGCTGGCAGGCGACCGCCGAAAGTCCGCCCGCCAGCCCAGCGGGAAACACCCTTCCCGCGAGGACACCGGCTCAGAATGCAGCCGGTGGAGTGGGAAGGTGCGACGGGTGCAGTTGCACCCGTCGCGGATTTCAGTGTCTGCAAAGCAGACACTGAAATTCTTTGTGGGGCCCTCTTACAGGGGCCCCTGCAGTGCCCATGCCATGCCATGCAGTGCCCATGGCATGGGCACTGCAGGGGCCCCCAGGGGTCCCGCGGCACCCCCTACCGCCATCCTGTTCCTGGCGGGAGACCCGCCAGGAACAGGATGGCGGTAGGGGGTGTCAGAATCCCCATGGCGGCGGAGCGCGCTCCGCCGCCATGGAGGATTCTCAAGGGCAGTACCGCCGACTTTCCGTTTCTGGCCGCGGCTGAACCGCCGCGGTCAGAATGCCCAGCGGTGCACCGCCAGCCTGTTGGCGGTGCTACCGCCGACCTCCGCCATGGCGGTAATTACCGCCAGGGTCAGAATGACCCCCAAAGTGTATAATAGAAAAAGCATTAGGTTGTTCTAAAATTCCATTCCATGAAAACATTTTCTATGTAACTTGATGAAAATGTCAGATTCCTGAGCTGGGCATAGGTACTGTTCAAGATGGATGTGTGTAGAAAAGTAGCCTCTTTCTAGTGTGGTTACCCCCACTTTTGGCCTGTTTGTCAGTGTGTTTGACTGTGTCTGCTAGGATCCTGCTAACCACGATCCCAGTAGACAAAGTCAAACACACTGGAAATCTGGACATAGGTCAATACCTAAGTCCAGCTACATAATGGTAACTCCGAACATAGGCATGTTTGGTATCAAACATGTTGGAATCATACCCCAAGGCTCTTGCAAGCATTGGTTATATGATTCCATGCACTCTGGGGGCTCCTTAGAGGACACCCAGTATTGCTAATACAGCCTTCTGAAGGTTTCCAGGCAGCCCAAGCTGATGCCACCTCCCAGACAGGTTTCTGCCCTCCTGTTGCTTGAGAAACTCAAGGCCAGGAAGGCAGAACATAGGATTTCCTTTGGGAGAGTGGTGTTACACCCTTTCCCTTTGGAAATAGGTGTTACAGGCTTGGGAGGGGTAGCCTACCCAAGCCACTGGCAATGCTTTGAAGGGCACATTTGGTGCCCTCCTTGCATAAACTAGTCTACACCAGTTGAGAGAATCCCAGTCCCTGCTCTGACATGAAACTGGACAAAGGAAAAGGGAGTGACTACTCCCCTGTCCATCACCACCCCAGGGGTGGTGCTCAGAGCTCCTCCAGAGGGTCCCTAGGTTTTGCCATCTTGGATTCAAGGTTGGCAGGGAACTCTGGGAGCATCTGAGTGGCCAGTGCCAGCAGGTAATGATAGGTGGTCATCTAGCCAGATGACCAATCTCCCTTTCAGGGCTACTTAGAGTCTCACTCGGGTGGTACCTCAGATTTCAATTGCTCTAGCAGGAATTCTCTACACCCTCCACTTCGACTTCTGACCGAAGAAACTGTATCTGGACTCTTCAGGACCCTACAAGCTGCAGCAACGAAGCAAGGCGCCTCCTGCAACATTGCATCTCCGGCTCCTTCCAGCAACTGCAACATTTCCCTGGTCGTGCATTCCCTGAGGACAGCACGTCTTCAGCCTGCATCAGAAGGAATCCCCCTTGGAGTGAAGGAGTCACTTCCCTGCTTCTGCAGGCACAAACTGCAACGATGACCAGCTGCATGGATCCCCTTTTCTGCTGAGTTGCATGGATCCTGCCTCTCTTTCAGCTGTCCAACTTGGGTGGAGGTAAGCCCTTGCCTGCCCATGCAGGGCAGTACCCCCATGCACCGCGTCCTTTGCAGCTGCCAAGCCTTGTTGGCATCCTTTCGACTAGATCTTCAGGCACCTTGAAGCTCCAGCCCCGAGCACTCCTTCCTGCGACGCACAGCTCCCTGAGTGGTTCTCCGGTGGCGTGAGAGCCTTTCTCATAGTGCTGCATGGGCCTCTTCTTCAATTCTCCTGTTCTGTGGCACTTCTGTGGGTGCTGCCTGGGCTTCTGTGAGCTTTCTGTGTTGCTGAGGGCTCCCTCGGACTCCCTCTGCTGGGTAGAGTCCACTTAGTCCTTCCTAGTCCCCGGCAGGTCTACTTTCCGCTAACCGTGAGTTTTCCAGTGCCAAAGCTTGTTGGAGGAACACGAAGACGCAAACTAGACTGCAATCATCCATCCAGGGTGGGACATCATTTTCATCCTCTAGGAACCCAACTTCGTCTCCTTGGGTGCAGTGCTGATGCGTCTTCTTCACTGGTGGTTCACTTCTTGCACCTTCATCCCGGTGTGTAGGGGTTCCTGCCCTTCCTAGACTCTGATGTACTTCTTGGCCTTGGTCCCCTTCTTTCACAGGTCCTCTTGTCCAGGAATCCACTGTTGGTGTCTTGCAGTCTCTTATGGGTTTTGCATTACTCTTCATTACTTCTCTGTGTGTGCTCTGGGAAACTTACTGTGATCTACTCCTGTTTTCCTGGTTGCTGGGGTGGGTTGTGGTACTTACCTTTGGGCTTCCTAATACTCCCAGCTCCCCTCTACACGCTACACTTACCTATGTGGGGGGGCCAACTATCACATTCCATTTTTTTAGTATATGGTTTGTGCTCCCCTAGGGCCATTTCTCTTTATTGTGATCTTTACTAATTGCACTTTTTTCTAACTGTTTTTATGCCTAGTTCTTTATACTAGTGTATCTAATTTGTGTTTTACTTACCTCCTAAGGGAGTATAGCTTCTATGGTATTTTTGGTATTTGTGTCACCAAAATAAAGTGCTTTTATTTTTGTAACACTGAGCTATTGGAGGCTGGCCTGGTTTGTAGTGGGTACCAAAGGTACTTACACATTATACCAGGTCCTGTTATCCCTTATTAGTGAAATGTAGTCAGTGTCTAGCAGCTAGGCTGTCTAGAGGTAGCTGTAGCTGAGCAGCAAAGGCTGAACTAGGAGACATGCAAAGCTCTTGCAATACCACTGTAGTCACAAAGTACTCACACACATGAAAGGAAATAATCAGTGTTACAAAAATAAAGGTACTTTATTTTGGTGATACAAATGCCAAAAATACCATAGAGACTGTACTCTCTTAGGAGGTAAGTAACATACATAATATATACATTAGTATCCAAAAACAGGTAAGTCCACAGTCAGAAAACAGTAAAGATAGTGAAAATCACAAAAGGGGGCAATGGGCCTGGGGGAACACAAACCATATATTAAAATAGTGGAATGAGAAAGTCAGTTTCCCACCTAGGCAAGTGTAGTGTGTGGAGGAGAACTGGAAGTGTAAGAAGACACCAAAGGTAAGTAATATAACCCACCTCAGAGCCCAGGAAAACAGGAGTAAATCACAGTATGTTTCCTAAAGCACAAAAGAAGTTGTGATAGAAGATTATGCAAGAACCAGAAGAGACTACAAGATACCAACAATGGATTCCTGGACCTGAAGACCTGTGGAAGAAGGGGACCAAGTCCAAGAAGCACTAAAGATTCCAGGGAGAACAGCAATCCCTGCTAATCTGGATGAAGGTGCAAAAGAAGAACCACCGGTGAGAAGACAAAGTCAATTATGCATCCAAGAAGACAGATGTGAGTTCCTGATTGGTGCAGAAGATGTCCCGCTCTGGATGGATGATTACAGTCTGGTTGCATCACTGGATTACGCCAACAAGCCTTGGCAGACGAAAAGCTTGCAGTTAGTGGAAAATGGATCTGCCAGGGACCAGGAGGGACCTGTTGGTCTCTACCCAGGAGGTGAGACAAATGGGGCTCTCAGCAACTCAGAGAGCCCTCAGAAGACCAGGCAGCATACACAGGAGTCCCACAGCACAGGGACAAAGAAGGTAAAAATGGAGGCCCACGCAGCATTACACAAAGGGATCCCATGCCGCCGGAGAGCCACTCAGGAAGCTGTGCAACACAGGATTGAGTGCCTGGGGCCGAAGCTGTGCTGTGCATGAAGAACTTCTTGGAAAGTCACACACAAGCCTTGGCAACTGCAAGTCACACGGTGCACAGGCGTACTGTCTTGCATAGGGAGGCAAGCTCTTACCTCCACCAAAGTTGGACAGCTGGACCTTGGGATTGTTGGGGTCACTTTATTCCACCACCCATGTTGCTGGATCCACGCTCGGACCCATGCCACCGGTGGTCGCTGCAGAGAGGTGCCTGCTGAAGCAGGGAAGTGACTATGTCACTCTACGGGAGATTTCTTCGGTTCTTCTGGTGCAGGCTATCGACAGGCAGTCCTCAGAGGATGCACAACCTGAAAACTGTTGCAGTTGCTGACAGGAGCTGAGGTTATGATGTAGAAGAAGTCATCTTTGCTTCTTTGTTGCAATTTATAGAGTTCCTGGAGGGTTGAACTGCAGTTCCGTTGGTAGAGGATGAAGTAAAGGATGCAGAGGATTACTGCTGGACTCTTGCAATCTGAATCTGAAGAAACACCTAGAAGAGAGACCCTAAATATCCCTGAAAGGGGGAGTGGTCACCTAACCAGGTAAGCACCAATTAGGGGAGTTCTCTGACGTCACCTTCTAGTACCTGCCCCTCAGGTGCTCCCAAAGTGCCCCACCCCCTTGGATTCCAAGATGGCAAAAGTCATGGACCCGTGGTCATGATGGACAGGGGAGTAGTCACTCCCCTTTCCTTTGTCCAGTTACGCGCCGGAGCAAGGACCCGGGGGTCCCTGATCTGGTGCAGACTGGATTATGAAAGGAGGGCACCATCTGTGCCCTTCAAAGCATTTCCAGAGGCTCTGAGAGGCTACCTCTCCCATGCCTGTAACACCTATTTTCAAAGGGAGAGGGTTTAACACCCCTCTCCCAAAGGAAATCCTTTGTTCTGCTTACTGGGCTTGAGCTGCTCAAGCAACAGGAGGGCAGAAACCTGTCTGTGAGGTGGCAGCAGTTGGAGCTGCCTGGAAGTATGGACTGGTGGTCCACTATGACCTGGGCAATTGTGCAACTAATACTGGAATCAGTATTGAGGTACAAATCCCAGTTATTTGACACCTTACATGGCCATATTCGGGGCTACAATTGTGAAGCTTGACATAGGTATCGACCTATGTCCAGTGCACACATAAAATGATGTCCCCGCACTCACACAATTTGGGAAAATGGTCCTGAACAACTTGAGGACACCTCTGCTACTGCAGGGGTGCCCTCACTCACAGGGTCTTTGCACCTAGCCTTCAGGGTTGGAAAGCCTGACATAAAGGTGACTTATAAGTGCCCTGGTGCAGTGTAAATGGCTGTGAAATGGGGCATGCACCCTTTCACACAGACTGCAATGGCAGTCCTGTAGAAGCATTTGCATGGGCTTCCTATGGGTGGCAAAAGTAATGCTGCAGCCCATGGGGATCCCCTGTAACCCCAATGCCCTGGGTACCTAGGTACCATATACCAGGGACTTATAACGGGTGACTAGTATGCCAATTTGTAGTGAAATACTGGGTTACCAGTATGCAGTGATCAATTTAGAAACAGAGAGAGTATGAGCACTGTGGTCCTGGTTAGCAGGGCTCCAGTGACACAGTCAAGCATACTTTCAAAAACAGTGAAACATACTGACAAGCAGGTCAAAAACCATAAGCACTGGGGTCCTGACTAGCAGAATCCCAGTGACACAGTCAAATCAAAACACACTGACATCAGGCAGAAATTGGGGGTAACATGCCAAAAAGAGGGTCCTTTCCTACACAAACCCCCCAAAGAGGGACAATAAGGCTAACCTTGCCCAGATGAATCTTCATTGTATAAGTGGAAATATCTGGAAAGTCCATCTGCATTGGAGTGGTTACTTCCAGGTCTGTGTTCCACTATAAAGTCCATCCCCTAAAAGGAAATGGACCACCTCAACAATTTAGGGTTTTCACATTTTATTTTTTTAACCTTAGAGAGGATTGTGGTCTGTCTGAACTATGAAGTGACTCCCAAACAAGTAGGGTCTTAGCTTCTTCAGGGCCCAGACAACAGCAATGGCTTCCCTCTCTATAGCTGACCAACACTTTTCTCTAGGGGTCAACCTTATGCTAATAAAAGCAACAGGTTCATCCTGGCCCCCTGAGTTTAGCTGTGATAACACTGCCCAACCCCTACCTTAGAAGCATATGTCTGGACAATAAACTTCTTAGCCTGCTTAAGCTCTTCAAAAGCTTTTTGACAGCTGGCTGTCTATAATACCTTCTTGGGCATTTTCTTGGAAGTGTGGTCATTAGGAGGGGCAACAATGGTGCCATAGTTCTTAATGAACCTCCTGCAGTACCCAGGGAGACCAAGAAAGGCTCTGACTTGGGTCTGAGTAGTAGGGGGAGACCAGTTTAAAATAGTCTGGATCCTCCACTGTAGTGGTTCAATCTGTTCCCCACCAACTAGGTGTCCCAGATAAACCACCTTCCTCTGCCCTATCTAGCACTTTGAAGCCTTGAATGTGAGGCCTGCCTTCTGCAGGACCTCCAAAACGTTCCACAGGCGGACCAGGTGGTCATCCCAGGTGGAGCTAAATACAGCAATATCATCTAGATATGCTACACTGAAAGCTTCCAGACCTTGGAGGATTGTATTCACCAGCCTTTGGAAAGTGGCAGGTGCATTCTTCAAACCAAAGGGCATGCCTGTAAATTGGTAATGCCCTCGTATGGTAGAGAATGCAGTTTTAAGTTTTGCATCTTCAGATAGCTTGTTCTGCCACTACCCTGCAGTCAAGTCAAAAGCACTTAGATACTTGGCAGATGCCAGTGTATCTATCAGCTCATCAACCCTGGGTGCAGGGTGAGAATCAGTCTTGGTGACTGTATTGAGCCCTTTATAATCAACACAAAACCTCATCTCCCTTTTCCCATTTTGAGAATGAGGCTTTGGTACTAGCACTACTGGGCTGGCCCAGGGTCTATCTGAGTGCTCAATCACTCCAGAGTTCAACATCTTCTGAACTTCAGATTTAGTGTAGTCCCTGACATGGTCAGGCTCTCTATGAATCTTACTTTTGATGGGTAAACTGTCCTTAGTATCTATGGTGTGTTCACACCAAATGGTCTAACAAGGTGTCAGAGAAAATAGCTCAGAACATTGACCTAGGAGATTCCTGCATCCTCTTTTTGCTCTTTTGTAAGGCAGTCTGCAAGGACAACTCCTTCCACTGAGCCATCAGCTGCAGTGTTCCAGAGGAGGTCAGGGAGAGGGTAACTCTCTTCCTCCTGCACCTCATCAGTGGCCATGAGTAAGGTCAAATCTGCCCTATCATAGTAGGGTTTCATGCGGTTCACCTGAAGTACTCTTAGGGGACTTCTAGGAGTGCCTAGGTTCACTAAATAAGTGACCTTATGCTTCTTTTCCACCATATTAGATGTTGTTCACTCCATTTGTCCAGAAGTGCTCTAGGTGCCAAAGCCTCCAATACCCACATCTTCTGTCCTGGGTGGTACTCAGTCAAGACAGCCTTCTGGTCATGCCATTGTTTCTTTAGCTCTTGGCTTGCCTGAAGGTGTTTTTTTGGCCTTTTACATGTACTCAGCCATTCCTGATCTTAGGACAAGAACATAATCCACAATGTCTTATTTGGGAAGCTTCAAGGTTTGCTCCCACTCCTCCTTCACAAGTGCAAGCGGGCCCCTACCAGGGTGACCAAAAAGGAGTTCAAATGGGCTGTAGCCCACTTCCTTCTGGGGTACCTCTCTGTAGGCAAAAAGGAGGCATTGCAGTAGGACATCCCATCACCTTCTGAGTTTTTCAGAGAGTCCCATCATCATACCTTTAAGGGTTTTTATTAATCCTCTCAACCAATCCATTTGACTGTGGATGATAAGGTGTGGTGAATTTGTATGTTACACCACATTCCTTCCACACTGTCTTCAAGTATGCAGACATGACGTTACTAACCCTGTCTGATGCTACCTCTTTGGTGAAGCCCACCCTGGAAAACATTCCCAGGAGGGCCTTTGCCACTGCCGGACCTGTAGTTGTCCTTAGAGGGATGGCTTCTGGATATCTAGTGGCATGGTCCACTACCACTAAGAAGAATCTATTACCAAAAGCTGTTGGAGGATCAAGAGGGCCAACTATGTCAACCTTAACCCTCTCAAAGGGCATCCCAACCACAGGCAGTGGGATTAAGGGGGCATGCGGAGTGCCACCAGTCTTGCCACTGGCTTGGCAAGTGACACAAGAGCAACAAAACTATTTTGTGTCCTCTGACATATGAGGCCACTGAAAGTGAGAGACCAGTCTGTCCCAGATCTTGCTTTGCCCCAAATGTCCAGCAAGGGGAATGTCATATGCCAGTGTTAGGAGGAATTCCCTATAATGCAAGGGAATGACCAGTCTCCTGGTTGCACCGGGTTTTTGGGTCCCTTGCCTCTGTATAAAGGAGATTGTTCTCCCAGTAAACCAGGTGAGGGTCACTGACATCCTCCGCTTCTTGTTTGACAGCTTGCTGTCTAAAACCCTCTAATGTGGGACAGGTCTGCTGTGTCACACCCAATTCCCTTAATGTGTAGTGGGAAAATAGTTATTAAACTTGTGCATAAAGGTCCCCTAGTTATTATCTCAATATCAAAATACAACTAAACTTAATCCACCCGAGTTGATTAATTATTATAAATATATATACAAATACCCAGGTCCATAGACAGAAATAGAAGGTTTGGGAATTGTTCAGTGGCTAAGCCAAATGAATCCAAGAGTGCTGAGTTACCAATATGTAGTGATCAATTTAGAAACAGAGAGAGCATGAGCACTTGGGTCCTGGTTAGCAGGACTCCTATGACACAGTCAAACATACTTTAAAAACAGTGAAACATACTGACAAGCAAGCCATAGACCATAAGCACTGGGCTCCTGACTAGCATGATCCCGGTGACACAGTCAAAACACACTGACATCAGGCAGAAATTGGGGGTAACATGACAGAAAGAGGGAACTTTCCCACATGAGTGTTTTCTTTCCTGTTTTTAATAAGTAAGCGTGACTACAGTGGTATTGCATGAGCTTTGCATGTCTCCTAGATAAGCCTTGGCTGCCTCATACACAGCTACCTCTAGAGAGCCTGGCTTCTAGACACTGATTACACTACAGTTATAAGGGATACCAGGACCTGGTATAAGGTGTAAGTACCATAAGTACATATCACTCACTAGGCCAGCCTCCTACATTGGTGGTGCAGCAGTGGGATAAGTACTTGCAATTGCCTTCTCACTGTCATCTGGTGCTTTCCACAGGAAAGACCCCCTCACCTAGAGGTATACACAGTACCTAGTGCAGGAAGCCAGTCTCAAAAGTTTAAGTTTGCTATTGTATAGGCATAGCCCTTGCTCTAAACCTCTTTCTGAGAGACTAGGAGTTAGGTGGGTTACGTACACCCTACACTATCCTAACACACACCATGTCTGCAGCTGGACATAGCTGAGAGGGCATGGATTCTCCCTAAGACAATCTCACCTTCAAGGAATTGAAGGGACTGTGTGCAAGGAGGAAGTTAGATATGAGGAAGAACCCTAACAAGAGTCCAGTCTTAGGCCTCCTTCTCCAGGATTACCTGGATCAAGCTGGTAGCCAGGAGGAAGAGGTGGAAGGAGAAGGCCCTAACCTCACTGAGGTAGAAGATGACATTCTAGATCTGGGGTAGGGTTCCTCAAAGGAGCACAATGTTCCTAGTAGACCACGAAGCATAGCTGGTAGGGGGAAGGGAAGTCACAATGGTAGGGCTCCTTTCACACCCAGAGGGAAAATAGAAAGGGTCACAAAACCTAGGAATCGATCCACCTCTGCTCACTCCCACATCACTTCACTGTGGAGGGATAACACTGCACAACTCCAGGGGATGACTCTATAGATAGCGTACACAGGAAACTCAGACTGGAGGAGGACATGCTAAGGCTGCAGTAGGAACAACTAGCCCTTGATAGGGATACATTGGCTATGGAGAGAGAGAGACAGGGGTTGAGATTAGCACCCTATGGTGGCAGCAGCTAATCAGGTTTCAGGGATTACAGAGTCAGGGAGGACTCCTTAGATTTCAGGAACCTGCATGACATTGTTCCCCCATACAAGGTGGGAATGATATTTACAAGTGGTTTGCTGCACTTGAGTGGGCCTGTAAATTTCAGTGGGCTACTATTCGCTGGTTGTCCTTCTCTGACAAGGGGAGAGATAGACTTCTCACTGTCAGAGAAGAGGATTCAAACAATTACAATATTCTAAAAACTGCACTCTTATACGAATGGTCTCACAACTGAGCAATATAGGATCAAGTTCAGAGAGACCAGAAAAGAGGCCTCACAAGATTGGTTTGACTTTGTGAACTGTTCTGTGAAAAGCTTTAGAAGGCATGTTACTTGGCAGCAAAGTGTCTGACTATGAGGGCTTGTGTAATCTGTTTCTGAGAGAGCATATTTTGAATAAATGTTTGTCTGACTTGTTGCCCCAGTACTCGGTAGACTCATGTCTGACCTCTCCCCAAAAATTGGGAAAGAAGGCAGACAAATGGGCCAGAACAAGGGTGAACAGAAAAGCCCATACAGGGAGAGACAAGGGCAAGAACAAAGAAGGTGGTAAGCCTCAGGACAAGGGTGGGGACAAAGATAAAAGTAAAGACTCCTCATCAGGTCCACAAAACTCCTTTGGGGGTGGGAATAAAACATCTTCTTTATCTTCTACACACATTAAAAAGCCCTGGTGCTATGTGTGCAGAAATAAAGGCAATAGGCTAGGGGACAAATGCTGCCCAGGTAAAGCCCCTGATCCTTCTGCCACTACCACTTCCACAGCCACTCCTAGTGCCCCTAGTAGTAGTAATAGTAATACTGATGGGACTACTGGCAATAGTGAACCCAAAGGTGTAGTTGGGTTCACATTTGGGTCCATAATATAAACTAGGGTAGGTGTAGAAACCCCCAAAACAGTTTCTGTCTCACAGGGTGGCACTGACCTTGCCACCCTAGCTGCTTGTCCCCTTAACATGGATAAGTACAAGCAACAAATATAAATAGATGGTGTTGAGGCCCAGGCCTACAGGGATACAGGTATCAGTATCACCAAAATTTAGTGTCACCTGCACAACAACTACTTGGTCAGAAGTACCAAGTCACTGAGGTTAACAACTTCACTCAGTCCCTCCCCTTAGCTGTGGTAAAACTTAGCTGGGGTGGAGTACTGGCTCTAAGCCAGTGGTAGTCTCACCTAGCTTACCTGTTGACTGTCTCTTAGGAAATTACCTAGAGACCGCATGTTGAGCTGAGGTAGAGTTTCTTACCCGTGCATCCATGCTGGGTATTCCCAAGCATTTATTTCCTTTAATCTCAAGAGAGATTAAAAAGCAAAATAGGGAAGGAGCCCTGGAGCCTGAAATAATGACCCAGGGCACTCCTAAAAACACAGGCATGCAGGATATCAAATTATGCCCTGCCCACCCTCCCACTAAGGATACAATTCCTCTGAGGCTGGATACCACCTCTAGGGTGGAGCCTGTACCAAAGGAGTCAAAAGCTACCACAGCTAAACTTCCAGAGGTAAAAGTACCTCTCTGTGGGAAATCTAAGACAGAACAGCAAACCTGCCCTGTCTTACAAAACTTGTAGCAGCCCTCCCAGAGAAATTTTAGTGCAGCATCCCTGCACTACCTCTAACACCTTAGGACAGCAAATCTGTCCCTATGTAGAGACCTTGGGACAGCAATTATGTTCTGCTGTAGCCCAAGGACAGCAACCCTGTCCTCCTTTACAGACTTTTGGACAAACCTTTTCTCCTTCTCTAGCCCTGCTCAGACAGCACCCCTGTCTAGCATTACAACCCTTAGGACAGCAACCCTTTCCTAACATAGGGACCCAGGGACAGACATCCTGCCCACTCTAAAACTTTTCCACACCTTAAAAAGTAGGGAGTCACAGGGTCCACATTTCATATGTACTTCAGGTGGAAGTAACCAAACAAGGTGGTTCACCTCCCCGCAGGGCAGGGACCACATACTTGATGATAAATGGAATAATCACTTTACTGCAGAGCTACTCTCCACTTATCACCTCTTAGACAATAAAGACTCAACTGGCCAAGGCTAAGCTTATTGTACTTAGTTTGGTGGGGGGTTGTGTAGGAAAGTAGTCTCTTTCTGGCTTAGTTAACCCCACTTTTGGCCTGTTTGTCTGTGTGTTTTACTGTGTCTTTTTGGATCCTGCTATCCAGGACCCCAGTAGTTATGCTCTCACCCCTAAATTTAATATTTGGTAACTGTTATCACTGTATTTCACCCACAATTGGCACACTGGTGTCTCCTTTAAGTCCCTAGTATATGGTACCTAGGTACCTAGGGCATTGGGTTTGCAGGGGATCCTTACGGGCTGCAGCATATATTTTGCCACCCATAGGGAGCCCAAGCAAAGGGTTCTGCCGGACTGCCATTGTAGCCTGCATGAAAAGGTGCATGCACCCTTTCACTGCCGGTTTTCACTGCACCAGGTCACTTATAAGTCATCCCTATGGCAAGCCTTCAAGCTCAGAGGGCAGGGTGCAAATTACCTGTGTTTTAGGGCACCTCTGTAGTAGCAGTGGTGCCCCCACAAACTCTATTTATGGGTGTATTGGACATAAGTTAATACCTGTGTCCAGCTACATTACGGTAACTCCGAACATAGGCATGTTTGTATCACATGCCCATTTCTCCCTAGTGTGATTTTCACTAATTGCACTGGTATCTAACTGTTTTATGCCTATTTCTGCATACTAGTGTTCATAATTTGTGTATTACTTACCTCCCAAGGAAGTTTTGTCCCTATGGTATTTTTGGTATTTGTGGCACCAAAATAAAGTACCTTTATTTTTGTAGCACTGAGGGTTTTCTTTCATGTGTGTAAGTACTAAGTCTGACTACAGTGGTATTCCATGAGCTTTGCATGTCTCCTAGATTAGATAAGCCTTGGCTGCTCATCCACAGCTACCTCTAGAGAGCCTTGCTTCTAGACACTGACTACACTACACTAATAAGGTATACCTGGACCTGGTATACGGTGTAAGTAACATAGGTATCCACCACACACCAGGCCAGCCCCCTACAATGTGACACTGGGTTCTGTGCTTTGGAGAAGTCTTTGACATTTTCCTAACCGTTTCTTGCTGGTTTTACCCATTTTTTGCACAATGGAGATACTCACTTTCTTGTATGGATCAGGGAGATGCAGATATGAATGCTTACAATGAAGTATTTCTAAGCACATTTGTATGATACTCAATGAGGTATTTGACTGCTGTTGTTGTGGTTACCATTTTGATCGTATTCCAGTGCACCAAAATGGTGCTCTTTGCATGAACTACTTCTACTAAATTCCTTCACAGATATCTTGTTGCAGCACTTTGGCCAGAACTAGATCTACTGTGCTTTGCTTTTTTAAAGCTGCCATACAGAAAAATAAACTTCTCTGGCCTGGCCTTCAGATCTACATTTCTCAATGTATATCCATTTTTTAGTCTGAGACCAGTCCTCCATCAACTTAACACATAATACTGTATTGTTTATTCAAGCTTCTTTAAGATGATACTCAATGGGAACTGTGCATTCTTTAAAGATCCAACTGAACTCCGAGACAACATTAAAAATAATTATTCCTTTAACAATAGAAACTTCTGCTGTGGAACTTATATTATTATTCTGTCGTTTCTTATTATCTTTGGTGCTTTTATATCGTCATTATTATTTTCTGTCTGAAAATCCCTTTTTTGATCTTGTCATGTCAATTCTGTAGTCAATCTGTTAGTTATTTCTTCTAAGTTTCACAATCGATCTGCTGTGCATCTCTTATTTTCCTAGGTATTATTTTTTCTTTCTCTCCTCTTTTTCTTCTCCCTCTTCTTTTAAGTAATTCTTATTTTAAATATCGTTGTGTCCTACTGTTCTGTCCATTTTATCTTATTTATCATTTGTGGCCCTCATTTTTATATTTTTCATCATTTCTACAGATTGGCACATCTTACTAAATTGAATGCTGACTTCTCCTCATTTTTGGAAATGTATAAATCTAAGATCAGCAGCTGACAGGAGATATTTCTCAACATGCATTAGCACCTGAACAGCCTTTGTAAAATTACAACTACAAAACTGAAGCAATGGGTGAAAACCCCATCCTCACTCATGTATTGCCTATGTTATTGCAACTATGGGCATGCAATGTCTAAAACGTATAAATTCAAATAAAGTGTGTGTAATAAAAAGCCTTTTCTTTTTGTATGAAACTCTTTGTAACAAAAACAGAGTCTTTGAAACTTAACAATGGGTCTGGAATGTAACCCTTTCTCCTGCTTTTGGGTGGTGTTGCTATACTTCCAAGTCTATACTTTAGTGGATTTAGCTGATTGATGGTCCCAGGTGCTTGTAGATGTTATTGAAGACATGTATTTTACCCTATTGAATAGCTATGGCTCAATGAAAATGTGACCCACTTTTGGGACAGCCTTAAGAAATAAATTAACCAGCATTGCTAAAGATAACATTATTTTGAGAGGTAACTTTAATGATATCCTTGACCACTTTCTTGACAAGAAATCTAATTATAAATGTACACCTGTAAATCTTGTAACACCTCCAAGTAGTTTAGTTTAGCTATTTTTATACAGCCCATAGATACCTGACCAGGCCTTCCAGAGCTTAAACAACCATTACAGTTCCCAAGTTTGAACTAGCAATTAAAAAAGGTGAGGTTTTAAATGTTTTTTTAGACGTCTTTCCTATTCTTGATGTCTGAGGGAAAGAGGAAGGCTAGTCCACAGTTTGGGTACCAGCAAGCAACGGATCTGCCACCACTTCTCGCTTTTCTGACCCTTAGTACCAACAGGAGTTTTAAACTGCCTAATCGGAGGCCTCAGCTGAGGACAGATGAGGTAAGTAGGTTTCTACTGACAGGTAGGCATATCCATTGAAGGGCCTATGTGCAATGCACAGTACCTTTGAGTAGGTTATTTTTTGGACCGGCAGCCAGAGTAGCACTGCCAGGGCTGACCAGGCTGAGTGGTGTTTAGGTATTTTGAGCAGAACCCTAGCTGCAGTGTTCTGTACCACTTGCAGTCTTCATATCATACATTTTGGACTCAATAAGAAAATGTACTTACCATAATCTAATCATGAATTTATTAGAGGCTGCACAACGACTCTCCTGGTGGATTGGAGTAGTAAATGTAGGAGTGTTCTTATGGATCTAAGAATGCCAAAACATGAGCCAGACAGTTTTCTGGCTTGTGTTTCCATTGAAAGATTTTCATCAATTCAAAAACCCAAACTTTTTACTGCTTAGGCCAGCTTGGGCAATTCTCCTAGTTGTTCTGGCCAGGATAACTCCAGCCACCTAGACCTGTTATTGCCTGCCACCAGCACCTCAGTTTTGTCACCAGTGAGTTTTTTGCTGCTAACAGCCATTCAATCTATAAGCTCATAAAGACATGTCTTAAGGATGATGACGGAGTGGCTGACTTTGGGTGTAAAGGCCATGATGATCTGAGTGTTACCTGCATATGATACTATGGTGAAAACATATAATTGTAAGATTTCCACAAGAGGTAAAACATACAAATTAAAAAGTGTGGAACAGAGAGAGGATCCTTGTGGGACCCCACACTAGAGAGATTGAATTGCAGAATGCAGAGCACCTTTGCATAACTGAAAAATTCTGTCATCCAAGAAAGCTTTCTGCCATTTAATGGCATCTCCTGTGATTCCAACTTCTCTCATCCTCTGGATGAGGGTGGGATGTGACACAGTTTAAATGCTGCACTCTGGTCAAGCATTATCATGGCCGCTGAACCTCCCTAATCTAGGATTGCCTGGAGTTCCTCAGTAGCTATTAGCATGGCCAGTTCCGTGCTACTGCCTGCCATGAAGCCTGTCTGAATAGGATGAAGAATATCATGGGACTCAAAAAAACTAGGCAGGTGTTTATCATGTTAGACTTGGCATTATTTGTGTTGTCGCCCCTACATTTTTTCCTCTGTTTCCCAGGTTGTTGATGTGTGCTGGACTCTGTTTTTGCTGTTTTTGTTACTCTGGGCACTTTACCACTGCCATCCAGTGCTAAAGTTCAAGTGTTCATATATAAAATGTGTATGTAATTGGCTTTCCATGATTGGCATATTTGACTTACTGGTAAGTCCCTAGTACGGTGCACTAGAGGTGCCCACAGCCTGTAAATCAAATGCTACTAGTGGGCCTGCAGCACACAACCATTGCTGCAGGCCCAATAGTAGCTCTGTAAACATGGCTCAGACCTGCCACTGCAGTGTATGTGTGCGCAGCTTTAAACTGCAAATTCGACTTGGCAAGTGTACCCACTTGAGAGGCCTAAACCTTCCCTTTCCTTACATGTAAGACACCCCTAAGGTAGGCCCTAGGTAGCCCCATGGGCAGGGTGCAGTGTATGTTTAAGGTAGGGCATATACTAATGTGTTTTACATGTCCTGATGGTGAAATACTGCCAAATTTGTTTTTCACTGTTGCAAGGCCTATCTCTCTCATAGGTTAACATGGGGGATGCCTTTAACTATGATTGAAGTGTAGATTCCCTTTGGGAGCAGATGGACATGTGGAGTTTGGGGTGTCTGAACTGAATTTAAAAATACATATTTTAGTAAAGTTGGTTTTGAGATTGTGTGGTTGAAAATGCCACTTTTAGAAAGTAGGCATTTTCTTGCATAAACCATTCTGTGACTCTGCCTGTTTGTAGATTCCCTGTCTGGGTTAGTTTGACAGTTGGGTTGTTTGCACCTCTCTCTAGACAGTGACACACAGGGAGCTGGGGTGTAGCCTGCATATTCTGACGAGTCATCTGTGCTAGGTGGGACGGGAGGAGTAGTCACTTACACCTGAAAGGGCTGTGACTGCCCTCCAACAATGCAGTCACCATCCCCCTGGTGTGTGTCTGGGGCATGGCCAGGGTAAGGCAGGATCTCACAAACAAGATAGACTGTCCTTTGATGTAGGCCTACTTCAAAGGCAGAAATGGGTATAAGAAGAGCATCCAAACCCCTGAAAATTAAATCACTTCTGGAATCAAGAGGAACCTCTGCCAAGGAGAAGAGCTGAAGAGCTGAGGAGAAGTGCTGCCCTGCCTGTGCCTTGTGGAGCTATCTTGCAGTTGCTGCTTCTGCCTGTGAAAGGGGACAAAAACTGGACTTTGTTGTGCATTCCTGCTTGTGAAGAATCTCCAAGGGCTTGACCTGAGCTGCCTCCTGTTTTTGAAGTCTCAGGGCCATCAAAGACTTCCCCTGCCAACACCTGGACTCTCTGCTGAGACTCCTGCCCTCCCAAGTGGTTCCCTATCCAGTTCCTGGGCCCTTGAAAGGTGAAGCTGGCAGTCCAAGACTGAAAATCCATGCACAGGCCACTGTGCGGGGACATTTTCAACACAGCTTCCTGGATGCGGCTGAGAAACGATGCACTGCTGGCTTCGCAGTTGAAATCTATGCTCCACCTGCCTCGCCGCTGGAAGATCGATGCAACGCAGCTGGAGTAACGATGCACAAAACCCAATATCGGAGGCTGACTGACCCTACGCAGTATGTTTTCCTGATACCGTGTGACCAGATTTTTGTCGCAACATCGATGGGCACGGAAAAACAATGCAAAGTCTGTCCAAACCCGAGAGTGCCTGTCCGGATCGATGCATCACTCTCCTGCGGAGAGGAAAAATGACGCACGCCAACCCGACCGGAGGAGGAATGACGCACGGTCTCACTTGTGAGTAAGAAATCAATGCTTCGATGGCCTTTCCCGACACACTCGCCCGTGCGGTGTTATTTTGATGCTACCCAGGTACTTTTGAATGCTAACAAAGTTGTCACTGTTTAAAAAATAATTTAAGACTCTTCTTGCTTTAAGAATTCATAACTTGACTCATGTATGTTGGATTTTTGTTGTGTTGGTCTAGTTTTGTTTAGATAAATATTACCTATTTTTCGAAGCCTGTGTTGTGTTATTTTTTAGTGTTTTCAATGAGTTACTGTGTGTGTTGGTACAAATACTCTACACATTGCTTCTGAAGTTTAGCCTGCCTGCTCATGCCAAGCTACCAAAGGGTGAGCGGGGGATAACTGAGAGTGATTCTCCTTTACCCTGACTAGAGTGAGGGTCCTTGCTTGGACAGGGGGTAACCTGACTGCCAACCAAAGACCACATTTCTAACAATTAGGCAGGTATTTATTGACATGCTATTCTAGTATTTTGCAGGATGCTGGAAACAATGATATCAGACTATGGGCCTCATTACAACCCTGGTGGCCGGCGGTAAGCTGGCGGAAACACCGCCAACAGGCTGGCGGTGTACCACCAGCGTATTATGACCGTGGAGCATTAGCCACGGCCATACCGCCGGACGCACCAACATACCGCCAACCACCAGCCTGTCCATGGCAGTAAACACCGCCATGGAAAGGCTGGCGATAAGGGGACTTGGGGTGCCCCTGGGGGGCCCTGCAATGCCCATGCACTTGGCATGGGCAGTGCAGGAGCCCCCAGGCACAGCCCCATCGAGCATTTCACTGCCCGGATTTAGGGCAGTGAAATGCGCGACGGGTGCTGTTGCACCTGCTGCACATCAACATTGGCTGCAATGTTGATGTGACTTTTACGCTGGGCCAGCGGACGGAAACGCTGTTTCCATCCGCTGGCCCAGCGGAACAGTCAAAATAGGGAGCCACATATACCACCAGCACTGGCGGTATAGTGGCGGTCGCGGCTTCGGCTGTCTTTCAGAAAGACCCCCAAATTCATAATGAGGGCCTATATTTCTCTGCTATTAAAGGATTTGCAGTTGATTTTTTTTTCATTGCATGTTTTCATGTTTGTGGGATGCAGCCTGTTTCCAAGGAGTGATTGAGTATGTCCAGAAGAGTGGGGCCAGGCTGAGATAGAACATCTGGTAGGGCCAGGTCTGCAGGGGATCCTGACTTAGTTGATCTTAAGATGACTTTTGTATCTTTCTTACTCAAAGCGGAGAAGGCCGACAGGGTGGGGCCTGACCCCTGTCTTATTGGAGGAGTCATATTAGTAATAGGCAACAGTAATAAATTTAGAATTTTGTTACCTTTCTCAAGAAAAATAATGCTAACGAGTTCCATTGCTTGGTAGAGAGTGGGGGCCTGTGGAACAGGAAGGGAAACTCATTAAATCTTTTACTACCTTGAATAATTTATTTGGGGCATTTGGTGTGCTTTCTATTTTTTCCTTAAAATGCTCACATCTGGCCTGCCGTGTGGCTTTCTTGTATTCTTTTGAGGGCAGTCTGTATAGAATTTTGCTGTCATCATTGTATGCCTTCCTCCATTCTCTTTCCCTTCCTTTGGCTTCTTTCTTCTGAAGTGTCAATTCTAGTGTATACCATGGGGTAGTTTGGTTAGGTTTCGGATCTTACAGGGAAATTTGAGGCTCAGGTAGAGCTATGACAAACTTTAAACTGATTTAGGAGGGTGGTATTCTTTGATCCCAGATCATTTAAAGTAAAGTTCACCTCAAGCGCAGGTTGAAGACTCTCACATCCCTGTGTATCAATGGGGGTAAAAGTACCAATGAATTCCCCTTTATATATAATAGTCACCCCTCCCTCCACTTCTACCCTTTCTATTTTGACTTGCTATTAATTACTCAGGTGGAAGAGGCATGACAATGTCTGGGGTTGACTCGTTCTTCCGCCAGGTTTCTGTTAAAAACATGGTATCCTCTCTCTTTTGCTCTATAAACAGAAAGAGCTCTGCACTGTGCTTGGGGAATGATCTGCAATTCAATAGGTACGTTTGGTGTGCTTTATAATACCGGGTAGGACTTCTTCAAAATGACTGAACAGCACTGTCAAAATGGCAGATTTAGTCAGTAGTGATGGCAACCCCAGAGTTGGCTCTAAGCACAGCCACTGTACACTTCATGAAGTATCTCCTTCCCTCAATATTGTACAAAAGGTCCCCCCTCAATCAGGTGAGAGATTAGCAGCACACATTGAATTAAAGAGAAACCCACGATCAGCAGCACAAACAGTTAAAGTTAATAAAAGCCATTAATTTAAAAGCAAATTCAAAATAGATTCTACCAATACCGTACTGGAGTTGCAGAAATAGAGTCTGCACTGCAGTGTGCCTTATATACGGGGCAGGACCGCACTGCCAAAATGGCGGATCTAGTAAGTCTGAGTATACAGTGGCCTCTACATTCTTGACTGGTATATGGAGAACTTGTAATCCTGTTTCCACTGAATTATCCACTTGGTCTCCCATTCATGACACTCTGGCCCTCATTCTGACCCTGGCGGTTTGTAACCGCCAGGGCAGAGGGCAGAGGAAGCACCGCCAACAGGCTGGCGGTGCTTCCGGGGCAATTCTGACTGTGGCGGTAAAGCAGCGGTCAGAAAAGGGGAACCGGCGGTTTCCCGCCGGTTTTCCCCTGACCCAGGGAATCCTCCATGGCGGCGCTGCTTGCAGCACCGCCATGGGGATTCCGACCCCCTTCCCGCCAGACCGCCAGGAAGAGGCTGGCGGGAACGGGTGTCGTGGGGCCCCCTAACCGGGCCCCATTAAGATTTTCAGTGTCTGCAAAGCAGACACTGAAAATCGCGACGGGTGCCACTGCACCCGTCGCACCCGAGCAAATCCGCCGGTTCCATTCGGAGCCGGCTTCATCTTTGCTGGGGCTTTCCCGCTGGGCTGGCGGGCGATCTGCTTGAGATCGCCCGCCGGCCCAGCGGGAAAGTTGTGATCACCGCCGCGGTCATTTGACCGCGGTGCAGTGTTTGGGCGGTTTCCGCCCGACGGGCGGTGCCCGCTGCCCGCCGGGGTCGGAATGACCCCCTCTGTGTCATTTTGATGACATTATTGTCAGTAACTGCCTTTTATTCAGATTTTCAAATCTATTTATATAAGTGCATAGTTATTTAAAACATTGCATATACCATTATTTTATCAGGTAAAATATGACACACTTAATAAAGATAAAAAACAAGCAACAAAAGCGAGAACACGTTTTACAATCATTCCATATAAAGCTACACATAATAATGCATTTATTTCAGTATGAATGTGTAAATACCAAAGTGACAGTGCACAGTTGCAATGACACTTTTCCATATGAACAACCTGCAATAATCTCTTAAGGTAAGAGAAAATTTCCATCCTTAGTATGATGTAACCTGCATAGGGTGTGGCACTTTTTGCAGTCAAAGTATACTGATGGCTAAATGGCAGTGCACATTAAATTATCTCTTGGCCAAATGAACAGCCTTCAATGGTTTCTTGCCCTCTCTTGCTGCAATGGTGAGCTTCAAGTACAGATAATAGCAAGGGATCAGTACATTTGCCGCAACAGGCATTGAACGTCAGCTATATATTATGATACTCTCAGCTCGGGTCCTCAAGAACTTTTTACCAATGCACTAAATGTTGCTATATATTTTGCCACCTGCTGGTTTAGTTGAACTTGCTCAAGGTTAAAACCTCTGATGAGGGCTTGCCTGCTTGTCTCAAAATAATTAAATATGCCTCATGGTGCCTCTCTTCATTCTAGCAGCATTGCAGTGCAAATACAAAGAATATGAATCATAGCCTTCTTCCCAGAGCCACGCAGTCTGCAAGTTGCTATATCTGCCTTTTTTAAACAGTGCAGCATCATGTCCAGCATCAGGTGGCTACCTAGTCGAAGTCGCATAAAACTGTAGTTTTGTATGGTGAGCATACCTCTGGTCACGGTAAGGCTGGGGCTTGAGAGTCCTGTAGGTGTTACTGAAATGCCAGGTGTGTGCCCTCTTTGCCAGTGTGGCTTTGTCCTCTTGCAGGGAAAGTGTCTCTGTCATATTATTAAGCTGTTGTTTAAATACATTAAAATATTCCTAGCCTCCCAAAAGTTGAATGCTTGTAGTGATTGTAAAGATTCAGGTAATATCCGGCTGATTGTTAATCTCGGACCCTGTCAATTTATTTCCTGCCAAACTCATAATGCTAGTGAATTGTATTGTAATACTGTATTGTAATAGTATTTATATAGAGCTTACTACCACTGATGAGGCGTCAAAGCGCTTTCCGGCGAGTGGCAGGCTACTCCGGAACCCAACAAGAATTATTGATGGATTAGTATCGGGAAATGTGAATACAGTTTTAGTATTATTATGAGTTAATTTGAGCCATGGATATGAGAGTTTGTTAGTTAGATTGACAGGAGTAATGGAGGGGTGGAGGAGGAAAGAAATCCAGAAGTGTTAATTGGGAGTATATCCCTCATTTACTCATCCCAGGGGCTTGGGATGAGTAAAGGGGGGTGGAGGAGGGAAGATTCTGTGGAAGGGCTAGGGAGATCATAGTAGCAGGATGAGATAAATGAGGGCGAATTTAGTAGGGTTGTAAGGGAGGTCATGGTAGTAGAGTGAGGTTTTGTGAGTTAGATATTTAGGAGATGAAAGTAGTAGAATGGATTTGGGATGAGTCAGAGTGGGGATGGAGGATAGATTGATAGAGACATGACATATGATGGTGGGTAGATAAGTGTGATAAGATGAGAGCAGGGATTCATAGATATCTACTATAACAACCCACCCAGGAGCCATGCAATGACCCACGAACTTGCCAAGCACAGAAACAACATATATATATATATATACACACACACACACACACATACACACATGAATACACACACATATGCACACATATATGTACATACAATACATAATTAGAACCATGAGTAAATATACTTAGTCAAACAGGTTTAAAGAGTGTGTGTATTTTATTGTTATGGCATAGTAGCGATAAATATTTTCGAAAGAACTATACATAACTAGAAATATACATATAATCAGAAAAAATATTTATCAACATAGGCATATGCAGTCCATAGTTGTATGAATATGGTGGTTATGAAGGAAAGAGACAACTCTTGAGTAGTTTTCTGAAGACAAGAATGTTATCTGTGGCTCTTATAGTTGAGGGTAATGAATTCCATAGTTTGGCTGCTTGAACTGAGAAGGATGTAGCACCTATAGTCTTTTTCTTGTATGGTGGTGTTCTAAGGCGGGGTGTCAATCTTGAGTGGAGGTTTCTTTGTTGGATGTATTTGGTTATTTTGTTTCTGATAAAAAAGCGGTCCTGTTCCGTGTATAGCTTTGTGGGTGATACAAAGCAGCTTGAAAGTGCATCTTCTGGCAACGGGTAACCAGTGTAGTGCTTTCAAGGCAGGGGAGATGTGGGCTTGTGGCTTTACATGTAATAGTAGCCTGGCTGTGTAGTTCTGGATACTTCCTTGGATAATTGAGGAGGTGGGCCGAGATCGTCAGGCCAGACGCATAGAGGGTCATAACCTTTCCAGTCACCACATATGAGTATTTCTGTTTTGGAGGTATTTAGTTTGAGATGGCTCCAGGTCATCCACTGATCAATGGCTCTGAGGCAACTGAAGATTTGTGAGTTTTCAATGTTTTTGGGGCATTCTAATTTAACTAGTATTTGTGTGTCATCTGCATAGTTGTAGCATGTGAAATGAAAAGCATTGATCGGTTCTGGTAATGATATCATGTAGATTTTGAAAAGTAAAGGTGAGATGATTGATCCTTGGGGGAACCCTGCTTTTGAGAGGTAGGGTTTGGACGAGAAGGGGGGTGAGTAGATGATATTAGATATTTTTTGAAGATAAGAAGTAATCCAGTCGAGAGCAGTCCCTTGTATGCCGGCTTCTTGGAGTCTTTGAATTAGGGTGTCATGGTCAACAGTATCAAACGCAGCCGAGAGGTCCAAGATAAGTAGTGCAGCAACTCCATTGCAATCGACTGTGTTTTTAAGATCATCCCAGATTGCTATGAGTGCCAATTCAGTGCCTCTTCCTGGGCGGAATCCAGTTTGGAAGTCTGAAAGTATAGGATTGTCTTCAATGAATTGTGATATCTGGGCGAATGCTGCTCTTTCTATCAATTTGTCCTGGAAAGGTCCATTTGTGATTGGTCTGTAGGGTCTTGCGGGTCTAGGTTTGTTTTCTTTAATAACGGCCGTATGTATGCCTTTTTCAGGTCTACAGGAAAAGTTCCTGTTGTTAAAGAGTTGTTGATGATTCTTCTTACAGGTGTGGCAGCAGAAGTAGATTTGTGGTGGACAAGGGTCCAAAGGGCACCCAGAAGGCCTGCTTGCTTTCACCAAATCGATCAATTCACCTTGGGATATTTGTTGGAAGGACTGCCTTGGTTGTGTAGTGAGTTGCCAATTTGTTTGTGAAATCTTGAGTAGTGGGATGACTTCCTTCCATGCATGTAGGTTTTTTAAATTCATTGAGAATTTTATAAAATTCCTTGGTTGTAGATTTAGCATTTTCAATTCTGTCTCAGTAGTAACTTTTTTAGCTTTTTTGATTGATGATCTGTATATTCTGTTAAGTTTGTGTTTCTGCAGTTTGTCTTGACTGTTGTTTGTTTTGAGCCAGGTCTGTTGCAACTTTCTAATTTGTTGCTTTTTCTTTTTAAGTTCTGTGTTTCTCCAAGGTGTTGGTTTTCTTTTGATGTGTTTAGTTTTTCTGAGTGGTTTTAGGGCATCAAAAGCTTCCTGTAGCCACTCATAAAGTTTTGGCACAGAATTAATTATATCTAGATCTGTGTTGGCTGTTAGTTGTGTTTCTAAGTCATCCATATTGAGTTTGCTCCATGGCCGATAGGTGTGTAAGTAGTTGTGGGGTGTGTTGATTTCTGGAGTTTTATGTCAGAAAGTTATCAAATGGTGGTCTGACCAAGTGATTGGTGTGATGCTATGAACGGTATCTAGTTGAGGCTTAGCAGAAATTACATCTAGGATGTGTCCTGTGATGTGTGTGGGATTGTGTACAATCTGATGTAGGTTCAGTGTGACTAGGCCAGTGGTGATAGCTTTTGGATGGGGCATATTGGGTTTGTCAAACCAAATGTTTAGATCCCCAAGAATACATAGGTTGGAGTGTAGTGTAATAAGGTTTGAGTATGTATCTAGAAAAGCATCTGGGAATGTGGGGTTGTTAGGTGGAGGTCTGTAAAGGAGGAGAAAGTTACAGGAGGAAGTTGGAGTATGCATCTGGTGAGGAGGGCTTCACAACCTTGTATGGAAATGTTGTCTGTTTTTCAGAGGTTTATTGCCTGTTTGAAAATAATAGCTAGTCCACCTCCTCTCTTGCCTATACGGTTTTCGTGCAACACTGGGGCCATGTCATCTCCCAACCAGGATTCAGTTATGAATAGTAAGTCAGGTTGTGTGTCTGTGAGCAGGTCGTAGATGTGGTGCTTGTTTTTTGAGAGTGATCGAGCATTTAGGAGCTGGCAGTTTAGAAAAAGGTGTGGTAGTGGTAGTGTTTTGTTTAGGAGAAGTGTTACTAGTATGATATGAGCTTGAAGCAGGATTGTTGTTAGTTGTGATAACTGTGAGGCTCACCATAGTGTTGCTTTTCAATATAGTGTTCCTCTTCCAGCAGGTTAAGGAGGCATTTTGTTGGGTCTGTGTGTGTGTGTGGTGGACTTGGTGGCTGCGAGAGACATGAAGAGTGTACTGTTTTTTGTACAGTAGATTTATTATGTAATAGACAAGGGGATGCAAGGTTGTTAAGAGTGGCATGTTGTTTATTTTGTTTGCGTCTGTTTAATGAGGATGGAGTATGGGTTAGGGGTGGTGGAGGAGCATGTGGATCATGATGTAAGGCTCTAAATTGTGCAATGGAGGAGAGCCGAGTGAATGAAAGTTGCTGGGTTGGGGTGCTTGTGGTAGGTGTTTGTGAAGAGTGAGACAGTAGGGGTAAAGATAGGATGGGGCTTTTATTCTTTGTGTAGTCCTGAGGGTGGGAGTGGGTATGACGATAAGTATATTGAGAGTTTGTGTTGATTTGATGTGCTGATGTATGTGGTCTGTATTGTCTTTGTGGAATAGTGAGAGGGGATATTGAAGTAGTTGTTTTTGGTGAGGGATTTGTATGTGATTTAGTGCTGGTGAGTGGAATTAGAGTGATAGATGGGGTGTTGATGTGTTTTGGAGATAAATGTACGAGGTGTGTAAGAGGCGATGGATTTGTGTCAGGGGAGTTAGTGTTAGTTGTGATGACTGGAAAAGGTAATATGTGTGGTGGAGCGAAGTGTGGGGATTGTATGGTTGAGTGTAATTGGTGAAGAGAGGGGAAGGGTGTTTGTAGATGGTGTTTTGGAAGGCTGGGTTTGGGCATTGTTATGATGAAAGGTGGTCTGTGTGGAGCAAATAGAGAATAGTGTGTTTGGTTAGTATGAACAGGGAGTGTGTATCTGGAAGGCTGAGGGAAATGTATAGTGTGTTTTTTTGTTGTGTGGGCGATGGCAGGTTGCGTTAGTGGGAGTGGACAGAGTAGTGTTTGTTGTGAGAATGAAGGTGTTTGACAGTTGTGGTTATGGAGGATATGGGTATATGTGTTGTATAAGGGGTATTGTGGTGGGTGATGGGACACTGCAATCTGTCTGCGGTCAGTTTGTGATGCATGAGTTGGATGTCTTTGCAGATAATGTGTTTGCATGTTGATGGATGTGTAAGAACTGTATTCATTCCTGCTCCATTGAGAATTGGGCAGCATTTCTGGCCCTAGTCCCTACCAGTCCCGAACAGGCCCAAACAGGCAACTGCCCTTGTCCTCTCTGCCCTTTGCCTCTACGCCCGGGCTGAGACGCCCTCAGTCCTAGGTTTAAATATCTCTACTGGCCAATAGGAACCTGGTACTAACCCTAACCAATCCAATTTGTAGCCCTGATTCAAACAACTAATGGGAGACCCAGCCCTAATCACCATTCATACCCCTAATTCTGACCACCAATCACAGCCCCAGCCCTAGAACCAACAGTCAATCAGATTCTCAGCCCTATCCACCAATCACAACCCTAGAACCAACAGCCAATCAGATTTTCAGCTCTATCCACCAATCACAGCTCTAGAACCAACAGCCAATCAGATTCTCAGCCCTAACCACCAATCACAACCCTAAAACCAACAGCCAATCAGATTCTCAGCCCTATACACCAATCACAGCCCTAGAACCAACAGCCAATTAGATTCTCAGCCCTGTCCACCAATCACAACCCTAAAACCAACAGCCAATCAGATTCTCAGCTCTATCCACCAATCACAACCCTAGAACCAACAGCCAATCAGATTTGCAGCCCTCTCCACCAATCACAACCCTATAACCAACAGACAATCAGGTTCTCAGTCCTATCCACCTATCAATCACAGCCCCAGCCCTGGAATCAGCAACCAATGGAAAGACCAGCTCCCAACAACCTATCACAACAACATATGCAACAACCAATAGGAACTTATAGAAGGAGCAAGTTAACTGAAGTTCAGTCCCTGTGGCCAGGGAGGAGGCAGCTGCTGCTCTATTCAGAATCTCCGTGGATACAGACAGGCTGAATCCACACTTCCAAGCTAGCTGAGTCTACTTTCCAGGTAAGGGAGAGCTTGGTTTTTAAAACAAACACTGGAATACTGCTGGTCACGCGCTAAGAAAAGTGGCTTTTTTAAAGGCAAAAAAATCAGGGGGAGCAGACAGCTTCTAAACACAATTCAAATCACAAAAACAGATTAAACAGTCTTCTAAAAACACACTCTGCAGGATGTTAGAACTTAGAAAAGAGGGGTGAGGTGGGGGGTTAGGAAGTCATGTGCCACAAACTAGCAAGGTAATTCACACAGTCATGGCAAAATGCAAAATTTAAAAAACACCACAGTGAAAGGCCAAGCTGTCTGAAACACAGAGAGTCCACAGTAAAACAGGCACAGGTAGCAGAAATAAACACTTTTGAACAAATAATACTATTAACCCAGAAAAATCAGGGGGCTCCTTACCTAGGTATTTTAGCAATCCTTGAACACTGGGCTGTATTAGGACACAGGGAAGATGCTGAGGCTCACAAAATGGTGGTCAATTGGACAACTTCATTTATAGCGCAAATTGAGGAAAGAGTATTTTTATGGCATAAGACTGTTTTATCAGCCCAAACTGCAATCGTACCTGGGGTACTGAAGTATGTTTTGGAAGCAGGTACACAGATCTATAAATTGTGGCTAGTAATTGATCTAACTGCCTTGCAAACTTGCCTGGTATGATTTCACATTTGAGTGAAATCGTCGGAAGGAATTTAGCGGCCACCACCTTCTGCAATTGGCCCATTATTAGACCCTGCAAGGATTTAAAAGGGGCATAAATCCAGCAGTCAGTAAAGTAGCTTTATATTTCTTTGGTTCTGAGTGTATTGAAAATGTACCTCAAGGGTCAAGTAATACCCCAAGATATTTGTGCTGTCTACCACAGGTGACCTATGTGCCACTGATATACCATGAGTCATGTGTTCTTAATTTCTTACTGATCTTGATGACTTTACTTTTCATGAAGTTGATTTCCAGACTATTCTGTGTCATGAAGGCAAAGAGTAGGTCCAGAAGATGTTTCAGCCCCAAGGGTGTCATACTCATTAGAAGCATACAGAATGTGAGAAAGTTAACGGCCTCCACGTTTTGGTGCTTGGGAGCAGTTCTATCAAGATTTCTACACAGGCACGAACCTTAGATGTTGAACAGCATGGGCACCAGAACACACCCTTCTTCAGCCGGCCGTCATTTAAATGTTAAAGGAAAGCTTTGTGCCGTCTCCAGTCTTCATGGTAACCCAGTTATGGAATACAGAGGTTGTAAGGCCCATAGTAGTGTTGGCAGAGTCCCAGCTGTTGATAATTTCTACTGGAGAGGGCTATGGGAAACTCTGCCTAATTCAACCGTAAGGTCAAGGAAACAAGTGTATTGAGTGGTTTTGGTATAAAATACTTTGTCCATGCGGATGTCGGGGCAACTAAGATGGATAAAGTGCTCTGCCCTGCAAGGAAGTTTGATTCCAGGGATTGAGCTCATGGCTATCTGAACGTGCTTTAAATCTTGTAGTACCAGGGTGGCATAGTACTTTGATTCTGTAGTAAGCAGTGTGATCAACCAATAATTGGAGAACTTTCCCCTATTTGCTCCTTTAAAGATACAACAGATTATGGTGCCACACCAGGAATCTGGAATTGTCTGTTGTAAGCTTGCTGCACCATATAGAATTGCAAGCTTTCTGGCCCACAATTCAATGTTATTGCTAAAGTGAGCCGGTGTTAGGCTTTTTGGGCTGGGTGCTCCATCTGCTCTGCTTTCTATGTGGCATGTGATGAGCTCCTGGTGACTCCCTTCTTCTGCCTTCCCTCTTGGGTTTCGTGACTCTAACACCTTTTCCCCTTCAGCAACCACTTCAACATTGTTGCCTTCATTTATAAGTGGGGAGAGCACTGGTGTAATGTGAAAGTGTTCTTCAGCTGCTGGGCTCAATACATTCAGGTTAAAGCCAGGAGTGAAGTCATTATCATCTTCCACAATTATTTTCAAAGAAGCTTTACTATTTCCTTATTTGCATGTGTGGTACATTTGCGTCCAGAATTTATTCAAGTGTTCGTTTTCAGCCTTCCATACTGTCTTTGTGTAGGATTCTCGCAGTTTCTACACCTTTTCTTCTTTATCTTTATCAATATGATTTGTTTTTTATTTGGCATATTATCTAGTTAGCACTTTTTTCAGTGTAATTAGATGTTTCCTTACTCATGACTAACCTCTCCCTTTAGCAATCATGTAGTGTACCTCAACCTTCCATCAGCCATATTTATTCAGCATTGCTTCAGAATATTGGTCACAGGTAGAAATAGCGTTGGGTATGTTAAACGTGTAATCCACCAATACTTTTGTAGATTTTCAAAGATAACATCCTGCGACTTTGTTTGCCAGGGTAGTCCCTTCGTGTTCTGTGTGTTTGAGTTGGAGATTAACATGTTAGCCAATTCATGACTACTAAGCCTAAAGACCTTTCTTATGTTCTATAAATTATGGTTGCTGTCCTCTGGTATGTCAGTCGTAAAAGCATCAATGAGTTTAAAAAGGGTTAGAGAGACCGTAGAGTAGGGCTACCTGCGTTGGAAACTTCAATAGAGCACTGATGTTTTCTTCCGTAGTGCATGGGTAAAACAGATTTGAAATTAAGTCCTCTGCATTTTATTTGTAATGTATATTGTGATCATTCATCGTAGTGTTAATTAACGTTTCTACTTTCACTATAGTATCCTATTTTACCATCCATACGTGGATTTATTTAAACATTGATCAAAATAACTGGGTGTGCGCCTTCTGTTTTCCAGTTTTCAATTTCAACGGCCTGCAGCCAACTTTCCGAAATATTTAGCTCTTCAGTCCTAAGACCGCCTTATGAAATGTTTACATTCTGCTCAACTGACTTTCTATTTTTGAGTTCCCTTATACGTCTGGTATTGCAAAGTTTGAAATTTTTTAAATGGGTTATGAAATAAGTAAATGGAGTTGTAAAGATCATCTTGTTTTTCTTTCTGACAAGAATTTTCATAAATAATTTGATGTATTTGTAGTACTCTCATTTTCAACATAATAATTCTTGAGAACATGATTACTTTACCACTAAATCCCCAAATACGCTCAATAATCTCATTAAAGCCAAATTAATGAAATAGCTACTCTTTAGGCATGTAATGTTTTTCATGTATTACATCTACATTTTATAGTGGCCAGAGTAGAGGTGGTAAAATGCTACTGTTAAAACTCTAATCATGCAACAGCAACAATCCTTGTCAGGTGGAACCACAAAAAGTCACTAAATTAACTTGTGCTTAACCCTCTGGTAGATTGGGACAAAAGCAGTCAGGCTTAGCTTAGAGGCAATGTGTAAAAGATGTATGCAGCACACAAAGATTAATAACGTGAAAAAACAAATCCAACACCCATTTAGGAAAAATAGATCAAGGGCAAGGAGATCATTCTCAGAAATGTGCAAGGTAGTTTAGCTGCTTTCAAATAAATCATTGCTTTACACTGCACAGAGCTGGTGTCCTGCTTCCTTTCCTTTAGAAGAAGTGTGTATATATATATATATGTTTCAAAAGACGTTGCGACGTATTTTAGCACCAAATGGCTGCACAATACCCAGGAGATCGTGGAAGGTAGTTAATGAAAACAATTCAAAATTGATTCATATGAAAAATCATCAGCTCCATTTATTGAAAAAGTTCATAAGGGCAAACCAAAATAGATTTCAAAAAGTCACTCCAAAAATATGTTTATAATAATAATCAAATTTGTGCCCAAAAGGAACAACAAACGCACACTGTCCTGGCCAAATGTCAACGCGTTTCGGCAAACGCCTTCAACTGGACATTGGCAGACATTTTTGCACCTACCTATTTAAATCTTATAGTCCTTCTTTAATTTCAGCAACATAACTAAGATGTTAGAAAACACGGCGGCCATGTTGTAACATGGTTATCTTCAATCCAAACTGCTAAATAGCATCCATGTAATTGGATCAAGATCATATATATCACATTGCTATATATATATCATGGCACAGTATGTCATCCTGTTATAGAAACAATTGATTTTCAAATCTATTCTTCCAATATATGAGAAAAATATATTCTAATATAGATATTATAAATAACTTTCAGCACCTGTTTGAGGATAATTTATATATAAATGAGTATGTAAATGAATAAATATCAATTACTTTATTAATAGAAAAAATATATATATGTTCTTCAAATAGAATAAATAATTCAAACACATACATATGAAATACTTATATACATCAATAAATATTAATACCCTCATAAATGGTGCAAAAAATGAAATTTCCCAATTCATTTAAACAATAATATCAAATTCATATATGGACTATATAATCATTATAAATCACTTGATTCCCAATAAGAACTGTAACCTTGCTCAATATTCACATAGTGCCAATAGAGAAAATCATATTCTAATATTGATCATATAGATCCAACAAATGGTCCCTATGTATAGAAGAAAGGACCAATTCAATATAGGAACATGGACAGAAAACCGACCGCCTAACAGTCACCCCAGAGTGATAATTACAGTTTTTTTCTGATGCTATACAAAATATTAATCCAAATGTGCAAAAAAAAACAATTAAAAACAACCTTGTTCTATAATCCGGTTCTAGTACTCACGGTCAAAGATAAAAGATATCATTTGTAATGTCTGTGACACTTACTCTGTGCAGGGGATCCAGTACATATAGGTCAAAACTAAAAGAGGTTCAGATTCTCACAAATGTGCATAAAGTTCCACATCTAGATTATGTCCCCACGGATTTTCGGAACCTAATGATAAAATCATTCTAGATTCAATTTGTCTGAACAATGCAGTTCTATTCCCACCCTGGGGATTGACAGCAATGGTTTTAATCCCATAAAAGATCAAAGAACTACAATTGCCTTCATGAACATCCCAGAAATATTTAGCTAAAGGATATGATCGATCCTGATTTTTGATTGCTCTGAGACGTTGCAAAAACCTCACTTTTAATTTGTGGATAGTGCTGCCCACATATTTTTTGTGGCAGCCACATTCTATCACATATACAACATACTCAGTGTCACAGGTAATACCGTCAGTTATTTCACAGACCCTGCCCTCAAATGTGGTGTATGAATGAGTGTTAAGCACATATTTACAAGATTTACAATGGCCACATTTCCAAAAACCCAGACTTTTCTTAGATAACCAGGATTGATTAGCTTTAGAACAAAATAGACTCCTGGTAAGATGATCACCTAATGACCGTGTTTTACGATAAGTAATCTGAGGATGTAAACCCACACTCTCTTTAATACAGGAATCATGTCGCAGAACATGCCAATTTTTTGTATAATATTATTCAATTCAAAATGTTGTGAATTGAATTTAAAAAACAGCCTCGGAGGAGATCTATTATCTTGAGAGATATCATCTGTACCTCCTGATTTAAAGAGTAATTTTTCTCTGGACATATTCAATACTCTCAGATGGGCATCATTTAAGATCTTCCGAGGGTAACCTCTGTCTAGAAATCTTTGAATCATAGTGTCAATTTCAATATTGAAGCATTCATCATCATAACAAATTCTTCGGGCCCGCACAAATTGACTTTAAGGAATGCTCCATTTTAGAGCTTTAGGGCAACCACTATTTCCATGCAGAATGGAGTTGCATGCAGTTGGTTTGCGAAATATAGTCGTCTGCAAAGTCTCATTATGGACAGTTATTATCTGAACATCCAAAAACTCGATGGTACAGGCACTATATTTTAAATCCAAATGAATATTAAACTCATTATTGTTGAGTATCTTAACATATTGTACTAAGGAATGTTCATCACCATCCCAAATGAGAAAAAGGTCATCAATATATCTGACCCACAAAACAACTCATTCCATGTAGTCCTTGTTGGAATCTGACCAAGCTATCTCCTTTTCCCACCAACCCATGTACAGGTTTGAATAAGTGGGAGCAAATGAAGCTCCCATTGCTGTCCCCTGTTTCTGAAGATAATATTCATTATCAAATAAGAAAACATTATGGGTAAGGCAGAATCTCAACATGGTCAGGAGTATGTTAGTGTGTTGGAAAAATTCAATTTTGCGGGTACCTAGGAAATGTCTACAAGGCAGAATGCCATATTGATGCATGATGGAAGTATAGAGAGAGGTTACATCCATAGTAACCAATAAAAAACTAGGTTGCCACAGAATATTGTGTATTTTAGCTAGGAAGTCATTTGTTTCTCGCAAATATGAGGACAGTTCAGTTACATAGGGACATAAAAAGAGATCCAAGTAACGAGAGGTATTCTCTAGGAGGGAGGAATTCATACTCACAATTGGTCGACCTGGAGGATGTTTCTTATTTTATATATATATATATATATATTCACTGAAAAACACAAGCGTTACAGGGATTTTATAGTCAGGTTCACATTTCACACTCACAAAAGCATACAAATTTAGCAGTGACGTGTGCCCTAAGGTAACTATAACTCTCACACCACCATGCACAGTTTTCTTATCAATAATTTTAATCAATCAATCAATCAATCATGACATTTATAAAGCGCGCTACGTACCCGTTAGGTAGGGTTTCAAGGCGCTGAGGGGGGTGGGGGGAAGCTGCTATTGGTCGAAGAGCCAGGTCTTGAGGAGTCTCCTGAAGGTGAGAAGGTCTTGGGTCTGCCGCAGGGGGGTGGGGAGGGTGTTCCAGGTCTTGGTGGCGAGGAAGGAGAAGGATCTGCCGCCGGTGGTCTTGCGTTGAAAGCGGGGAATGATGGCGAGGGAGAGGTTGGCAGAGCGGAGTTGGCGGGAGGGGACGTAGAAGTTGATTCTGTTGTTCAGGTAGGCAGGTCCGGCGTTGTAGAGTGCCTTGTGAGCGTGGGTGAGGAGCTTGAAGGTGATCCTCTTGTCCACGAGCCAGTGGAGGTCTTTCAGGTGGTGGGAGATGTGGCATCGGCGGGTACGTCGAGGACCAGTCGGGCGGAGGCGTTTTGGATGCGTTGAAGTCGTCGGATGTCCTTTGCTGGGATGCCTGTGTAGAGTGCGTTGCCGTAGTCTAGTCTACTGCTGACGAGGGCCTGGGTCACCATTTTTCTGGTTTCCGTCGGGATCCATTTGTAGACTCTACGGAGCATGCGGAGGGTGTTGTAGCAGGAGGAGGAAACTGCGTTGACCTGCTTGGACATGGTGAAGGCGGAGTTGAGGATGAAGCCAAGGTTGCGTGTGTGGTTGGCTGGCTTAGGAGCGGGTCCCAGTGCGGTGGGCCACCAGGAGTCATCCCAGGCCGATGGGGTGCGTCCGAGGATGAGGACTTCCGTCTTGTCGGAGTTCAACTTCAGGCGGCTGTTTCTCATCCAGTTGGCAATGGAATTCAGTCCTTTGTGGAGGTTGGCTTTGGCGGTGGGTGGGTCTTTAGTGAGGGAGAGGATGAGCTGGGTGTCGTCGGCGTAAGAGAGAATGTTGAGGTTGTGCTGACGGGCCAGTTGTGCGAGGGGGGCCATGTAGACGTTGAACAGCGTCGGGCCTAGAGAGGAGCCTTGAGCTACGCCGCAGATGATGTTGGTGGCTTCGGAGCGGAAGGGTGAGAGTCGGACTCTCTGGGTTCTGCCGGAGAGAAAAGAGGAGATCCAGTTGAGGGCTTTGTCTTGTATTCCGGCTTTGTGGAGGCGTGTAAGTAGGGTGCGGTGGCAAACTGTGTCGAAGGCTGCGGAAAGGTCCAGGAGGATGAGGGCAGATGTTTCGCCGTTGTCCATTTGTTGTCTGATGTCATCTGTGGCGGCGAGGAGAGCAGTCTCGGTGCTGTGGTTGCGTCTGAAGCTGGACTGGGAGGGGTCCAGGATGGAGTTGTCCTCGAGGTGGTGGGTGAGCTGCGCGTTGACGATCTTCACGATGACCTTCGCCGGGAAGTGGAGGAGGGAGATCGGGCGGAAGTTTTTGAGGTCGTTGGGTTCTGCCTTGGGTTTCTTGAGGAGGGCGTGGATTTTGGCGTGCTACCAGCTGTCCGGGAAGGTCGCGGTATCGAAGGATAAGTTGATGACCTTTCGAAGTTGGGGTGCGATGGTAGAGTCGGCTTTGTTGTATACGTGGTGTGGGCATGGGTCTGAGTGGATGGAGTTCATGATCTTGCAAGTTTCGGCGTCGTCTATGTGGGTCCAGGCGGTAAGGCGGTTGGTGCAGGAGGAGTTGTCGGGGGTGGGGTCTGGCGGAGGCGTGGTGTTGAGGCTGTTGTGGATGTCGGTGATCTTCTGATGGAAGAAGGTGGACAGCGCGTCGCAGAGTTCTTGGGATAGTGGGATGTCGTTGACGTTGGCGCTGGGGTTGGAGAGCTCTTTCACGATGCAGAAGAGTTCTTTGCTGTCGTGTGCGTTGTTGTTTAGGCGTTCTGTGAAGTGGGAGCGTTTGGCGAGTCGGATTAGTTGGTGGTGCTTGCGGGTGGCTTCCTTGTGGGTTGTCAGGCTGGTAGGTGTGCGTTCGAGGAGCCATTTCTTCTTTAGTTTCTGGCAGGTGCGTTTGGAGGTGATGAGTTCGTCTGTGAACCAGGCGGCTTTTTTCTTTTCTTGGTTGACGGTGGGTCTCTTGAGTGTTGCGAGGGTGTTGGCGCAGTCGTGGATCCACCGTCGGAGGTTGATGGCGGTGGTGTCTGGGTCGGTGGGGTCGGTAGGTGGGTTCTGGGCGAGGGTGCTGGTCAGTTGGTCTTCGGTGACTTTGCTCCAGCGGCGGTGAGGAGGTAGTGGGGTGCGGTGGGGTGCGGTGGTGTTCGGTGTGTTTCTTGAATGTGAAGTGGACGCAGTGGTGGTCGGTCCAGTGGAGTTCGGTAGTGTGGCTGAAGGTGATGTGGTTGCTTGCTAAGAAGATAGGATCGAGCGTGTGGCCGGCGATGTGGGTGGGTGTGTTGACCAGTTGACTGAGTCCGAGGTTGGAGAGGTTGTCGGTCAGCGATGCGGTGTTGGCGTCGTCGTTGTTCTCCAGGTGGAAGTTGAGGTCTCCAAGGAGGATGTAGTCCGTGGAGGCGAGGGCGTGAGTGCTCGTGATGTCGGCGATGGTGTCGCTGAAGGGGGCTCGTGGTCCTGGGGGTCGGTAGATGAGCGTCCCCCTGAGGGTGGTGTTGGGATCTGTGTGGATCCGGAAGTGCAGGTGTTCAGCTGTCTTCAGGGTGACGTCCGTGTAGGTGTGGATTTGGAGGGTGGATTTGTGGGCGATGGCTATTCCTCCTCCGATTCCATTGGGGCGATCTCTTCTGGTGATCTTGTAGCCGTCAGGGATTGCTATGGCGATGTTAGGGGCTGAGGAGTCGTTCCACCAGGTTTCGGTCAGAAAGGCTACGTCTGGGGCGGTGGTGTCGAGCAGGTCCCAGAGCTCGATGGCGTGCTTTCGTGCGGAGCGTGTGTTGAGGAGTATGCAGTGGAGGTGGTTGGTGTTGGTTGTTGCGGGCTTCCTTGTTCTGTTGCAGGTGAAGTTGCAGGCGCGGCAGGAGAAGGGACCTTTGGTGTGCTTCGGTGTGGCCTGGAAGCATGTTGTGGAGGAACCAGGGTTGAGAGCGATGAGTTCGTTGGCCGAGTAGCGGCGTCTGTTGGTGCGGAGGTCGCGCGGACCAGGGGGGGTGGCACGGGGCGCGGTCCAGCCGCGGACGGGCACAGACGGGCTTGCCTCTGGCACGCCTCCGGCGCGCTCGCTGCTCGGACGCGCAGCGCCAGCCATTAAGAAGGGAGGGGGGTGAGAGGAGCAGCTGGGAGGCGGGAGGGAGCGGCGAATGGGGGCGCGAGGGGGGCGGGGCCACAGGGAGGCAGCGGCAGGGGAAAGCGGCAAGGGGGAGCGCCCAAGGGGTGAAAAACAAGCGGAGAAAGCACAAAAGGTGAAAAAAGGCACAAGGCAATCACAAAATACGGAATACAGTCACAAATACGTTAAACGGCACAACTCAAGCGGAATACAGCAATTAAAAAAAGGCACAAATGGGGGCAGAAGCGCTAGGAAGCAAGGCGCAGAAAACAGAATACAGTTAAAAGATACGGCGAAAACGGCACAATGCACACAAGTCTAGCGACGCTTACCAGAAGCCCACTAGACACCATGGATGAGGCGCAGGAGGATGCCTGCGGGTGGAGGAGGGCCTCGAACACGCTAGCAGCAGCGTGGGCGGGGGTCAGGGACACGAGGCAGCAAGATGGTGCTGCGGACGTGGGGGGCGAGCTCTAGACCAAAAACAGGTCAGAGGTCGCTCACCCTCGACGCGCAGCGCCAGCCATTAAGAAGGGAGGGGGGAGGGAGGAGCAGCTGGGACGCGGGAGGGAGCGGCGAATGGGGGCACGAGGGGGGCGGGCCGCAGGGAGGCAGCGGCAGGGTAAAGCAGCAAGAGGGAGCGCCCAAGGGGCGAAAAACAATTTTACAGCAAATGTTGCAGAGATATTAGCAATGAGGTCATAGAAGATGTTATCAGTGTTATAATATGTGGGGAAATTAGCAGTTCTAACCTGGACCCGTGGAGACTTTCAAGACAGACTCCCCTTTTGTCTAAAAAGGAGGACTTGTTCTGCTTCCCTTGAAATCAGGACCCCATAAGAGAGTCCAAGGATGAACTGGCTGACCCTCAGTTTGAGCTACAACAGACTTCTCCAATGAGTAGCTCTCCAACTACCAGTAAGTTGCAATCTTGTGTGTGCCCAGTCAACTAAGTAAGAAGATTTTTCTAGGCTGAATTAATACATGTATACCTGTTAGACCTATCAGCCTTAGGGTAGTCGGACCCCAAACATTTTGCTTTCACCCTCCTGTTTTGCTGTATTCATGTTTTATTGGCCATAGGACCCTTTGCACTTTACCACTGCTAACCAGTTGTAAAGTGGTTGTGTTGACTCCCTGAAAATGTGGTAAAATGTGCTTACATCTTATTGGCCTAATTAATTTCCTTAAGAGTCCATAGTAAAGTGGTAAACCATATTACCAGGGCCAGTAAATTAAATGATACTAGTGGGCCTGCATCATGTATTGTGCCACCCACTTAAGTAGCTCCTTAGAACACGTTCCAAGTTGCCATTGCAGGTTCAAACTGACAACTCAACTTGGCAGCATAGCCCCCTTGCCAAGCCTTAAACTCTCATTTTATTTTATGTAGGTTACTTCTAAAGTAGGCCCTAGGCAGTCCATAGGGCTATGTGCATTGTGATTAAAAGGCTGGACATGTGCGTTTATGTTTTACATGTCCTCATAGTAAAAAACTCATAATTGTTTTTCCACTAATAATGTATGAGGCATACCACTCCCATAGGATAGCTGTATTATTACATTTAATAAGTGCTAACATTCGATTGGGAACAAGGAGAACCTTAATGTTTAGTGTCTGAGAAATTGTAATTTAAAATCTTCTTTGATTGTAAAGTCGAATTTTAAGTCAAAATTTTGAAAATGCCACTTTTACAGGGTTGCCATTTTCCTGCCTTTATTTGGTGCCTGCAGCCTGTTCCTGTGTCACATCACTTGATATAACTAGCAGTTAGACTTAGCTTAGTCTTTACAGACAGCCACATAATAGAGAGATTAAGCATGTATGAATGGGCCATCACTGGCAAGATATGGAGGTGGGGCTGGCCCCAAATGCAAACTAATAGTCTTTGCCCTGTCTTCACATAAAGGACTTCACACCACTTCATTGTGTCTTCAGTCAGGCTGGAGCCAGGGCAGGGGAAGCAGAAGACTCCATGCAGTTCAAAGAAAGATCACTAGAGTTGTTTATTACTTCATTGAATGCACCAAGTATACAAATAGGACCTCAGGCCCTAAAATCGAAAGTGGGTTCAACCATATCCTAGATAAGCACTTAAGACATTGTACTAATACTAATATGGATTACAAATATTAATATTAAAAATACCAGTCATCACTCCAGTTCCCCTTTATTGTGGATGTCGCTGGTATGGTTAATTTTTTTTTTCTTATTTGGGTAAATTTAAAGGGAGGGTTAGTAACTTGATACTCTAATATTGCATCAATATTTTTCAGCATTTCTTCACGTCCACAACTAGGTCTTAGGCTTTAATCTGGACTTCTTATTTTAAACCCCATTTGTTTTGAGTGGAAATGTTACTAACCAGTCAGTCGTGCCAGGTCTGTCATCTGTCTGTTGTCACATTCCCAAACATAAAACAAATATTGGAAGTGAGTCCGGCCTACTTGCCTGTACGCCGGATGGAGAGGCATGTATTAGTGGCTGATTTCAACTCAAAAAGGAGCAAAAAGACATAAGAACTTAAAAAGAAAATAAAAGAGAAAATTGTTAGTCTCTGCTGCTCTCTGTCTCAGAGGATGCATACAGGTAAACATGTGAGATGAACAAGGTGTTGCATCTCCAATGTATGACTACAAATGTGATATTTGTGACATTACTTACAAGCACAGTCCATAGTTTTATGTATGTGACTTACACTCTAGGTGCACAATTAGACCATAAATGAGCTGTTGTCAGCCTCTAGCAAAGTTTAGACAGTCATTAGTACTCTCATTACCCTCCTAGCATCAATTACCTTAGGGTACATGGAAAATCCTTGCTTACCACTCCACCTATCACTAATGACAGTTTGATCTCGTAGCTTCGCTGTCATGTTTAAACAAATGCCGAACTGCTAAGGGTGGGTGGAGGAGCGTAGCCTCACCATGTCAATGTTTGCATCAGGACACGGGGCAACCACAGGTTGGCGGTATCTGGAAAAAGTAGTTTTTGCAACTCAGGCATGCTAGTCAGCTGCCTTGATTTTAGCCAACAACTTTTATTGTCGTGCTGTGGGACTGGTATAGGTTGGTGGAGCTACAAAGCATCCTTACTTTAATGTTTGCATACAGACATGAGGTGGCCAGGAAGTTGGGATATCTGGGAAAGGTAGTTTTTCCATCGCAGGCATTTTTGTTCAGAAGTTTTTATTTTGACCAGCAGCTTCCTTTTTCATGAGGTAGGGTCATAGAGAGTGGGCAGCATCTGGGGACTGTAATTTTTATGTCAATATACTGTTTGGATGTCATGATTGTCTCTGGCATACTATTTTGAATTGGATATGATACTTATCCAATATATGTGTGTGACAACATATGTATTTTAAAACGCTATTTTCAAAGTGATCTACCTTAATATATATCTTGGTTGGAAAGTCATGTCTTCTTATGTACATGGTGAATTGTGGCAAAAAGCTACTCATATCGAAAAATATTGTACAGTAATATCCTGTTCAAGGAGAACCTTATTATTGCCAGAACAGTTCCTACCTGCCACAATCTCCATTTTGCATGTAATGTATGTGGGCAATTGTACTTCATGGCATCACATGTCTATCTTGCCGACCCACACTCTATTGCATTCAGCCTAAACTTTTGGCTATGTATTGGTCCAGCTCAGATAACCACAGCTGGCACTTTATTTTCTTGGCACTATATTTACTTAAAACATTAAAAATTATTAACTCTGGTTCTACTTATTGGATGCGTGTTGTTTTGATGTTTTATTTATTTAATAATCTTTACTCTATTTTTAGATTGGATTTTTAGATTTTTCTTGTGTTTTGTTTTCATTTCATTACCATTTAAGTAATGCACAAATACCTTCAAGATAACCCTGACTGCTACCAGAGAATTAAGCAAAGGTTTATTCTGTGACTTTTGCGGTTCACCCTGACAAGGACTATGGGCCAGATGTAGGAAGGTTCCCTTTTGCGAGTTGCAAATTGCGAGTCCCAGCGACTCGCAATTTGCAACTCGCAAAAGGGAATGCAGAAAGGTGTCTCAGACACCTTCTGCGACTCGCTATGGGGTCGCAAAGACCCACCTCATAAATATTTTTGAGGTGGGTCGCAGTTTGCAACCCCATAGCGAGTATAAGCACTCACGGGGATGGTGGCCTGCTGGAGACAGCAGACCACCATGTCCGTGACTGCTTTTCAATAAAGCAGTTTTTTTTTTCTATTTGCAGCCCGTTTTCCTTAAAGGAAAACGAGCTGCAAATAGAAAAAATACCGAAACCTTTTTGTTTCGTTTTTTTTCAGAGTAGGCAGTTGTCCATAGGACCACTGCCTGCTCTGAAAAAATAATTTTGTGAGCATTCACAAAGGGGAAGTGGTCCCCTAGGGACCCCTTCCCGTTTGCGAATGAGTTACCATCCACTTTAAGTGGATGGTAACTGCGAGTTGATTTGCGACCGCTTTCGCGGTCACAAATCAACTCTACATGGCGGTGCGACTCGCATATAGGAAGGGCACACCCCTTCCTATTTGCGAGTCGGAAACACATTTTGCGAGTCGGTACCGACTCGCAAAATGTGTTTCTGCATCGCGTGAGGCCTTTTGCGCCTCGCAAACTGTGTTTTTCGCCATTTGCGAGGCGCAACAGGCTACTTACATCGGGCCCTATGTTTATTATTTAATTGGGCTCTCACCCATCTCAACTATTAATTCAATTTCTTACAATGTGCAAATGACAAGTGTAATGTTTCGCTCTAGAATGCACATATCTCCACACATCCTCTAGTCTCAGTTTCTCCAATTCCTGTCTTATCATTTTGGAGGCTAACCTTGAAGTTGTAGTTCTCATCTGCATCCTCTCTATTCCATGTTGACTACTTATTGAATTTTGCCTTCCAATATTATAACACCTTCATAAGCACTTTCAGCTTCCTCAAAAATGGAGGCATGTTTGTGTCCTGGCCTTGGTCATTAGCATAAAATAACTTAGTGTCAAAATCTGATTTCTTATACTTCTTTCCACCAAAGCATACCTTTCCACTTTCCTGTGTGCATTTTCGGCCTTAGAAATCTTAGGATGGACCACATCATTATTGCTAACCCACACGGTATCATATTTGATGTGTCATGAATTTGTGTGGTAAAATGTTTCAGGGAGAAATGGCAGGTATCTCTCTTCTTAAGACTGGTCTCTTGATGCATTGTCACATAGGCATTTTCTGTCTCCAGCAAGATCTACACTGTGGATTTCCTACCTGGAGTATTAAAAACCCAGACATTATAAATGTTATAACTTTGAACATGACATTAGTAGAGTTTTTGTAATGTATTTCCTTTATAGAATGGCCTACCTAGACCCCTCCCAGCACATGAGCGCCTTTCTCTCCATCTGTTGGCTGTGCCCTCTTACATTGCCGTCCAAACCCAAAACATAATTTTACAGCTAAGGACAACCTAACTCCCAAATGGAGTCCTATGTCTACAAACAATCTAGGAGTATACGATACTATATCAGTTTTGGATCTCCAGGGCTACCCGAACCCGTCATCAAAATTATCAAATTGTGTCACCCTCTGTCTCCATGTTCTAAGGTGTATATCCTATGCACCTAGCATGGACTTTATTCTCAGAACGTAGTTTTGCTCTTTAGGCTGCCCTTAAGGTTCATTTAGCCTTTGTTGGTGCTGTCGTCTCTTCCATTTCCTAGATTGTTTTTATTGTCTTAGCCATCCCGAGATACTGCTCCTGTCTTTGCTGCCCCTCTTCTCGGTGCCGTTTTGGTTAGCTTCCCACCCAACAGACCCTGATCCTTGGCCAAATAGGTCATGTAACACAGCTCTCCTTTGAAATTGAAGTTCACAGGGAAATATCCCTATGAATTTTATCTTTTTTTGTGAAGAATCCACCACTGGACGAAAGGATTTCCGTCTTCGGGGGCACGGCCTGTAGGACATCCTTCTAAAGTATAATAGTATCTTCATTGCACTGCAGCCCCTTTCAAGAATCACCGTTTTGAGAGTAAAATGAAGTGTTAGCTAGAATCTTTCTTGATCCTCTTTTCACATCCCTCAGTTTGGGGACTATTCTGTGCACTGGTTCTAATTTTAGGACTTCGCTTTCTCTCATCTTATTTAGCATCTGCACAATGGGTACTTTGATATAAATCAGAATGTTGTTCTCTGCTGCCTTTTCACATTACGCCCCTATGTTGTCTAGTAAGAATTTCCATGTCTTCACATTTTTCCTGCAAAGCTAATGTGTGGGCCCAGGCTTCCTCCAGTCTCCTTGTTTCCCTCTGCTTTCCTCAAGAACCGCTAGTATCAATGAGCGCCCGTCCTTATTTGCCAGGTTCGATGACAACCTAGACATATATTTTTTCACTATTCAAAAGATTCCATTTGAATTATTAGCCTACAATACACAGCACAATTCCTTATTTGCGCATCACAATTGAATATTCTTAATATAACGTATTCTATTGCCATATTGCTCGTCTAAAATGTAATTTTAAAATTCATGTCATTCAGTGGTTTCTTGCAGTTACATCGGCGTGTTTGACCCTGAGTTAATCAGGATAAAGTAAAAGCGACCTGTAACAGAGGTATTGAAAACCAACCTTTATTACGATACATCACTTTCGTTCCATCATCATGCATAATTGTATTCATTGAAGGTTTGCCTCTCAACCGAGCGTTTCAGCAAAAACGAATGGACAGCTAGCAGTGTATTATTGCAGGTGTACCGGTCTTTCTTCAATCAGCATACTGGGGCTGATTTGCAACAGTGTAGTAGTATGTACCCAGTGCGAGTATTTTTTTATTCCTTTTATGTCAAAACATCACAGAGTATTAACTGCACTGGTAGATCACTTCACATTTCTCTTAGAGATTTGAAGTCATATATATTATGCTACTGTTGTTTACTTTCTGATATCGATTCTGTCTCCCAACAGCACCAGGGGATATAGGCCCTGATTTATACTTTTTTTGCACCCCATTAGCGTCATCTTTTGACGCAAGAGCGGCACAAGCTTACAAAGTACAATTTTATTTTGTAAGTTTACGCCACTTTTGCGTCAAAACATGACTCTAATGCGGTGGAAAAAAATATGAATCAAGGCCATAGTAATACATTTGTCCTCAAATGCAGCTCACAATAACCCCTTAACTGCTGGGCCTTTTCCTCCCCGTTGGGAGCTCTATTCTGGCTATTTGAAGCAGTTGGTGCTTAGGACTCCCTGATTTATATTCCACATAAGGTATTAACACCAACTTTGCACCCTTTTTCCCAACATTCTGGGGATTCTGAAGATACATAGGGTTTGAGGATTCCTATGAGGGGAAGGGCTCACAAAATAAGCAAAAAATAGCAACATTTTGAGTTTTCTTGATAAAAACGGGAAAAAAGTGCAGAGCTGAATCAAAAAACCTAATTTTGAACCCTGTTTTTGGCATTTTTCAAAGCGGCAGCCTATTTTTCATATTTTTGTGCTCTCAACCTATTCTAGATTGTGGTGGAAACCAGCGTGAAACCCATGGATTATTCAGCAGGGGGCCATGTGTAGATCATTTGAGTTTTTTTAAAGGAAAATCACGGGTGAATTAATGAAATATGTAAAACAAGTATGAAAAAAACTGCTATTCGTGACATTTTCATCTGTAACATTTTCTCATGATGGCTAATTTGTTAAAGTAATATACCAGTACGTCTGCTAGACTGTTCTGGTTGCAGTGATATAAAGGCTACGATTAACAAGAAATGGTGCACAACCACCCTGCAGTTGTGCATCAAAACGTTTAATGACGGTTAACATAATTTATCATCACCATGTTTGCGCCATATTTATAAAGCGGCATGACATGGCAGTAAGAAATGGTTAACGTACAAAAAATGACATTAACCCTTTCGACAAGTCACTAAAACAATGAAGTTACTGCCGGAAAAGTGGCACTAGCATGATTTGCAGCACGCTTTTGATGCTAATTATGCTAGCATCACTTTTTCCTAATATGTGTAAAAAAAGCCTTCAAAAACACCAAATAAAAGCTGTAGAGACCCCAGAGAGACCCCCAAACAGCCCAGTGCAAGCCACAATGGACAGACAGACTCACAGGAGAGGGGGAAAAGGAAGATTAAGGGGGTCATTCTGACCCTGGCGGTAAAAGGCAGTTACCGCCGGTCAGAAGACCGCCATAACACCGCCGCGGCCGCGGTAACCCGCCAGGGTCATTCTGACCCACAACTGCCAAACCGCCAAAAACCCGACCTCCACTGAAGGCCGCCACATCAGCGGTCAGCGATAAACTGGAGATGACCAAACCTCCACCGTCACGCCAACAGAAATATGCCCATGCCATTACGACCCACCAATCCACGCGGCGGTCTTTCAACCGCGGTATCCCATTGGCGGTACACACCGCCGAGGTCAAAATACACACACCTTTACAAAACACAGCCACATTGGATAATTCAAAATACACACACCTGATACACATACAAACACCACTCCCACACAATCAATACAATATAAAACACACACCCACATCACCCACAAACCCCCACAAATCGAAATTCAGAGACAAGGCGCAATACACAGAGAGAGAGCACAGGGAACGCAAACCACAACACACACAGGAACCCAACATCATCCCCCACACTACATCTACGCACAAAACACCACACACCACTACACTCATCACCACAAACACCACCCCACACCTCATCCACACCACCCCATGGCACCCCAAAGACACCCCAGGTTCTCGGACCAAGAACTCAGGGTCATGGTGGAGGAAATAATTAGGGTAGAGCCCCAGCTCTTCGGCACACAGGTGCAGCACACCACAATAGCCAGGAAGGCGGAGCTATGGCAAAGGATCGTCGACAGGGTCAACGCTGTGGGACAGCATCCCAGAAATCGGGAAGACATCCGAAAGCGCTGGAACGACCTACGGGGGAAGGTGCGGGCGATGGTGTCAAGAGACAACATCGCTGTGCAGAAGACTGGCGGCGGACCCCCACCCACTCCACCCGAATTCACAGCATGGGAGCAAGAGGTCTTGAACATCCTGCATTCTGAGGGCCTCGCTGGAGTAGGCGGAGGAATGGACTCTGGTAAGTCTAATCTCAACTACTTCCCCCCCCAACCACCAGCATGCCAACCCCCACCCCCACTCTCACCCCCAACCCCCCAGCACATATCCTCCCTGCTAATGTCTCACCAGCACAACCCACCCAAACCAACACCAACGCCCTGAATGCCAACACAAACCATGGACACCCATCACCTAAGCATGACCACTGCACATACCCATCCCCCCCCCAAACCACCCTCACAACTCCTCCCACAAGGGAATGCCAGCACTGGGGGACAAGGGCACCCACAATTCGCACGCCATGGCACACACAGAAGCAATAACCATACTCTTTTACCCCTGCAGGGCCCGAAAGCCAAGACACCGGCCCGGAGGGTCCAGAAATGTCCATCCCACCCCCAGAACAGGCCCCCAGTGATGACAGCAGCTCTGTCGACCTAGAACCTGATGACCAGCCCGGACCATCGGGGACCTCTAGACAGTCGGTTCCCCTCAGGCAGCCACAGGCCACAGCAGACCTACCCCCCTCTGGAAACCCCAGCACAGCAGCCACCCAGCGGGCCCATGCCTCTGTCTCCAGGACAGGTCAAGCAGCGGTGTGTCTACCACTACAAGGCACCCAGGGCAACCCACCACCCCAACAACAACAGGGACCTGGGGGCAGTGGTAGTGGGCATACCGTCCAGGGGACAGAGGCCCAGGAACAAAGGGGAACTGGGAGGGCTGCTGTGCGACAGAGGGAGGACAGGCCTAGGGAACCCACTGTCCAAGAGGCCCTCACCACCATCATGGGAGCGTACCACCACTCCGAAGAGACGATGGCGACGGTCCTGGCCAGGTTCCAGGAGATCCAGGCCATGCAGGAGGGCCAGTACATGGGGTTCCGGGAAGAACTGCGCAGCATCAGTTCCGCAATGGGTACAATCGTGGTGGCACTCAACCAGATTGTCACCACATTGCGGGACCATGTGGCCCCCCAAAGGGCCCCTGCCACTAGCATGGAGGAAGAACAGCCCACCACCTCCGCCGGCGCTAGTGGTCAGGAGGCCCCGACACAACAGCAACGGCCCACCCGGACCCCACCCCCTGCAGAACATGAACCACCCCGCAAGAAAGGCCTGAGATCGAGGAAGAAGACAGAGTAGGATGTCAAGACCCCCGCCATGCACGGATCCCCCCGGATGTCATCCCACTGTCCCACTTGTTCACCCTGTCCAACCTTGAACTGCCCCTGCTCCAACTTCCACAGGCATATGGACAATGCACCTGTGCGAACGTGAGTCTGGACTCTGCCATGGACATGCCTCCACCATCACCCATCACCCTTTTTGAACTATACACCAATTTTTGCACTTCAATAAACACAATTATTGCACAAAAACCATCAGGAGTCTGCTATTTATTTTTCTAAACCAAATGTATTCGATATAACCAACCAAAAATGTCCAAATACATTGTGATGACAACATACCAGTGTCACACAGCGGTAGTCCATGGGGAAATAAACCAGAGGGCACTCCGTGGGGACCACATCACTGAAATAGGAAGGCAAATTCACAACTAAGTTACCATACATTGGGGTGAAAGGTCAGACAGTAGAGAGCCAGTACTGTTACAGATATAATAAAATGCAGGAGTAGATTCTTACCTGTGTGTTACTGGAAATACTGCAGTATCACTCTGTCCCTGTTGTCTGTGTCGTCCTCTTCGTCTTCCTCCTCTTCACTCTCCGCAGGATCCACAGCAGCCACAACACCACCATCTGGACCATCCTCCTGCAGGAAAGGCACCTGGCGTCGCAAAGCCAGGTTGTGAAGCATGCAGCAGGCCATGATGATATGACACACCTTCTTTGGTGAGTACATTAGGGATCCACCTGTCATATGCAGGCACCTAAACCTGGCCTTCAGGAGTCCGAAGGTCCGCTCGATCATCCTCCTAGTACGCCCATAGGCCTCATTGTACTGTTCCTCTGCCCCTGTCCTGGGATTCCTCACTGGGGTCAATAGCCAAGGTTGGGGTAACCAGAGTCACCAATTAGCCACACACGCTGTCTCTGTAGCTGTTCCATCACATAAGGGATGCTGCTATTTCGCATGACGTACGCGTCATGCACTGACCCTGGGAACTTGGCATTTACATGGGAGATGTACTGGTCAGCCAAACAGACCACCTGGACATTCATCGAATGATAATTTTTTCGGTTCCTGTACACCTGTTCATTGTCTTTTGGGGGGACCAAAGCAACATGGGTACCATCAATGGCACCAATGATATTGGGAATGTGTCCAAGGGCATAGAAATCACCCTTCACTGTAGGCAAGTCACCCACCTCAGGGAAAATGATGTAGCTCCGCATGTATTTCATCAGGGCAGACAACACTCTGGACAACACCCTTGAAAACATAGGCTGAGACATCCCAGATGAAATGGCCACTGTAGTTTGAAATGATCCACTAGCCAAAAAATGGAGTACTGACAGCACCTGCACTAGAGGTGGAATCCCTGTGGGTTGGCGGATGGGTGACATCAGGTCTGGCTCCAGCTGGGCACACAGTTCCTGTATAGTGGCACTGTTGAGTCTGTAGGTGAGTATGACATGTCGTTCTTCCATTGTCGACAGGTCCACCAGCGGTCTGTACACGGGAACATTCCTCCGTCTCCTCGCAAGTCCCAGCGGACGGTGCCTAGGAAGGACAACATGGAGCACAGAGTCAATCAACCCACAGGTAAGTTCCCACAGCCTGCACAGTACACAAATCTCTCTGGATTGAATAGCTTGTATGAGTGTCGATGCAAGGCCTAGCCATGTGTGACGCAGTAGGAATTAAGCCATGTGGGCCCTTGAAATGGCGGCTGCCTGACCTGTGAAGTTTGACAATGTGAAGTGAGGTCATTGCGCTGGTGTGGCACGCCGTGGCGGTAGGCGGTCGAAGACCGCGGCGCAAAGCAGCATTGGTTAACATTGAACCCTATGGGTTTCAGGAGCCAATGACGATGTGCGCCGGCGTGACCGCCATTTTCTCTCTGCTTAATCACACGAGACCTGACCCTCCACAGGAGAGGACCTATACTGCAAGTGCTGCTGTGACCTCGGTCTGGAAGTGACAATGGCTGCTGCGACTGGGGAAAGGGCCCCCGCCTTCAGTTCCGAAGAGTTGGAGAAGCTCGTGGACGGGGTCCTCCCCCAGTATGCGCTACTCTACGGTCCTCCAGACCAACAGGTGAGTACATGGGGGCCAATGCATAGTGAGCAATGCCTGTGATGAGTGGGGTGGATGTACGATGGAGGGGAGGGGAGCGAATTACGAATGCATGGCATGACAGATGAGAGCATGTGTCAGCTGGCAAGTTTGGGGAGGGGGGGCCACTCACATCGAGCATGCATAAAAGTGATGATGTTTCTTTTCCCCCCCTGTACATGTCACATAGGTCAGCGCCCATCAAAAGATCGATATTTGGCGTGCCATCGCCAAGGACGTCCGGGCCCTGGGGGTCCACAACAGACGGGGCACCCACTGCCGCAAGAGGTGGGAGGGCATCCGCTGCGGGAGCAGGAAGACCGCTGAGGCTCTGCTGGGGATGGCCTCCCAACCTAGGAGGGGTGCCAGTCGTACCTTGACCCCCCTGATGTCCCGGATCCTGGCGGTGGCCTACCCCGATTTAGATGGGCACTTGAGGACATCACAGCAGACACAAGGGGGTGAGTACCAGCACATTCAGCTAAATTTGCGGGCAGTGGAGGTGCCTGGGTGGGGGAGGAGGGCTGTGGGTATCCCTAGGCCAGGGCGATTTCAGTAGGCTAGGCCCCTCCGTGAGGTATGGTCCTGTGCCCCCACCCCCCGCCTCTGTAGGGTGCCTAGTAACGCAATTCATGGACCTGTGTATTCTGTGTGGGCAGTTGTCGCCCATAGGCTTGTAGGGCATGTCCCAGGGAATGAGTAGTGTACCCCAAGTGCGCAGCGTAGTGCAGGGGGCTTCTGTGTCTGTCCTCTCCGCCAACGGTGTCCCCAATGCATGCACTCAACTTGTCTTTATTTCTCCATCCCCCCCCCCATTTTCTTTGTTTTTCGGTGAATGTGTGCATTAGCATCATCAGGCGGAGGAGAAGTGACATCGGCGCAAGAGGGAGCTGCATCTCACATGGCCCCGGAGGGCCATGCAACGGACTCCGACATGACCAGTGAGACGGAGGGCGAGGGGGGCTCCACCACGGGGACCCGTGCAGACGTCAGTGATACCGACACGTCCTCGGATGGGAGCTCCCTTGCGGTGGCGGCAACATCCGTGCCCACCGATACTACAGGTACAGCCGCCACCCAGCGCACCAGCTCCGCCCTCCCAGCAGCCCCTCGGCCTTCGCCCGTGCCCGCACGGCCAGGAAGGCGGCCATCTCCTTCGCCCCAGGCACCTCAGGCCCTGCCCCAGTCACCCCTGCTGCCCTCAGTGAGGAGGTCATTGACCTCCTGAGGACCATCATTGTTGGGCAGTCTACCCTTTTGAATGCCATCCAGGGTGTGGAGAGGGAGGTGCATCAAAGCAATGCATACCTGGAGGGCCTTCATTCGGGTCAGGCTGCCCATCAGCGATCGTTCAACGCTCTGGCCTCAGCACTGACGGCAGCGATTGTCCCTGTCTCCAGCCTCCCTCTTCTAACTCCCTCCACCCAGTCCCACTCCCCTGTTCCTCTGCCTATCCCATCCACACCTACAGACCAGCCTGCACACACCTCAACACCCAAAGGAAGCTCATCCAGACATAAGCACCACAGAACACACAAGCAACATACAGATGCAGACATGCCAACAGCCACTACCTCCTCTGTGTCCCCCACCTCCTGGTCTCCCTCCTCCCTCCCTGTGACGTCTACACTCACACCTGCATGCACACCACCATCAGCCAGTACACCCATCACCAGCACACCCTCCACACCAGTCCGCACACGTGCAGTCACCACCCCCACTGCCATGTACACGTCCCCTGTGTCCTCTCCCAGTGTGTCTGTCACCCCCGCTTCCAAACCACACAAACGCAGGCAGGCACCCAACCAACAGCCATCCACCTCACGTCAGCCTCCAGCCCAAGCACCTGCACCCAAAGACACCAGACTTGACTCTCCTACAACCACATCCTCTTCCTCCACTCCCATACCCACTCCAGCTACCCTTCCCATGGCTCCTAAAAAACTAATCCTCTATAAACTGGACCTCTTTTCCTCACCTGACCCACCCCCTCCATCTCGTAAGAGTTCCAAAAACACCTCAGCCACCACCAGCCCAGCAACTCCCAAGAACGTCGTGGCTGGTTTTTGGAGTCCGCCCTTTCCTTGTGCAGGGACATCGGCCAGCAGCAAAGGCATAGCCAGCCCCCCCCTGGGAAGAGGAGCAAAAAACTGAAGGGCAGGCACGACAGGCCTGATACGCCTGCCCCCAAGGAGGGTAGCCTTGCACCGTCACCTGCCACATCGGGTAAGGGAGCCAAGGGCCACGGAGAGTCTGCCAAGGAGGGCAAGGGCAGCAAAGCGCAAAAGGCAGGGAGCAGCCGACCTGGCCATGAGGGCCCCACCAGCCCCATTCCGGGGGTATCGGAGGAGACCCAGGGCCCCAGGACTCCATCACAGGAGGGCCCCGCAACGGAAAGGTCCGATGCTGACTGAGCAGGAAGTATTGGCCAGGTGTGGTTCACTCGAAACACAAGACAGGCACCGCTGAACAGGGCCCTGCCGTGAAGGGCACCGCTGAACAGGGCCCCGCCGAGAGAAGCATCGCTGAACAGGGCCCCGCCGTGAGGAGCACTGCTGAACAGGGCCCCGCAGTGAGGAGCACCGCTGAACAGGGCCCCGCCCCGCCGTGAGGAGCACCGCTGAACAGGGCCCCGCCGTGAGGAGCACCGCTGAACAGGGCCCCGCCGTGAGAAGCACCGCTGAACAGGGCCCCGCCGTGAGGAGCACCGCTGAACAGGGCCCCGCCGTGAGAAGCACCGCTGAACAGGGCCCCGCCGTGAAGGGCACCGCTGAACAGGGCCCCGCCGTGAGGAGCACCGCTGAACAGGGCCCCGCCATGAGGAGCACCGCTGAACAGGGCCCCGCCGTGAGGAGCACCGCTGAACAGGGCCCCGCCGTGAGGAGCACCGCTGAACAGGGCCCCGCCAAGACAGGCACCGCTGAACAGGGCCCCGCCGTCAAGAGCACCGCTGAACTGGGCCCCGCCGTGAGAAGCACCGCTGAACAGGGCCCCGCCAAGACAGGCACCGCTGAACAGGGCCCTCCTGTCAAGCACCGCTCCGCTGGGCCCTCCTGTCAAGCACCGCTCCGCTGGGCCCTCATCTCAAGCACCGCTCCGCTGGGCCCTCCTGTCAAGCACCGCTCCGCTGGGCCCTCCTGTCAAGCACCGCTCCGCTGGGCCCTCCTGTCAAGCACCGCTCCGCTGGGCCCTCATCTCAAGCACCGCTCCGCTGGGCCCTCCTGTCAAGCACCGCTCCGCTGGGCCCTCCTGTCAAGCACCGCTCCGCTGGGCCCTCCTGTCAAGCACCGCTCCGCTGGGCCCTCCTGTCAAGCACCGCTCCGCTGGGCCCTCCTGTCAAGCACCGCTGGCCCATTGGCAGGCCCGGTTCTGTGTCGGGCAGGGCTTCACGAGGCACTCTGCCCACCATGCCTCCTCCATGACCAGTGGACTCTGTAATCCACCTGATGGACTGTGGCTTTGCACCCCCCAGGATGGCACAGTGGGCAATCCACCCACTGTAGAGACTTGAGAGACTGTGGCTTTGCACTCCCCAGGATGGCACAGTGGGCATGGAGGCCCTTCGTGGATCTGGCGTCGTGGACTCATGTGGCTGAGGTGCCCCCCCTTCCCTTCCACCTGAGGTGCCAGTTTTTTATTTTTGTGATGCCCCAGCAGTGTTCTCTCCAATGGACTCGATCTCGTGTGATGGTGCACATTGGCCCACGGACATTTGTACTTTGCAAAACTGTGCCGGACTTTTGCTACTTGTATATATATAGTTCTAGATGTGTATTAATTCTTTATATATTGGTAAGTTCGCTATACTTAATTATTGATGTAATATAGTTCTATTTTTACAATCATTGCCTTTTGTCTTTGCATTTTTGTTTTGGGGGTTTGAGGGTGTCACTCTGACTTTTCAATCTGCATTGGTGTGTAGGTATTTCAGTGGGGGTGAGGGTGGGGGTGGGTGTGTGGCGTATGTGTGTGCCCGTAACCTTTCCTCCTCCGCCCTCCCCTGTGTCGTAGGTGCAGTACTCACCGTTGTCGTCTGCGGCGACGTTCGTGATCCTGGAAGAAGAGCAGGAAGGCAATGGCTAGGAGGATGTGGAGTTCCGGTTCCATGCTGTCCCGATTCCGCGTGGAGTGTGTCGAGGTGAGCGTTTTCCATTGGAAATGTCTGTTTCCGCCGTGTTTTTATCGGCGGGGCTCCCGCCCCGGAAAAGGTGGCGGACTGGTGAGTTGTGATAGGGTGGGCGGTACATTGTCTGCCGCCTGTCTGTTGGCGGTGACCGCCGCGCTGTTTGTTTGTGCCGCCGTGGCGGTCGGAGTGTTAAAGCGGCGGCCTGTGTTGGCGGTTCCCTCCAGGGTCAGAATTCAATTTTTTGGACCACCAGCCTGTTGGCGGGTTGGCTGCCGCTTTAACACTGACCGCCAGGGTCAGAATGACCCCCTAAGTGTCACTTCAGTTAGGAAGAGAATAACATCTTGGTCAGAGAGATGATGGGGCTTCAACACCTGCTCTTTGTCACCTCTAAAGTGGCAATAGGTAGGAAGGAGGCCATATGGCAGTCCATAGTCAATAAAGTCAACAGTGTGTCGGAGGTGAAGAGGACTGTCACCCACTGTAAGAAATGCTGGCACGATTTTAAGCACAGAACTAAAGAGAAACTGGCTAGTAAACAAAAGGCAGCACTGCAGACCGAAGGTCAAAGTCCCGCTCCACAGGTGAAGCTGGATGGGCTGGAGGAGATGGTGGCAGCGGTCGTCCCAGAGGAATTGATCACTTAAATCCCAGGGTAGGATACTGTGGCATATGATGAGCAACACAGGGTAAGTTGCAGTGTGGGTGGGAGTGTGTGTGATAACTAATAGCACAAGGGGAAGCACATAGGAGGCACTAAATGTAGGCAGAAAGGGTGGCATGGGGGCACAATTATAGTGAAACACCAAACATATGTAATGTGCACTGACACCCCAACATATGTTCATACAACTTCACAACATCACACAACTCGGTTCACTATTTCAACTGAACCATCTGGTCATGTTGAACTTTTATTGGCCATCATGTACTAGGCCTTTTGCACAGAGTGGGCTAGCAATGGCAGGGATATGCCTTCCTTCTCCACTGGGACAGTCTACAAATGTCACATTACCTTAACATATGGGCATTTCTGTCATTTGTGGTACAAATGTAGCTGCCATGTGCCTACACAGGCACACAAACACCATGCTGAAAGGGTGCCTGTATTTTGGAGATATGTGCTGTTGGGCATCAAGGGACACTTTCTGGCACAAAACCAATCAAGAGAGGGATTTACCTCTTTGTGCGCAGCACAAATCTACATAACATCAGGAAGGGCATGAGGGACTTAGATCTGCATACCAGCCTTCAACTATGCATTAGCCATTTCATGGCAGAAAGAAAATCTTTTGTAGCACAATTACTTTGACCCTTCTTTGAGAATATTTGAAGGCCCGTGTCAACATTGACTAAGGTTGCTACACACATCAGCCATGTGACTATGCAATGTCATACTCATCATGGTGTGTTGCTCATCAATGGCCCTCATGCATGTGCAACTAACCTCAGATCTGTTGACATGTAGCTAACTCATCTGAGGAAGGACTGCAGGGAAAATGTGGTTTCACTACAGAGCCACTTATGGAAAGGACAGATGTCAGAACACAGTCATGTCACACAGAGGATGATGACACCACTCTCATGGTGACACAGCTCTGTACCTGGAGAGTGTGCAATGACTTGATGCATAGTGCCAATATCACCTGATTTGACTCACTAAATAGTCCATTGGTTCTATATGTGTCCTAAACTATGGTCACAGTGTTCATTCACAGTACTCAGCACCACCACCTCATATGTAGGGGTATGCATGTCCCACACCACATCTGCACAGGGAACTTGAAACAGCACAGGAAAATGCTGTACAGTGAGTGTAAGTTATATTCACATCAAATCCTGGACAATATCTGCATCATGATGATTAGATGATGCAGTGGTTCATGGCTTGTGATATGGTACTACTGTCCCTCTGACCAAACATACATGATAGGAACTGTGAGGATGATCCAGGATTTAAATGTGTTAAACTATGACTCAGCCAATGTGGCATGACCCCACAATGGTGTTGGTAAATTGGCCAGAACAAGGGAGAAATAGCAAGACCCTTACACCACTGGTACATTACTTGGCTTCTGACTACGCCGCCAGCTATAAAATGTTGACCACAGACCTGCTAATAATTGGTAACAATGAACTTGGAAATGCATCACACCCGTAGCTGATTTACATGGTACAATGTGTGGCACACAGATCTGTTACATGTATTGTCAACCAAATATTTCTAACCTGCACACGTGTTGGACCCTTAACTTCTGCCCCATGACTATGTTATCATCACTGATGTGGGACTCATGTATCAAGTCCATCATTCGCATGCTCTTAGCTTCATATGTTCCCACTAGTGCAATCAGTTCATGGGAAGCGCAGGCTACACACATTAGCAAACATACTGTACATTTCCTGATTAACCCTGCTCTCATCCTGATTTACAAGCCCGGATGGCACATGGCCGTGCAGCAAGTATCTTGCTGTGCCACCCTGTGCCAACAGGAAAGAACAGAAATGCACCATTTCGAAACAGTGTATTGACGTCCTCTCCCCCTGCGCTACCAAACAATTATCTGCCAGCACCAGTGATGGCACCCTTGCCCCATATTGCAGGAATGTCTTCATTGGCAAGATGATTGTCTTTTAACCAGTCTATGACACCTTCCTGCACAAGAACATTGACAAGAGGCATTTGCCAATTACTTTATATGCTGCAGCATGCAATATACATAGCAAGAGGAAACAATGGGGTAAAATAGTGATGCGTTTCCCAGTTGAATTGGATCTATGCTACCTCTATGCTTTGGAATCTGACACATTTCCAGAGTTGTAATTATGGGAATGCATCAGGTTCTTGAGTGTTCCATGGGTGTTTATGTGGGAACAACCACAGCAGCACCCGTGGAAAAGCACCTTTCACATAGTTAATGTGAGAAATGGCACATATTTACAGGGTGATGAAAAGCCATTTAAGCTGGCTTCGCGTGGCTTTTTAATTGTGGGATGGGACACTACACCAACAGAACATTAAGTAAAAAGAAGCTCCAGTGTGACAGTAAACAGATATGGGCTTGTCAATATGTCCCCATGTTAGTGGTAGCATACAAGCAATTGGTACATGCCATTACATTCAACATTCAACAGCACAATCACTTGCACAACACATTACAGAAACAAATTGTTACTCACTGGTTGTCTCGGGGTCCTTGACATTTTCCACCTCTCCAGTTGGAAATAGTTAGGGTCCATCTGCAAGATGAAACCTGAAAGATGGCTGTGTGAATGTTGCACTGTGAACAGTATGTACAAGTACTACATATCACACATCCGTTGCCATTGCTATTAGTATACCTATGATGATAAGTACCCAAAAATGAAATCATACACCGTCAGTGACATACAGTGGATAGGCCCGGCTGAAATGTACACATTTGTCATTGTTACTAACATAAGTGTCACTAGTACATTGTTAGGTCAGAGTTGATAATTTTAGGATGCCACCTTTTTAAAACATTGATAGTTGGGATGTCAGCCTGCAGTTACATGGCTCACAGAACACACTCAGCCATAACTGCCTTAATTCATTTCTGAATTGTGACATCAAATGTACAGGACTATACAACATACAACAGTAGTTAGGCACTTAGGGGGAGATTTACAAGCCCCTAGCAGCATGCTGCACCACCGGAGCATCATTTGTCTTGATGCTCCAGTGGCGCAGTGTGCCTTTCAACATTCACAAGGCCACGCAAAGCCACCTTGCATGGTTTTTCATGGCCTTATAATTATTGGCGCTTTCACACATATAACAGAGTGAAAAGGGCATTCCATGGGTGTTGCTGTGGGAGGTGTAGATGTGTTGCAATGGTGAGAAATCCATCTATTTGTCCCATTTTTTCCTCTTTCCATGTGTGCTGCATTCTGCATTATATATTTCTCTAAACACTGTGTTTTGTATGTTGGTGGTGTTATACTGTGTTAATGCATGATTTATTGCACAAATACTTTACACATTGCCTTCTAAGTTAAGCCTGACTGCTCAGTGCCAAGCTGCCAGAGGGAGGGCCCAGGATAATCTGGATTGTGTGTGACTTACCTGTACTATAGCAATGGTATTTGCTTGGACAGGGGGTAAACTGACTGCCAACCAAAGACCCCATTTCTAACAACCCACGTAAAGCCACCCTATGCACCTAACATTGACATGACTCTTGTGAAATCAGAACTAGGTGAGGTATGTTCCTTTTAAGACATGTACCATCACACATGTAGACTCACAAGACATACCTTAGACACATGAAACACGAGCAGGGTCTTGATCTAACCTATCAACTAGTAACACAACACCACACATGACTGTTTAGACAAAAAAAAAGAATTGGTTCCTATTACACTTTACAGTTCATCAAGTTTTACATGGTTGTGTCAAAAAATCCACACAAATCCACTGTGCATCAAATTTTTTACATAGTGTCTACAAAAAATGGCACAAACCATGACATGCGTCAAACAGAATTCATGCACATATGGCTTGCATGAAAAAAAACAACGTATTCTCAGAAATGTGACACATCATTATTACAGGAAGTGAAGTAATGGTTCTACCAGGGCACACCTACTTTCACTATTTTTTACAGTCACATGCTTTTTGTCTATCTTGGTGAGAGGAGGTGCTTTTTAGATCTGGGTGAGAGAGTGCTGTTTGAGGTGTAATTTTTTGATGTGTGCTATTGTATCTTTTTGCCTTGACCACTGTAATTGTCCTGTCCTTTTGACTTTAATACTGTGGGGTAATTGTATCGTTGGGTGTGTGTCTGTGGGTTAGGATAGTTATTTAGGATATTTGGGACTTGTTGTGGTTACATTTTGTTTTGTGTATGGATGGTGTTTTTTGGAATATGTCGGAAAGGGAAAGAGCACATCACCTCAGCACTGAGCAGCTAGGAGGTTTTTTATGGCTGGTGCTGCATTGTTTGCCCAACATGGAGGCCATGGGTGGATAAGTCATACAGGGTTACAGGACTGGGGTGAGGAAGCTGCGGTGGGGGAAGGTCCTCTCCCAATTGACCCATATATATCTATATATATATTTATGTATATATATATATATATATATATATATATATATATATATATAGATGTGTATGAGGTGTGACCATCAGTTGAAACACCCCTGGGCAGACATTGTCAGCAGGACCTTCTAAACTACCTTGGCATTGAGGTCAGAGGAACAGTTGGTGAGTAAACAAAATTTGTGGTTGACTTTTGCTAACAATTGCTGAAACTTGTCATTTGGCCATAGAGCCTCCTTTAGCAAATGAAGGCAAAGGACAAAGTTGTAAGTGTAGTGTTTGTGGAAAAGTGCTACCATGACAATGGGAAAACTGCACCATTAGGAAGACAAAAGCCTGAGGGCCACATTTACAAGCCCAGGTGGTGTAGTGCAGCACACAAAAAGTACCTTGCTGCACCTCCCTGGGCCCCAGAGGAAGGGCAAGATTTTGCTGTTTCTACAAGATAGGGTGCATACCTTTCCAATCCTCCAGCATCGGTGGTCAAGTTGCTGCATAGCACCCATGCAAGAACCCTTGCACCATGGTGCAAGTATGGCTGCACTGTGGGGATGATTATTGTTATACAGAAAGGGACAAAGTACCTGCTTTGCCTTCAAATTCGCCGCAAGGGGCCCCAGAGGAGGAGATGCATGTAAAAAGGGCAGGTGTGCGATTTTCTAGTGCACACAGATGATGCGTCATTGAGTTTTAACGCAAGGCAGGCTTTGTGTTGATTTCCGGCATGTAGACTGAGATCCCGTCCAGGTTGTGGGGTTTTTGGATGCCCCAGGGACGATGCGGAGAAATCCTGGGCATTCAGGATGAAGACACAGGGGCTGCGTCGATCCGGTGGGCATTGTGTGGAAATTTCTGTCGCACGGCAGGCGCTGCGTTGATTCTTCTCGCAGGAAGTCGGGCTGCGTTGTTCTGGTTCGCCTTTGCATTGATCCAGTCGGCCATGCGTCGAAGTTCCAGTCGCAGCGCTGGCACTGCATTGACCTCCTCTCGGAGAGCTGGGCTGCGTTTTTCCGGTTCGGCGTACGATGATTTTCTCACCAAGATGCAGGCTGTGCGTCATTTCTTGCCGGCTGAGCGTCGATTTTCGCTGCACAATTAGTTATTTTGCAGAGATGAAGGCAAGCTCTATCCAAACCCTTGGAGAGCATTTCTCAGCAGAGACAGAGGGCAGCAAGGCAGCAGGGAAATAGCAGGGCAGCAGTCCTTTGCAGAAAATCAGTCAGGTGAGTCCTTTGTGCAGCCAGGCAGTTCCTCTTGGCAGGTTGCAGATTCTTCTCCAGTGATATCTTGTTCAGAAGTGTCTGAGTTGGTAGGGTCAGGGCCCTGTTTAAATACCCAAATGTGCCTTTGAAGTGGGGGAGACTTCAAAGAGTGGCTGAGAAGTGCACATGGTCCCCTTTCAGTTCCATCCCGTCTGCCAGGGTCCCAGTAGGGGGTTTGGCAGTCCATTGTGAGGGCAGGCCACTGTACTTTGACATGTAAGTGGCAGGCCTTCCACTCTCCCATCCCAGGAAGACCGATTCAGTATGCAGATGTGTGCAAGTTTGGCTGAGCAGCCTGTGTTTGGGGTTGTCTGAGTGAAATGCACAAGGTAGCTGTCAAGTAACCTAGCCAGATGTGGATTGTAAGGCACAGAAGGATTTAAGTGTAGAGAAAGGCTCACTTTCTAAAAGTGGTATTTCTAGAATAGCAATATGAAATCCAACTTCACCAATAAGCAGGATATTCTATTACCATGCTGACCATACTAAATATGACCTGGTTACTCCTTCCAGATCAGAATCTACCACTCAAACAGTATATGAGGGTAGCGATAATGTTAGCATATGAATGAGCAGGCCTCACAGCAGTGTAAAACAAATTTAGGAGTTTTACACTTCCAGGACATATAAACTACACAGGTATATGTCCTGCCTTTTATTTACATAGCACCCTGCCTCAGGGGTTACCTATGGCCTGCCTTAGAGCTGACTTATATGTAGGAAAAGGGAAGTTTAAGGCATGGCAATTACTTTTCAATGCCAAGTCAAAGTGGCAGTGAAACTGCACATACAGGCCCGGCAGTGGCAGGCCTGAGACATGTTTAGGGGATATTTATGTGGGTGGTACAACCAGTGCTGCAGCCACTAGTAGCATTTAAGTTCCAGACCCGGGGCACATGTAGTGAACTTGACTAAGGAGTTACAAGTAAATTTAATAAGCCAATTGGGTATGAGACAATGTCGCCATGTTTTAAGGAGAGAGAACATGCACTTTGGCACTGATTAGCAGTGGTAAAGTGCACAGAGTCCTAAAGCCAGAAGAAATGAGGTCAGAAAAAGAGAAGGAGGCAGGCAAAACGTTTGGGGGTGATCCTGCAGAAAGGCCATTTCCAATATATCCCCCTTCCAGCCTAAAGCCAGGGTAGGCTAATCAACACTCTGATGGACTTCCCTGCTTAAGGCAGTAGAACATGGAACATGGCCCACTACTGCAGGGGCACTTGCCAGTTCTACACCGTTCTGAACTCAGTGAGGTTCCTCTGTCTATACTCTCTGGGGCCACTGAACTGACCCATGGGGAACCCTTCTCCTCATCTGAGCACCCCACCTGTGAAGCTCCTAACTTTAATTTGCTCACAGATGCATCCCAGTATGTAGACAGTACCACCATGGCCAATAAAATATTGTGGCCCGTTCCACCCCTGGAGTCTGACTTCTTTCCCCAACCCAGGGAAACATCTGTCCACAAGGACAATAATCAAATAGGCCCCAGGCCCCAGACCATCCACTGCTAAGTGGTGTCCCTGAGTGGTGCCTTTGGATGTGCTTTTCCTCCAACCAGGGTGCTGGCAGGGAGCTCCAAAGGGGCTCCTGAGGCATCTCATAATGGGGGCAGTAGTCCCAGGGTCTTGTATCTCTTCTCTATTCTACATCCCACCAGTTAAGGGGTGGGCCCCTGACACTGGTCAATCAGCCCAGGGTCTGTACCCTGAGGCTAAACAGGAGACAAGAGTGAGACCTACCTTACCTTGCCCCTAAATCTAGGCTCACGTACCCTCCTCTGGAGAATGGTACTTCCAGATAACTGAAATGTCAGGGCCCCCTTAGGGGTCACCCCTCTCAGTTCTCCTCACACGAGGGGTAACTAATTTCAGAGAATGCAGTCATTGGGCATCTGGGGACTAACTATGACCCGCCTCTGGGTCACCTCCCCACCCCACTCCAGGGACACTAGGGCCATGGAGCAGAAGAAATCCTCCCCATGGGCTTTAATCACCCTACACACCTAGCCGGTGTACTGCTCTTGTGAAACTAGTCCCTCCACCTTCATGATAAGACTAGCCCTTGTGTCCCTCAGAGCAGTGACTGGGACCCCGTTCACTCCCACCTGGTGGAAGTGATGACTCCCACCCTCAGGAATCACCAGCTTACCCTCTGAGCCTATCTCCCAACTGAAGGAGATGAAGGCATGGCCCACGACCTGCCCCTGGGGACTACTTTCCCTTAAGGCCAAATTAGCCACCCCTGTAGTGGTCCCACCAGTGGGTGAGTTCTTTGGACAGAGTCCCCCTTCCTGTGCCCTATCTGGGAGCACTCAAACAGCTGGGTTGGGAATGGGATGCTTTGGGCTATGGCCCACCAGAACCACCAACATGTTTCTCAGCTGGGGCAAGGGAACCCTTTCCTCCCCCCTTACTCTGGGACTTGTCTTGGTCATCTTTAACCTCCCCCTCACTCTGTTGGGGGAACCGGAACCACTTTTTTCGGGGTCACTCCCAGGCACCTCTTTGAACACTCTGGTGCTGACCCAGAGGTCTGCCTCCTCAGCAAGCTTTCTAGGATCAGTCAGCTTACTGTCAATCAGATGCTGGCGCAACTCTGAAGAACAAATACTGAGCATATGCTGTCTTGGAATTAAATTAAATAACCATGTGTAACAGTTTACTTTACTGTCCCACACCCATCCATGCAGTGCCTTACCAGAGAAATTAAAAAAGTCCACCCAGTTCTGTGTGGAGAGTTTGGTGCTGTCCCTGAACCTCTGATGGTACTTCTCAGGTGTCATCCCAAACTTGGCAAGCAAAGCAGTTTTCATGGGTGTGTACTTGTTTTAATCCTTAGGATCCAATGGAAGGAGTGTGTCCCTCCCCACTACTGGTACATACTCCCACAAGGCCGCCCCCATTGCTCTTCAGAGACCCCATGAGCCCTTAGTGCAACTTCATATGCAGCCAACCACTTGTCAATGTCATCTCCTACCACATAACTTGGCACTACATTTTTGGGTGTACAAACCTTCCTTTCCCCAGCAGGACCTGCATGCATGCTGCCACCATCGCTGCTGGACTCAGTCTACTTCACTTTGATATCCAGCTCTTTGAGACTCAGTTTATGAGCCAACAAAAGTTTCTTCACAGCCAAAGCTCTTTCAGCTTCAGCTTGTTTAGCTGCTCTCTCAGCCTCTCTCTCTGCTTTCCTCTCCTCTGCTTCCAGGTTTAACTTTACTATTTGTAGTTCAAATTCTCCCTCCTCCCTCCTTTCCTCTGTGGTCAGGCCATGGATGGAGACACTCCTCCCTGGTTTACTAGGGGCAACAATTCCAGGGGTAACATCCCCCACTACTGAAAAACGACATACCACCCACCGGCTAAAATCGTCTGGGAGATCCAACACATCACGGATGGAGAAACAATGCAACATCTGCTTGCAGCTGCTGAAAATAACGCAAACCCCACACAGCACTGTTTTCCAACACCCTACAGCTGAATTTCCCACGCATCATCGCTGGACATCAAAGTCATCATGAACCTGCGCGGATCTGAGGTGCCCTGTCCAGAAATCTATTCATCGCTCTCTTGTGGGGGAGAAAAACAACGCATCGCCTACCCGACTGGAGAATCAACGCATCGCTGACTTTTCCCATGCATGCTGGCCCGTGTTGCTTTATATTTGACGCAAACCAGGTACTTAGTGTAAAATCAACATTTCCATTGCTTCTTAAGGAGTAAGGGCCAGATGTAGCAACTGACGAATTTGCGAGTTGCAAAGTGCGAGTCCATGCGACTCGCAATTTGCAACTCGCAAATTCGTATGCAGTACGGTGTCTCAGACACCGACTGCAACTCGCTATGGGGTCGCAATGACCCACCTCATGAATATTCATGAGGTGGGTCGCAAATTGCGGCCCCATAGCGAGTATAGGCACTCGCTAACATGGAGGCCTGCTGACGTCAGCAGACCTCCATGTTCGTGACCTGCTTTTACATAAAGCAGTTTTTTTTTTTAAGTGTAGCCCGTTTTCCTTACAGGAAAACGAGCTGCACTTTAAAAAAAACAAAACCTTTAGTTTCGGTATTTTTGGGTCCAGTCACAAACTGGAAGGGGTCACCTGGGGACCCCTTCCAATTTGCGAGTGGGTTACCATCCACTTGAAGTGGATGGTAACTGCGATGCCATTTGCGACCGCGTACGCGGTCGCAAATGGTATTGCATCCCACTGCGACTCGCAAATAGGAAGGGAACACCCCTTCCTATTTGCGAGTCGGAAATGCATATTGCGAGTCGGTAACGACTCGCAATATGCATTTCTGCATAGCAAACCCACGTTTGCGACTCGCAAACGGCGATTTTCGCCATTTGCGAGTCGCAAATGGTTTGCTACATCTGGCCCTAAGTCTCTTACTCTTTTGAAAATTCATATCTTGACTTCTGTATGTTGAATTGTTGTCATTGTGGTCTTTTTGGATTTAAGTAAATCTTGCCTATTTTTCTAAGCTAGTGTGGTGTCCGTTTTGTATTGTTTTCACTGTATTACAGGGTATGTTGTTACAAATACTTTACACATTGCCTTTGAGATAAGCCTGTCTGCTTGTCCTGATCTACCAAGGGGGTGACCAGGTGTTATCTAAGTATGTATCTCCATTGCCCTGACCAGATTGAGGGTCTCTGATTGGACAGAGTACAAATTGACTGCCCATTTCTAATAAGGGTGGTGTAGTCACACACCATGAGCTATGATGCACCGTAGACTTTGCCCATGCTCACAATTGTGGGCCACACAGGGGCACTTAGAGGGGGGTAGTTAGGTCAAAATTTGTGACAATTGTTTTTCAAGATTTACCTTGGTAGCACATATCCTCACCAAATCCTTGAACTCAGAATAGACTTCTATCACACACTATGCATGGCAGAGGTGCTTTCAGACAGTGATAGGTGGCTCTATATTAGTGCACAGAAAAATGCAGTTTTTCAATAGTCCATCCATACTCTCCTGCCCTGTTATCTAGTAGGGTCTTACAGGATGTAGAGGTCAGGCTTGACAAATTATCTACTAGGTACCTACATGGGATTTCTGTCATCCTTGCCCAATTATCTATCAGGGAGTCACAGGAGATATCTGTCAGGATTGAACTCTTTACTATTTGGTATGACAATTGTTGGTGATTACCAAATCTTTTATAGCCTGCTGTATTTTGGCAATCCATTGGGAGATATTTGGACAGGGACATGTGAGTAGACCCAGTGTACATATGTTGTCAGTTTCAACATGTGTCACTCATAATTGTTTTTGCTGGGCAAACACACAGGTGGACTTGAAGACAGCGTGACTGGAATATCAAGTAGCTTACATAATATGGGTAGTTATTTTTATGTTATCATATATGTATTATGTTGTAGTGATGAATGTTAAATTGGTATTGTGTAGCCATTCCCACCTGTTGTAGCATATTTTAGGCCTCAGTTACTAATTAGCTGGCAGTATTTTAACAAGAGGTTTTAGGCACTCATCTTCCTCTATATCATCGACCATTCCTCAATGAATGCCACTGTATATTTTCAATATGACATTTGGCAATGACACTAGAATTTGCTCCAGTTTGTATGCAGTATGGCAGACTAACTTCCACACATCTCTGGACTCCTGCCACAGCACAACCTTATATGTAAGTAACCTCCACAAAGTGACTGTGCCAGTTAACTACATGAGTGTCCTTCTATATGAGTAAGTTTAACTTGGGCACTTACACACTGCTGCTGTGTACATCCTTTGTGAGATGCACAATGAATCGGGATGGATTGTATGTGTACTCTTGATAGCTATGGTAGACATCTGAATTTGTACATAGGTCTGTGTCCAGATTGACACATGGATTTTGTCAAGGAAATGAGCGATGTATTAACATTTTCAGACATACATGGGAGATGTCCAGTTGTTTGAGTGCGACAGTCCTAGGCTTACTGGTGCTTTGTCCACTGTTTATAGTATAGACCTTTTTTTATGCATGTGTGTGTCACTGACAGATATGTTAAAAATTTTCGCATGTAACTTGGAAATTAAGAAATTGCTATGTCACATTGCTGATATTGAACATCTGTTGCGGGCAATGACTGCTCGTGTCCTACCACGGGGTGACATCAGGTTAATATTCATTGCAAGAAGTAACATTGTAACTGATATCATATTTAAAGGTAACAGACCTGTGTAACATATCTGTTTCTATGCAAAATGTATGTGAAACTGGCAAAGTAAACATGACACACACAAAGTTCATTCACATTTCTGTGTGTCGAGTTGAAGGGTCTTCCAAAGTGTGTTCCTTTTTCTTTACCCATCTGTTTTGGTGTAGTCTCACTTCCCAAAACGTTCATGACTCGCTTTTACTTTTTGCATGTGACAGATACTCCGAGACATTTGGTTGATTTAGTGATTTATTAACAAGTAGTTTAGAAACAACATAACAAGGAATACATTCATGAGAAGACGTTCTCCACAATGTGTACATGCCTGCGTGCCCCAGCACTGGTATGAGGGCCATCCCCATCTTGAGGTGGGTCATTATTGTTCCCATCCTCCTCCCTGGGGTACTCTACCTGTTCCTTCCAGGGGACGTTAGTAAGCACAGATATGTTGTGCAAAACTGCACAGACAACAATGATCTTACACACTAGTTGTGGTGAGTACATTAGCCTCTCCCCTGAGACATCAAGACATCAGAATCTTGCTTTGATCATGCCTAATGTTTGCTCACCTACATTCCCGGTGCGGACATATGCCACATTGTAGGCCTTCTCACTCTCACTGTGTGGATTTACATATGGTGTCATCACCAAGGGCTGAATGGCAAAATCTGTGTCAGCTGCAATGGAAGAGGAGAGACAGTGTCAGAAGTGTCCTTGTCATTTGTACAGGCTGTCATTGCTTAGTATGTGATTGTGATGTAGAGATAAAATCTTGCTTATGACATTGTGTGAACTGCGATTTCCAAACTTAATTGTAGTTGTGTGTGATAGTGCACCTGCCAGTCATGAATAGCGGCTTAGGGGATTGATGATATTGTGAATTATGTGATGCAATAGATTACCCATGTGAGGTGAATGTGATGTTGCTGTTAGTTGCAAATGGGTCCAATAACATGGGGCATGCCAATGAGCTATGCTGTGTGACTGTACTTCTAGTTTGTCCCCTGTGTTCTGCAGCACCCCCTCCACGCCCTCCTCAGTGACATTGTACACCTTTACACACAGAGCCGTCATCCATATTGTATTTTAGACATGCATGTGTATGTCTACAGTCTTGATGAACCATGCTCGTGCCCACCCAGAAATGCCAGGTTGGCACACCACATCTGGACATCAGGATGCTCAACCCCATGTACCCGCAACACCCCGCCTCTTGTGGTATACAACAGCAGCAGCAGCAGTAAGCACTGTACTGCTGCTTCAATGAAATCATCATTGCCTCTGGAGTGTAGTGGATTCAATAGCTCCTGATTGATTTGTCGCCAGGTGTGCTTTCGCTGCAGGAGTGGCAGAAGACATTTCCATCATGGTGCCAGTGCTGGGGGAGCATAAGGGAAAGTGCACGGGGAGGCAGCTGCAACCCAGCTGGCTTCCCTCTGGTAGCCGAGGTAGAGTGCGGCATACAGCAGTGTGCCTGGTTCCCCTGTTGTAGTACCTGTTGCCTACGGGGCAGGTCCCTACTACCCCTCTCTCCCCCTGTCGCAAGCTGGGGTGGATCTGGTAGCACGTTTACCCCAGAGTGTAGTTTTTGGACATCCACAGGAAAAGCTGTATTGGGCTAGTAACTTCATAAAAGCCCAGTTGGTAAAATTGGTGAGTTCGTTGCAGAGCGTTCATGGACCCAGGAAAGGCCTAAGGATCAAAAGCTGTTATTTGTGGCATTTTGGAGGTGGTGGTGGCGCCCGGGTAAGGAAAATATCTAATTTACTCACCAGGAACACAAGTCGAAGCACTTATAATAGTTTGGGGTCTAAAGAAATTCGATAATGGATATGGGGGGCCTTCGTGCCACCCAGTTTTAATGGCCTACCAAGCCATGATAAGGCTCCAGTTTCCGTATGGCCCTGAGGTGGCCAGTCTTGTGGGTAAAAAGACTTTGGACCTCGAGGAAGGAATCTGTCAAAAAAGGTACTCTCCCTCCCTCTCCTCCATGTTACAGGCAGTTAGATTGGACACAGGTTTACTAGGGTAGATGTCTCTAGCACAGGCAGAGGTAGTACAATTTTGGTCAATAAATGATAGTATGGAACACCCTAAAATCTCTCTGTTATGCAAAAAAGAGATACTGCGCAGTGAATTGCATTGGGCCTGTGCAGTTGGAGCTAGGATCAAAACATGTGCCAGAGAACTCAAATTAAGTGTTGTAGAGGCCATTGATCAGTTAGGGGTGAGTGAGACAGAGCTGAAAAAATTTATACGGCAGGTTTCAAGGGATGTGGATCTCACCTACCTGGGGAAAAAGCAATCGGTCTCTCATTTATTAAGTTCATGGATTAATGGAGTGACCTTCCCCTATATAGAGAGACTGCCAACTATTAAGATGTGCTGCAGTCTTCTCAGATTTAGATACGGATTAAAACAGGTTGTAATATTAGGGAATCAGGGCATTCTCCTAAACAATGAGAAAATATGTCAATGCGGTCTCAACGTAAAAGAGAGCTCAACACACGTACTGATGGATTGTCTGTGGTTTATAGGAAGATGTTTTTAAAACCAATTTTTTTTTTACATCTGATATTAGGGGTAGGGGACAGGCTATTAAATTATTGGTTGAAATTAGATATTTTGATGTGACGTGTGCCTTGGGGCGATTTTTTATGTGTGTGAATAAACAGTTACAGACACGTGGCGATAAGCTAATTAATTAGCATGGAGCCCCCCCCTTTAAGAAACTGGGATGTTTTTAGAGTATATAGATTTTATATTTAAATGACCAGATTTTACTGCTTTAAAGCTATGTTCATTTTAATCAATTGATTGGAATTGTGTGTGTACTACTTTTTAGAAATTGTTTTAAAGACTATGGGGGTCATTTTGACCTCGGCGGTCTTTTTGAAAGACCGCCGAGGGACCGCCGTGCAGAAGAACCCCAGTGGTGGCGGTTTGCCGCTCGGCCTATTATGACCGTTGGCAGCTCTCTGTCCTTTTATGGACGGAGAGCCGCCAACAGCCATACTGGCGGGAGGTGGGGAAGTGGCGGTTGCTCCACCTCCACTTCCACGCCAACCGAACACCGCCCAGCGAATGACGTCCTGTGATTCGCCGTGGCGGTGTTCTGTTGGCGGTGTGGTGTCGGCGGAGCTGCCCCCATGGCTCCCGTCCCCTCCTGGAGGATCGTCGGACCAGGTAAGTCGATCGTCTTTGAGGTGAGGGGGTGAGGGGTGTTGTGTGTTGTGTGGGTGCATGGGGGTGTGCGTATGTGTATGTAGAGGGGGTGTGTGAGTGCGTGTATGCTTGCGGGGGTGTTGTGTGTATGGGAATGAGTGCGTGTATGTCTCTGGGTATGTCTGTATGGATGTGTGCGTGTAAGTTTGAATGTGGGTGTGCGTGTCTGACTGTGTGTGTGGATGTAGGCATGTATGTCGGCGTGTGTGCGTGTAAGTGTGAAGGTGGTGCCTGCGTGCGTGTCGTGTGGGTATAGGTGATGTGATGTTGGGGGTCGGGGTGGGGAGGGGGGCCCTGCCACCTTTGGGGGGTGGCAGGGGTTGTGGGGGGGTAGGGGAGGGAGTCAGGGTAGGGGTGTGGGGTGGGGGAGACCCCTATCAGTGCCAGGGAAGGAGTTCCCTGGCACTGATAGTGCTTACCGCCATGGATTTCATGGCGGTTCAAACCGCTGGAAATCCACGGCGGTAAGCCGGGTCTGAATACCGCTGGCGGTCTAGTGACGGCCGCCGGGCTGGAGACCCAGGTCTCCAGGCCAGCGGTCATCTCCGCCCTGGCGGGCTGAACGGAGAACCGGCGGATGACCATGGCGGTAACCGCCATGGTCATAATTCCACAAAGTAAGACCGCCAGCCTGTTGGAGGTCTTACCGACGGTTCTCCGCCTTCCGCCAGGGTTGTAATGACCCCCTATGTTCTAAATGAACATATGTTTGACTGACTGACGTGTATATGTAGACATCATGCAAAGTGTGTCACAGTGGGTTCTGATCTATTGCGATGTCTACAGCTGCTTTACAAGGCCATGTGGCATAAGGTAAGGCAGGGAATGCACTGATGAACCACCTAGCACCACCATGACAGATTAGTTATGCCCCATTACCACCTGATACAGAAAAGGTCTGTTGTCTGTCCCTGCACTGGCATAGAATTAGGTGCCAAGTTGCTACATGGACACCATTGCACCATGTTGCACAGATGTATATGTGTGGCTGTGATTAATTATGTGTTTTTGAGATGTCCCTTATGCACATAACTAAGCAATAATGGATATTTGTTCTTCCTAGGTGTGCTGCAGACTCCATCAGACATAGAGAGATGGTATTACTTTAGTGACATCAGGAAATTATGTTGGTTGGGTCATGGTAATGCAATCCATAGGGTTGAGTAATGAATTTATTTTATTGTAGCATTGGGATGTCAGTTCTCCATAAATGTGGGGCAGAGGCAAATATATGATTGCAATGGGTGTTATGGATGGAATACCCACAGCCGTTGCACATACCGTCCACACCAAGGGCCAGATTTACAAGGCCCTAGTGGCACCTTGCACCACATTAGCATCATTTTTTTATGTTAATATGGATTAACGGGTCAAAAATTGTTGCTCCATATTTACAAAGTGGTGCAATGCATAAACTGCTCTACTTCCACTTTGCGACCCCTTGTGCCACCTTATGTGTGCGCCAGGCATAATATCTGGAGTTAGGGGCCCACAAAAATGGTGCAAGGAAATCTACAAGATTTTATTGCACCATTTTTGGCGTCATTTTTAATGCCAGCTCAAATCAGGTATTAAAAGGACACACTCATTGAAGTCAATGGGCCTCCTTGCACTTTGTGGCACTAGCATGAACATTTTTGATGCTAGTGCAGCAAAGCATCACAATAGCATCAAACATTTTAATGCTGTTGGCCTAACTTGCACCATAGGGAAAAGTATTGTAAACACAGCGAACACATGGTTTCATTGATTGGCAGCGGGGGGACAGGAAATCTGGTACTGATGCTCCAGATCCTTGTTACTCTGGGCCTAAGGTCCATATTTTTGGGGTGTTGTGCATTTCTCCTAATGCACCTGTTTTAATGCAGACCACATACCTCTCCAAACAGCACCAGAATTGTGCAGTATTGATTAACTGGCACTACATGAATGTCAGTGCCAGACACAGAGTCAATTTCTTTGACACAGTTATAGTGCTTCAGATGGACTTGTGCAAATTATTATTTCTATGCTAGTGCACGTAGGGTCAGGAAGGTCCATTGATTTGGTTGGGACTTTTTTTTATGCCTGCACTGAGCAGGCATTTGTACTAAGGTTAAACAATACCGCAGTGAGATATATTGATTTTCCCTGTGCCAATTTGTTCTGTCATCCCTGCATGGGAATGCCACCCTTGTGTTCACTATGCCTGACACAGACACGAAATGGCGCAATTGTTTGCTAAGTGGCACAATGCATGCATATTGCAACTTTGCTACAAGTCACAGGTATATGATTATCTTACCACCAACTTGGCATCATCGACATGCCACTAAGTTGGCAGTAAGATAGCACCAGTGGTATTACAACATGACCTAAGTCTTGTGTGTAAAGGTGTGGCATTTACAGGAAAGCATCAAGCAAAAAAACATGGCTGAAACTGCCTTCTTAATGCAGAGTCAGCATTGCACCACCAGGGCATCAGCACAAGTGATGCTCTAGAGGTGCAAGGGCCATATACTTAGCGCCCAAAGTGTGGGTGATGTGCTTTGGATATATGGAGTGATGCATGTTGCAAGCGTGTTGATGAGCAGCAATGTATGATTGACAATCAATGTGTGCAGTGTGTGTTGTACATTGTTTGTCTCGTGTGTCTTATGAATTGCTTGTGTTTTGTAGTGTCTGCTGGCTTACCTAGGAGTAGACCATTTACATATTGTCCATCCTGGAAAGGTTGATTGATGATGGAGTGCCTGAAGATGAAGGCATCATGACGCTTCCAGAATATTTTGCTAGGACATTTGTAAAGAGGCTTGATGTTCCAAAATGGCCTGCATGTTTATTGAATGTGTATGCTTCCTGTAGCAGTACAGGTGTTCCGTAGCAGTAGGAGGGATAAGTTGCACATGTGTGAATTCATGGCACCCAAAACATGGGGAAAAACCCAATGATGGCATAGAACCCTTCTTTGATCTCCTGCTGGAGTTGTTTGGTGTTGGGGAAGAGGATGTGGTGGGCAGTTAGGCAGATGGTGGCATCCAGTACAGTTGGCAGGAAGTGCGAAAAGGAGGACAGGAATAATCCACCCACTTGTGCACCGTTGTTTGGAAGGACCCAGAGGCCAGCATGTGCAGCACATCCTGGGGCTTTCTGAGGGGTGGAAAATTGGTTTGCCTTCCGGCTGCTGCCGTAATGGTGGGTGCAATTTCTTGGAACAGCCGGATGACTGACTCCCACTTCAACCGGTAATATCTTATGATGTTGCATTCTTGGACCCCAATGATTGTTGCTCCTTGTTGATAAATGCACTCTCTCCTCCTGCACTGGTTTTCTGGTTGCTGTGGTGGTGATGGTGAGTGATGTGATGGTGCTGGTGGTGCCTGGTGTCAGCACTGGTGTTGTCTGTGGGTTCCAGGTTGAAGCAGCAGCAATTCAATGGTGTCCTGTGGGTTGAAAGAGTGTTTTCTGAGTGTTCTTCTTATGTACCTGTGCGTCATTTTAACGCCTGGTCTGACCAGGTGTTAACATTTTTATGCAAAACATTTTTGTGAGGCGTGGAAATATGATGCCAGGAGGCTAGCATCATTTTTTAAGAGGGAACACCTACCTTGCATATCATTATCAATAAATGACTCAAGGTGAGGCGGCAAATGATGCAAGCCTTGTAAATGTGGTTCTAAACATGTCTAGTGCCATTTTGAAATATGGCACTCAGTTTTCGCTGCATTTGTGTAAAACAAAATGGTGCAAATGCAGTGCAAACTCCTTGTAAATCGAGGCCATAGTGTTTGTAGGTCTCCAAGAGCAAGAACCCAGTTAACCAGAAACAGCAACTGACCTGCACAATACAATGGGAAATCACAAAGGGCATTTATGAGTAATATCTTTACGTCCGCACTCGGTGTCCCGGGTTTGGGTAGGCCCAGTGCCTGCGATACAAAACCAACCCAAAACACTACATGGACCCATCACATTGTTCCACTCAAAACAGACCCTTTGTTCCAATGTTGGTAGCTGTAGATTTTGGACAGTAGCTTAGCTGAAACCTAGGGAAATCAAGCAAACATGTACATTTTTGAAAACTAGATACTAAGGGATATCCGGGGTGAAGTGACTTGCATGGCTCTCACCAGGTTTTTGCTATGCAGAGTCCCTTGCAAACCTCAAACTTTGACGAAAAAAGCAAATTTTCCCCACATTTCTGTGTAGGAAAGTTCTGGAATCTGTGGCGAGCCACAGACATCTCTTCTCCAGTCAGTTCCCTAAGTCTGCTGATAAAAATGGCACCTCACTTGTGTGGGTAAGCTTAGTGCCTGCAACAGGAAACAGCAGAGAAAACAACATAGATTCATCACATTTTTCCACTGAAAACCCAATATAGGTAGCTGTAGGTTTTGTACCATAGCTCAGCCAACACCTAGGGAAGCCTAGCAAATCTTTACAATGTTAAAAACAAGATACCAAGAGGTATTCGGGGTGGGGTGACATGTGTGGCTCTCACCAGCTTTTCACCCAGAATCCCTTGCAAACCTCAGACTTTGACTAAAAATACATGTCCTCATACTCCTGTGATGGAAAGTTCTGGAATCAGTGTAGAGTCACAAACTTCCTTCCACCTGGATTCCCCCAAGTCCATAGCTAAAAATGGTACCTCACTTGTGTGGGTTGGACTAGTACCAGAGAAAGAAAATCGGCCAAAATGCAATATGAATGCATCACATTGTTTCCCTCAAAACTGGCTTTTTTTCACAATGTAGGTAATTGTAGATGTTGGATCCAAGCTCAACATGCACCTAGCATAACATAGCGCACTGTACATTTTTGAGAACTAGACACATGGGGTGGCCAACATGGAGTGACTTCCCTGGCTCTTACCAGGTTTTTTTACCCAGAATCCCTTGTAAACCCCAAACTTTGACTATGAAAACACATTTTCTTCATGTTTCTGTGATGGAAAGTTCTGGAATCTGTGGGGAGCCATAAATGTCCTTCCATCCGGCATTTCATCAGTTCCCTCGATAAAGGTGGTATCTCATTTGTGCAGGTACGAATAGCGCCAGGGACAGGACAAGGACCAAAACATAACATGGGTGATCACATTAATCCACTCAAAATTGTTTTTTTCTGATTTGGCAAAATCTTAAAATTTTTTAAAACTAGACAAGCAGGGAAGTACAGGGGTGCACGACTTGGGTGGCTCTCCCCAGTTAATTTTACCCAAAAACCCTTATACACATCAAATTTTGGTAGGAAACACACATTTTCCTGGCATTCTGTGATGGAAATTATTAGAATCATCGGGGAGCCACACATTTCCTCCCACCCTCAGTTCTTACACGTATCCCAAAGAAAACTGTACTCTACTTAGTGTGTGTGGGTCAGGAAACCGTAAAACAAAAGGCCATAAAGTGCTGATAAGAGATAAGGAATAGGGGTAGCTGATGTATTTGAGACAGTGCTGTGGTGGCACTCATGCAATCCTACAAGCCACAGACAGTTTTCAAAAGTAGGCAACCAGGGAAGTCCAGAGTGGCATGCCTTGCAAGGATCCCAAACCTCAAACTTTACCTGAAACACATTCCCCTTCCATTTCCAGAATCTACCACCCAGCATTACCTTACTTGTGCCAATAAAAACACTGCCCCATTGGTAATATTTGTTTTAAGTTAATCCACCATTTGCTCTGGTTTTGTTTTAACACCTCCAGAAATTCTAGCTTAAAAGCACATATTGAAACGAAGACTAGTGAAGGTGAAGCATAATGCCACATCAAGTCACCAACTGCTTATGGTCCATTTACATGCCATTCATGTACCACACCCTAAACATTCATTCTGCAGGCCGCAGGCACACTCCAACAATTCAGTGCACTCACATCAAGATACTGCTTCCATTCAAGAGCCCATCACATTTTTATGCCACAGGACAGAATCGCCATTCAAAACAACCCTCATCCACTTGTGGGACCACTGCCGGCTCTGAAAAAATATTTTCATTACCACTACCATTCACAAAGGGGAGAGGGACCCATGGGGACCCCTTCCCATTTGAAATGGGTTAGCTGTGATTGTTTTGTGACCACATTCATGATTACAAAACAATCATACATCGCTCTGCGACTCGAAATTAGGAAGGGAACGCCGCTTCCTAATTGCGAAAAGCAAACCCTATTCGTAATTCGGTAAAGAGATTACTGAATCGCAAAATAGGGTTTGTGCATCGTCAAATGCTTTTTTCTTGTCCCAAACAGCCCGATTCTGCAAATCGTGCCGTTTGTGACAAGATAAAAGCTTTGTACATGTGGCCCTAAGTCTTTTACATTTATTTCTCCTACCAAGTTGGGGGATGATGAATTTGAATTATGTTTTGAGGATAATTACATTATCCGATATAATGTTCTGCTAATTTAGCTTTATAACATATAATGTTCGAGATCTTTCACACCATATTATAAAATGTGATGCTAGGCCACATTTAGGCCAGGAGAAGGGGGCTTACAGGATTAATTGGAGTACTGGGAGTTTTGTTAACTGGATTTGTATGCAAATTTACAAATGAAAAGTTAAACAAAGTATGTTTGCTTTATTCATTTTGACGTTGGTATATAAAGGAACTAAATGGTCTGGTCATGACCGGGAAGGTTGTTGTCTGGTAGGATAAGGTTTCAATACCCTCTGGCTTGTGTGGCTGGTCATTTCATCTGAACCTGCGTGAGCGCTGTGGGGATACTGGCCCCGATCGACAGCGATGACCGTAGAAGAGCACCCATCCATTTGGAAGGGCGTCCATTTCATGTGTTTGAAGGAAGCGTTTTCAATCTGGGAAGGCTGTAACTCAAAGTAAGGACTGCTTCGCTTTATGCCATGCCATGCTTACCGAGATAACAATTACTTTGCAAAAAATCACGCACGGCAGAAAAGATAATTTGCATTTAATACATTTGTCGTGCCTGAGAGTGTTACGTCGTAATCGAACTGGTTGTGACTTTTAACATTGTTTGACCCTGAGACGCCGTTTACCATGGAAGTTGTTTATCTTGAACTTTATGCTTGTGGTGCCTATGGATAAAAAGAGTTACTTTGTAACCATATCTTGTTACAAACGTGAAGTGCTGCTGCAAACTGAAGAAGTAGTACATGGCAAAGAACATCTGTGTTCTATAGGTGTTCCCTTGTAACTGAAGCATTGTTTAGTAACACTGTTTCAGCAAAGCTATCGGCTTCAGATTTGTTTCCGACAGTGGCGTGTGAGAAACAGGCAGTCTTATGCCATAGGGCGGAAGATTGCATCTGATTCCCGCTAACAAGGAAGTATAGTGCTTCAGCTAGGATGCGCGTGGAAAGTTTTCCCAAACGTTAAACCAGGGTTCCATTCATCATGATGGAAAAGGCCTTGCAAAGCCGGGAAGCTCTTCCTAAACAGATTCTGAAACGCTGCAGTGATAGTGCCACGGCAGAAAGCTCACCCACCGAAAGTAGGAACTGCAACAGTTGACTATAAACAAAAAGGCAATTTATTGTAGAAGTTAAGAAGCAAGGAAGTCACTCGATGGTGGGAGGCAACCTCCCTACAGGAGTATATTAGTGTGGGTGGCATCCCCCTGGGACTCCATATTTTCTTCATTGTCACTTTGGCAAACCCTAGCGCACAATCTTTAAGGTAGTGGGATGACAATACAAATGTATGTTCTAAAGTTATGATTAAGATTTTGATTCGACATGCCTGGGAGAAACTTAAAGAATTGTTCCAACAAATAGATACATGAACTCAAGACATTAAGGGGGATATCTATAGTCCCCTTGCGCCACCTTGCGCCACATTAACATGATTATTTATGACATTAATGTGGCCCAATGAGGCCTAAATCTCTGCGCCGTATTGCGCCACCCTGTAACCCTGTGCGCTACATGATGCCTGCGCCAGGTATAATGTATGCAAAGGGGGCGTTCCCCCGTTAGGGGAGCTGAAAAAATGGTGTAAGGAAATCTATGAGATTTTCTTGCCCCATTTTTTATGGCACTTTTAACACCTGCTCAAGAGCAGGCATTAAAAGGGGGCCCTTGGTACTCTGCAGGAGTAGCGCCAATATTGTGCCGCTACTCCTGGTGCCAATATTGTAGCGCTACTCCTGTAGAGTACATCAATAGTGTCATGTGATATGACGCTATTGCCCCCTACCCTGCGCCATGGTGCACCGTATTTTAAATACGGAGCACACATGGTGGTGGTAGGGGGGTGCTAAGGGGCACAGGTAGAGTGGCGCTGCACCAGTGCAGCGCCACTTTCCATAAATCTGCCCCTAAATCTGATGCAGATCATGGATGGGTTGAGAGCTATGTTCCCTTTAGGCTGCGTGTGTGCGCACGCGCGCAGCCTTGCCTCTCCATGCACCCAGGCTGTCCCTGGGAGCACCCTGGCCACTTCCAGGACCAAAAGGGATAATAAAAAGACACTTCTTCGATGTGCAGCAGATGTGAAAAATCCTCTTTTGTGTGTGGCAGGCTGCACTGTAGGATGCCCAGGACACACACCAAAGACAAAGGGGCTGCTCCTTCCATTAATTCAATAATGGAGCATTTCAGGTGGCCGATCCAGGGCAGTGTGAAATAAATGCCTTGAACATTATTATTTTGTTTAAAGACTTGGCAAATACTTTTTTTTACCAAGCCTCCTTTTCATTTATTATCGCATACCAGAGCTCCGTCAAATAAGTGAGTTCAGGATGCCTATGGCGCGGCTGGTTTTAGGGTTGTGTTATGTGTTCAACAGTTTTCAGGCAACAGTAAATGTGTTAAAATAACTCGTGATTAATGCTAGAGAGAGATTGGAGATTTGTCTAGAGGCAGTTTTGACATCTAAGAGAGCGCCAAGGGTTAATATGCCTGCTGCCAAGAAAGTGCACCATGCAAACAGACCTGTATTTATGTGAATAGCTAAGTGAGTTACTGCTTTTGTTGCAGACATCCTTTTATTACTTGTAATTCCTAAGTTACAATCCTAATATAGCACAGTGACCTATGAATTGTTATCAAAGCTGCTTGCAAACTGCTAGGTTACTCCTTTCTCCCACAGCCAGCAGCATCTCGCTCATGCACTACCTTCCCTCCACTCCTCAGAGTCCGATATACTTAAGGGCATCATAGAGGGGGCAGGGAGAGGATAGATGTGTGTGGTCTTGGGAACAGTTTCAGTGTCTTGTGGCCACACCAGAACCGCAGAGGGCAAGTTGAGGAGTGCTCTGTTCTTGGAATAGTGAGCCGGATTAAGGAGAATTTTGGGCTTGGGTTGTAAGGTAAGCCTTTCATCCGAGGCTCATAGACTAAGCACCAATGATTTGGGTAACAGTTCCTCAAGGTATAGCTTTTGGCTGTATGCTTCTGTTGGTGCAAGTGAGAATGGGTAGCCAGGCATACAATAATCCTTACCCGTGTGAAACAGAGTTCAGAGAATCAGTCTGCTCTCACTAGAGGGAAGGAGCTAGCACTGGAGGTAGAGTTTGGAAGGCTGAGGGTCAGAGAAGGGCATGTCAGCACAGGGGCAGGGGTAAGGGGGACTTATAGATTGTCTTGCAGGGATTGCAGGGAAGAAGCATGTCAGTACTGTGGAGAACTCAGAGTGAATGGGGACATCAGCACTGGGCTCTGGAAGTGAAGAAACCTTAGCAGAATTGGATAGATTTAGAGCTCTGTGAAGAGGGGGGCTCAGCACATGGGTCTTGAAGGCTGATTTGCACTCCTGCACATATGCTCCATCTGGTGAAATGACCCTCTGCTGTGTGCTGTGGTGGGTTGCATTCGGTCAACCCCATACTGCTCACAGCCTTTGGCCAGCAGCCAGGCCCTGCACACAAACCCATTGCATGCAGGCAACCCCATGCTGCGCACACCCTACAGCTGTGTGTGGTGGGGTGTTGGCCATAGACCCTGGCATGTAGCCAAGCCTTGTGGCCAATCCTCCAAAGGTAGGCAAGCCTGGGCGGGTCACAGAGGACAGTCCCGAGCTGATTTTGGCCTCATGGACTCCAACCCTCGGGCCTGTCACATTTGTTAGGGGAGGGGGTGTGTCGCCCCCTCCCTGAGCCATATCTGGGTGATGGGGCCCCATCACCTGGGGCCCAGTGCTGGGTTTATGGGGAATGGGGACATACATTCCTTAGCCCCAGGCCGATTTTGGCCCCGGGAACCCCATCTGCTGGGCACTGGCCATATAGTAAATGGAGAGGGGGGCATGCAGCCCCTCTATCATGGCCAACGTCAGGCCCTGGGGTCAGCATCTCCTGGTGCCTGGTCATGTTATAAATGGGGAGGGAGGCATGCAGATCCCATTTCCCTTGCCAATATTGGCCCTGGCGATTCCAATCTTCTTGGGCCTGACCAATTAGTAGTGGAGGTAGGGGCTGTGCAGCCCCCTCCCGGGCCAATTTCAGTCCTGTGTGACCCATCACCTGTTAGAGTTAATTGAACTAACCATAACTATAACTGCTAAACTTCTATGGTTTTGTGGAAGTAAATTCAGATCCTAACTATAATGCCCCTGTAACCTTTGGTTTTAGAGGTGAATTGCAATGTCTTTTAAAATTCTATTTCCTAACTAGAACGTCCATGTAACCTTGTTTTTTTAGTGAATCTCCATGTTTTTAATATAAAGTGATTATAATTACTATACAATAATACAACCACTGCCATGCACATCCTTTGGCTGTGCTCGGCAGGAGTGGCAGCAGAGCCTAAGAGGGTCTGTGAGTGGGTGAGTAGGTGTGTAAGGGTCCGAGTGAGTCTGTGAGTGGGTGCCTGAGTGCCTGAGTGGGCCTGTGAGTGGGTACATGAGTGTCTAAGTAGGTCTGTGAATGGATACATGAGTCTCTGAGTACGTCTGTGAGTGAGTACAGGAGCTTCTGAGTGGGTCTGTGAGTGAGCGCATGAGTCCCTGAGTGGGTCTGTGAGTGGTTGCATGAGCCTGAGTGGTTCCGTGAATGGGTGCATGAATGTTGGAAAGGGTCTGGGAGTGGATGTGTGAATGGCGGGGCCTGGAAGTGGGTGCATAAGTGTACAAGTGGGTCTGTGTTTGGTGTATGAGTGACTGAGTGAATGTTTGAGTGTGTCTGTGAGTGTGTGTGTGAGTGTCTGTGTGGGTGTGTCAGTAGCTGTGTGAGTGATTAATCCAAAAAGGAACCTCACCTGCCCTATTATCCAAGAAGCGTCCACAGCTTTGCAAAAAATATCTATCCAAGTTGAGTTCTTTCTGTCTCCCTGGGTAAATGTCCAGTATGTAGTCTACACTACAGTAGTGTAATGCAGCACAAGGAAATGTTGCCAGTGACCTTGTGTGTGTATTGGCAACATGATTGTTCCTGGCGCATCTTTCTCTAGAATAGTGTGATAACATGAACCCTCCTATGGAGAGGCCAACGAGACTACAAAGACATAAATCTACATCAAAGTGCTTCTTTGTTTTGTGGAGATGTCCTTATATTCCTCGGGCATCAAGAGTGTGCCACCAAAATCATTGGGGGCCCTTTGGTGAACTGTCCATCATCCTTCCAAATTGACAGAAAGTCATATGTATGCTACTAAGCTGGACAGTGCGAAGCCAAGCTGGAGCAGTGTCTAGGTGATTTGCACATTTGCATACTCATAGCAATTTAAAAGGTGATCCAATGACTCTGTTCTTACCGCGAGAGGACAAGAAAGAACCCACTTGTCACAGTCACATACAGATTGTGCTCCAACAGACCACCAATGCATTCACCTCCAAGAAGAATTTCAGACTGGTTTTCAATATTGAATCACTGAATAAACAAACTTAATAGAGGAAGAGGGAATTGAAGCCACCCTCCCTGGGTTGATTTCAGAACCAGGGACCCCATCTTTGGGGCCCAGCTTTCATTGAATAGGGGTGGGGGTCTGCATGCCCCCCCTGTCGATTTTTGCTCTGGGGACCCATACCCCAGGGCCCAGCCATGTCTCCTGGGTGCCCCCAAGGGCACCCAGTGTGCATTGAGATGGTGGGGGAGCCTCAAGGCCCCTGTGGTGCCAGACACCTCCCCACCTTCTGTGGGAGCTGGAATTGCTATTGCACAGAGGGAGCTGCTAAACATGCAGTTCCCTGTGTGCAAGAGCAATAGTTGCATCTTTTTTCCTGCCTGCCTCATTGTGGGCAGGAAAATAGATGAAACCTCTGCTTCCAGTGGGCAAGAGCACTTTGACAGCTCTCACCCACTGGAAGCGGAGGTTTGCTCTGACTTGGTGAGAGCAAACCGGTATGTCCCATGGTGGACCCCCTGGGATATAGCAAGAGCAGGCCCTGGGGGGTGGCGGTCCCCAGGGCCATTATTGGCCCCCTTCATCCTTTCTATTTAGCCTTGGGGAGGTGGTGGTCCCCAATGCTAGGGGTCTCTGACTTACCCCCTTTCTTATTTTATTTCACCTTGGTGATGTGGCAGTCCCCGGGGTGTGGGGCCACATGGAACCCCCCACATTCATTTCATATTCAGCCCAGGGGAGGTGGCAATCCCCTGGCTGTGGTGGAGGCCCTTTGGGTATCCCTCATAAAAATAACAGTTTTGTTCTGAGTAGGTGGTGGTCCCCGGGTGCGGGGGCCACAACCCACTGCATGCTTATTTTACAGTGCCTCGGTGAGGTGGCAGTTCCACGGCTGTTAAAAGCCCTAGGAGGAGGGGCCTATGTGCCCCCTCTTTTTTTCACATCTCAGTACCCCTGGGACCTGGCCTACCTTGGGGCACAAATAAAGGCAAGTGTAGAAGACTGCTCTTTTTTTTAAATCACAGTGAATTTGACAGATCTGGTGTGATTTATGCCATGATTTAAATAGTATTAATAATTGTAAGCCTTGACAGGGGTCTCTAGGGGCCCATGAACCAATGCTAGAGGGGTAGGGTAACGGTACCCTGCCCCCTTTCCATTTTATTCTGTTTCTTTTTAGACTCAGCTGAAGGCGAGTCTCAAAATGGCTGCCAGCACTTCCTAGTAGGTAGTATATAGTATTGTTCTAGTAATATAAGTAAAGTAAGTATATATATATATATGTATATACACACACAAACACACACACACATATATATATATATATATATATATATATATATATATATATATATATATAGTCTCTATATATTGCCGAATTCTGTCCGCTTCTGTGCATCGAGCCCGCAGTAGGGTGGCGAGCCCTTTCAAATCCACAACCAGTGTCGCCTACCTCCAAAATGAAACGGCAGACATAGCCTACGTGCCGCGGCTTCAATAAACACAGTGTTTATTGTAAAGCAGATGACATCGTAAACCCTACGCGTTTCGGGGCAAACATTCTTTGCTCATGGGTGTAAATACATGAAAATCATTAATTACTTAATGCCAACTTATAAGAGGAACTCCAACACCATAATTAACATAAAAGACAGATAAACATGTTAGCTTAAACTATAAAGAAACGTGTCGGCCATCTTGAAACATAGCAACTTCAATATAAATATAACTGATTGTATTTATAGAATAGATTGTAAGTTTGCTAAATAGAAACATACAACAAAATTTAATTTAATTATGTATAAAATGGTTCTCAATTATTGGATACTAATCAAAAACATTTTTTAATCAAAACATTTTCATCAACAATGCATTGAAATTGATTACATTGCTGAAAATAATAATTTGTGACGGCTAACTCACCAATGAACGATGTGCCATCTCAACTCATATCCTGGGATACACACTCCCTTGTGGCCAAACTGCCTACATTATTGTTATTCCAGTTTCTAAATTGATCTTCCCAACATCATTCATTTTTAAATTACAGCAATGAAATACCCATTATCAACTATTAAAAAGAAACATGAAAAAAGAAGAAAAGAAAAATCCAATTTATACTTAACAGTTCACTCCACTCGGTTGCAACTTCCACGACCCAATATAAGGGTTCAAATGTAATAACTCTACTGCATTCAACATTTGAATCACAGCCACATCTTCACCCTATAATAAATACAAACAAATCAACACGAATGTCCTGCTCCTACTCAAAATACACACACAAAAAATGAAATCCACCCATCCTCTTAGTTATTACATAAAACTAATGTTTTTCATTAGCACTTGAGAAACATCATTGCAGTTCCAAATTTCAACCGAAAACTCCTCATCCAAATTCAATCCTCCAAGATGATGAGTTCTATATTTAATAATTAATCTAGATTCCAGTCTCCTCAACTCCTGCTCTCTGTTGCCACCTCTTATGTGAATCGGAATACTGTCTAAGACATAAAACTTTAACAAATGAATGTCTTTATGATGATATAACACGTGTGTCTAGCAATTGGATATTGGTTATTCTCATTCTTAACAGCTCTCATGTGTTCCATTACTAGTTTTTTAGCTTTATTGATTGTGCTGCCGATGTAATATTTCTTGCACGGCCAGCCCAATTCATACACACTATATTCAGTGTTACAAGTAAAAAATGTTTTATCATGAATGGTTTCATTTGTTTAGACAACGGTATTTCACAACAACTGCTACTATATTTACAAGCTTTGCATTAACCACACGTAAAAAAGCCTTGTATAGGTGTTTGTCCACCAGTTTGTGATGATTGCACTAGACTATCACATAATTGATCTTTCAGTGAGATATATCCTCTAAAGATCATTTGGGGTTTATCTCCAATAAAATCACCCAAATGTTTGTCTGTTCTTAATAAATCCCAATGTTTGCTTAGACATCGTCTCACTTCCCAAGCTTGATTATGGAAGGTTGTAATGAACCAGACTGGTTGCGTCTCATTACTTGTTGTTTCTACATGTGAGATCAATACATCTTCTTGATCAATTACCATTACTTTGTTATATGCACTGTCAATGACTTTATGTAGATATCCTCTTTCTAGGAATCTATTCCTCATTATCATGATTTTATGGCAAAAAAATGTAAAGAATGCTTTTTTTCTCTGGGTGGGGTCCCTCTGGGACCTCACCACCAGAGCTAAGGGGTCAGAGTGTCTATACCTCTATATATACTTTTTCACTGGGACTCAGCTCATGTCTAATTAAATGTGGAGGGCCACCTGGCCCCTCCCCAAGCCCCAGGGACCACCAACTCCCTGGGGTAAAATGTCTAAGTAAATACGGGGGGCAGGTGACTCCCCCCCCGCATCCCCGGGGACCACCACCTCCCTGGGGTTAAATACATTACCAATGCAGTAGGGCCGTGCGGCCCCTGCCGTAGCCCCAGGGACCACCACCTCCCTGGGGCTAAGTGAATTGTTGGAGGGGGCATGTGGCACCTCAAGGAGCCAATAATGGCCTTGGGGACCGCCACTGTCTAGGGCTGGCTCCTGCTATGTCCCGGGGTGCCCAAGGAAACAACTGTTCTCACTGGTATCTGGGGCTGTGGAGGGGCCAAGCAGGCCATGCATACAATTACAGAAAGGCCCTGGGGAGGTGGCAATCTCTGGGACTGTAGGGAAGCTGGATGCCCCCCACAGTTTATAACATTTTAGCCCCGGGGAGGTGGTGGTCCCCGGGGCAGTACAAAGACATGGAGGGGGGGCATGTGCACCCCTTTCCTTATATATCACATGCCCCAGGGGCCTGGCCCACCCAGGGTCTTTAAGAAAACAAGCTCAGGAGCCCACACTTGTTTTTTGCCATGAATTTGGGAATTTTACAAATTTGCAGGAAATACATTTTTACAAGAAAATGCTTTTATGCCCTGGTGGGGTCCCCAACACCAGAGCTAAGAAGTCAGGGGGTTTATTCCCTGGCCCCCTATCTTTTTTTTTACACTTTTGTTTGAGGGACTAGGCTGAAGTACCAAGGCTGAGAATACTTCCTGGTTGAAGTGTTGGCAGCCAATCAGAGCTGTGTATTTTCCCTACCAAGCTCTCAATCTTCATGAAATCTTCGCAATTGACCAGCACCACTATATATACAAATGTATTCTCCCTTTAATATCTCAAAAACTACTGAACAGATTTAATCTGCTTACCAAAAACTAGCTTTCTGCCACATTTGGTGTAATTCCGCCCAATCGTCCAGGCTGTAGTCATGTCTATATGTCCAATGGGAATTAACATGGGAAATTCAACATTTTTCACCCCCTTTTTCTCGGCCCGCTTGACAGATCACCCTGAAGTTTTCTGTTTACAACAAAAATCACCGGGGCACTTTTTTTGTAAAAGTTTGTGAAGATTCATCAAACAGTGCCAAAGATATAGGCAAGTCAAAAAACTCTTTTCTATGGAAACCTTGACCTAATTATAACTACCTAGTGGCAATGCATATATATATATATTTGCACATATGCTGCTGGCTGCTCTGATGCTGCTATGCTCATGTCCATTTGTGCCGCACTTGGTCTAGCCCAGCTGGTTGTGGATTGCTTTGGATGCTGAGGACTCCAATAGTTTGACACAATCAATAACATTGGGCTTCTTTGTCTCGCCCAGTTCTTCACATCATTTTGACCATCTTCATAGCCCCATTATCATCAGGACCTCTGGATCTTGGGATGTCAATAAAAGTATTGCCACTTTGGCTTTGAAGTTGCTATTGGTGCTGCTGCATTGCTGCAAGTGGAAAGCTACCCTTACCCAACCTGGTGTGTCCCCATTGGCCCACCACTACCGTGTCCAGCTCTCCCGTGTCTGGCTCTCATGGGAGCTAGGGGGTAGAACATACAGTGGAGCAAGGCCTCTGATGTTAGGGGCTATACAGAGATGTGGACTGGGGTTAACAAGGCCCTTTTCTTCCTAGCTAGCTCACCTACTTTAGTGAACACTTACAAACTAAAGTGACTACGGTAGCCACAGCAGAGACTTTGGAAGGCTCTGTATCCTTTTAAGTGAAGAAGTCTACAGAGGCAGAAACGACAGCAGTGCTGAGGTAGAGGTAAGCCCACGACCAATGCATTACTTTGTTTGTTCAAGACCTTTTATGTACTGTGCTTTAATTGCCTTTTTCTCTTACCTGGTGGTCTATAAAGCAGGGGTGTCTATATTCTTCCATCACCATTTAGAGTTGCTCTAGGATTATTCCCTGCTATCTTTCTGATTTCCAGGCTTAATCTTTCCCTGGCTCTCATGTAGTACTGCTTAGGCACCAAAATTCCTCCGTGCGGGGACATGATTGCATGGAAACTTTGCCTAAGCAGGCTGATTCAAATAAGATCTTGTAAGAAAACTAAATCAAACCCTCTTTGGTCTAAAGCTGCTCAGATAAATCCAATGAAGAGCTCAAATGCTATATTTTCCTTCTTTCAAAAATAGGTTGCAGCCACTGAGGATGTTCAGCTTGGGGACTCTTTTGGCAATCTGGATGCAAAAGACATTTCCACCCCATTCCACTCCTGTAGGCTGGGTACTTCAGATCCACCTGACTTGGAAGCTTTTGTGAATTCTTCTTGCAATCTACCAGGCCAATATGTGCAAATTTTAGAATCGCTCAAATAACTTTTTCCTCCATCTTAGCTCACCTTGAAAAATCAGTGAATAATTCTGATCACATTCATGACATTTTAAGCTTGAGGTTGAAAGCAAAGCTGGATGACAAAAGTGATGTTGAACCTCTCTATCTAGCAGGAATTGTCTTTAGTCCACAGGAAAAACCAAGCCTTAAAGGACGCATGAAACCTGAGGAAACATTGGCTCCAGTTGGAGTCACAACTCCCCCCCTCCCGCTGGCAATAAAATATTAATTTAAACAATTGTGACTCCCAAGATAGTAAACCAAAAATCCTGATCTCTCTGGGGAATCTTGGATCACAGGAGAATGCTGAATGTCTCCAAACCTTTGGTAAAAACTCTCTTTAATTCTGGTTGCCCATTTGGAGGGCAAGGCTGCCTGTTCCATGCCTGCAGCTTTTCGATCTTGAAGTATAAAGAAACACCAAAAAAGTCAGCAGCAGAGGTTTTACTCTACACAGCTTAAAGGGAATCCTAAACATCCTTTCTTCTAGAGTCCACATGTGCTGTAAGGCCCAAGGGGAAAGAGATAATGGGATCTCCTGATATCCTACACCAGTAACTACAACCATTTAGGCTTTGTGGCTCTCTTTGACCATGATGTGATTCTGAATCACTCCTTGTAATTAGAATGTTTTGCAAACATTGATAACTTCAAAGTAGTGACTAATCCCTTGTAAAGTTGTTTTACTCTTTAATGGGGAACTAAACAAGGGTTTTGCCTCATTCTAAGATATCCACAAGTTTGATCTTGCAGAATTGTGATTTTCTCCAGTTTAGAGGGACCAATGTTATACCTGTTTTTGGGGTGGGTAATTATGTTTTCCATTCGCCTGTTAACTTAAATTATCCTCCATCTCACTGCCACCAGGCTTCTAATAGGCTATCGTACCCTAATTTCAAGACCTTGCAGATCTCAGTAAATGTTGGAGTGAGAAAAATAGGTAACTATAGATCTTGGGGTATCTCCGTTAATGTAAGATGATGGTTCTAATTGGAGCTGGTTGACCAGCTCCCTAAACACTACGTATGCAGTGGGTCCTTTGTTTGACCCGCATAGTTAATTATTTTTTTAACACTGTAATCCTTGAATGCAGCAGGCCGATTGAATATTCCTGAAAAATTTGAATTTCTAAGTAGCTTGAAGGCAGATGTAATTTGCATTCAGGAATCCTGGTGTTCCGACTACTTTCTTTTTGCAGGCTATTATGTTTTTTGCAGTAATACAGTTCCTTCAAGGAAAGGGAATGCGAAAGGAGGGGCAGCCATTTTGTTAAACAGCAAATTTAAATTGAATTGTAGTAGCTTGTTGGATTCTTCTAATCTTTTTCAAGCTATAAAAACCTTCTCTTTTGAGGGTAGGTGGAGCTCTATATTATTGGTAAACATGTATATCCCTCCAGACCCTCTATGTAATACCCTTTTAGCTAACCTTTTCTCATTCATAAGTGAGGCCTCATCCTTAGAGGAAGATCTATATATTGTGTTAGTTGGAGATTTAAATTGTAAAGTTTCAAATCACTCCCTTAATCTAATTGCAGCTGTAGACAAGAAAGAAGCTTCTCCATATCCCAGAGATCATTTGTCCCCCTAATATAAAAACAGATAAGAGAAGCTGCCTGCTCCTCCTAAGGAAGAACAATGGCCTCATTCTAGATGGTAGGTTTGCACTTGATTCTCCAGACCAATATACACATAAATTTCCCTCGGGTTACTCCATAAGTGATTACCTTATCACATCATATTCCACTTGTAATCTAATTTTGGATCTGAAAGTTAATAACACATCATTTAGTGATCATAGAACTCTAGTATTCTCTTCAGACTGTGCTATTGCTTCAGTAGGATCATGGAGTTTTGATGGAAGTAAGAACCAGTTTGACAAGAAGACAGGGATATTGTAATGGTCATCAACCAGGTTATATAATGTGCAAGAGTGATTGTAAAGGACAATTAGTGTAACAGGCCATTGGAAGGAAGGTGATCATTTTAGTCAGTTTATGAAGCTGGTCTCTTCCTCCGGCTCTCAAAGCAAGGTTACGGTCCATCAAAAATGTCGGCCGTTACTTTCACAGATTAAAGAAATAAATAAACTAGTTAGATCACAGTTTATCTCCTTCACAAATGAAAGAGCAAGGTTATTATCTTTCCTTAGAAGAAGATTCCGATGAGAGACTGGCCATAAAAAATAAAAATGGGGCCTCCTGTGGGTCATATTAAGAATGGCTGCCTTCAGTAAAAATGTGCAAACATTCTGAATAATTATTGTAGATTGCAGAGGTACTAGAACAATTGCCCACCATTTGACGATTAGTGATGAAGTTTGGGGCTGTTTTGTCAGGGGATTATATAAGAAACACCCTATATTTGGTTTTCATAGTGAAGACATCGCTAGCAATTCCGAAATGATACCTGCAAGCAAGATCGAGACCTCAGTTAGGGCAATGTGGTCCTCAGACGGAATGGGTCCGGAAGGGGTCCCAATTGTAGACTTGGAAAGATAACTATAATTTTCGCCACTGATTCTCCATTCAGTCTTTGATTACTGATTACATAATGCATATGTACTTCATTCTTGGACTGCCAGCATCATTGCCTCCTTTTTAAGAAAGGGGACCAAAATATTCCCATTAATCACTGGAAAATCACTCTTTTAGATGCTGTAGGTAAAGTCTTTGTCAGGTGCATCTTGGATTACTTTCATTCTTGGATTGTACCACATCGAAGTTTTGCGAGTTATTACGGAAAAATATGTCCATCAGGAAATGCCAGGTTTACGCTGCATTCATCGACTTTTTCACAGCTTTTGATAAAGGTGATGGTCCGACTTTGTGGGAAAAATTATCCAAGCTTGGTATGCCTAGAATGTTTCCATTACTCTACTTGGTGCTACACTTTCTTAGGTGAGGATTATCGACAGTCATCCTACAAAAACGTCTTGAAACAAAGGGTGTTTGCTTGGGGCACTGGTGTTTTACCCATACATATCTGATCTTTCCAGTTTGTAGCTCAAAGTATGGGTTTTCCTTCAAGTATAGGAGTATGCTCAGTGATTTGTTTGTTATATGAGGACGACATTATGATTCTTGACTTAGCCCATAATGGTCTAGCTCAACGACTAAACATCTTGCAAAAGTATGCTGATGCACAATTTTTAAAAATTGATTGTTCAAAACGTTAGGTGTTATGTTTCCGGGGAAAAAGCGTGGACCCATATCCTAATTATTCATGGTACCTAGGTGAACAAAAACTGGAATTAGTTCATTCCTACAGCTTCTTAGGCAAAGTGATGAGCAGTACACTAAATGACACAGAGCATATTCCGAATAGTGTTTGTTGAGCTCAATCACAGGGTAGGGGGCTTGGCTTCTTTTATATATCCATTCTTACAACAGCATTTTTACTATTTATTGTTGTTGTGTCAAGTTAAAATTTAACTCATCCTCCTTTATGCTGTGGCACTAATAGTCATTGCAATCTGGGGCTTCTTGGAGAAAACCAAAGGTCTAATCTTAAAGAAACTATTATCACTCAACACTCTAACGAATGAAACTACAACATTATGTGGCATGGAACTTTACTCATGGGGTTTGACGCCTCTGGGCATTAATTCATTTAAACACTGTTCAAGTGAATGACATAACATCTAAATGGAATGGTGCACCAAAACACATGTCACATTTGTAAACATTTTCTGCCTTTGTATTGATATAATTTTATGTCGTTTTTAGGTGTATTAAGGGTTTTATTTCATTGCATTTTTTTCTTGTGGATGTTTTTCTTTTTATGTGGACCTCACTGGTGTTCCATATCATTTATTAAAAAAAACTGATTGATAGTTGGTATATTTATATGTATGTACGCACATCCCGGCCATGCACAGTTTTTTGTTCAATAATGTGACTGCTAATGTTTCACTGATAGTTTCTTGACGTTATAAAAGTTGTCATGATTGCTGTAATATCCGAGGGAACAGGGCCTCGAACCTAGACTCAACACCACATTTTTTACAGGCCAGATGCAATCAGTATTGGAGGGATTAGATAACATCGCTATCTTCAATTTAAGTACTACTGCTTTGGATTATATTTCTGAAGCTCTCCTGTCAATAGGATTGTTGTATGTCCCGAGTACCAGCATTCATAAGTTTGAGCTCTTTTGAGGCCTATACACTTTCTTTAGGAGGATCCGTCTAAAAAAATATTTTTCTACATCCCCTTCCCAATCTGAATTGGGTTTGAAACTTCATTCATCATTTGTTCCGAGCTTAAACGGTTTAGGTCCAGAAGTGGCGATTTTTGAGAAAGCTGTGGTACGAAAAGTTGAAAATATGTTGAGACCCATTCCCAAGTCCAAATTAAATTTGAATAGGAAGGAGAATTTCACCTTGCAGTGTCTTCAACGTAACCACAAAATTACCATCAAACCATGTGATAAGCGTGGGGGCATTGCTGTACTCGGTATAACTGATTATATTGAGAAGATGTCTAATATGCTTCAGTGTACAGATTTTTACAGAGTGATACCTTGCAATCCCGCGATACGTGTTACGAGGTTAATAAAAGAGAATAACAATACTGCATTACAACAAGGTTTGATTTGTCAAAAATAATTTGAATTACTTACTCCAGAGTACACGACATTATCAATTATATACGGGCTTCCAAAAATACAGAAAAACTTGGTTGATCCTCCCCTACGCCCTATTGTTTCCACTATAGGGTCGGCAATTGAACCATTATCACAATATGTAGAAACGTTCTTGAAGCTGTTAGTGACCCAGCTCCCCTCTTACGTGAGAGATACAGGGCATTTTATTTCCAAAGTAGAAAATCTTGATTTTGACCATGAACAAGAAATGTTAGTCACTATGGACTTGGAGGCTTTGTATACTAACATTCCGCAACAACAGGCTCTCAATTGTGTTAAATCAATATTTACAGGTTTGGGTCCAGATCCCCTATATGAATTTGTCATTGAATGTTTGAACACGGGTTCTGTATAATAACAATTTTGAATTCAATGGAACAATATATCGACAGAATAAGGAAGTCAGCATGGGAGCGGCCTGCGCTCCGAGTGTGGCAAATCTGTATGTGGGTGCATTTGAAAAGAATACAATGAGATTGCTCCATTTTTTGATAACATTCATCTGTGGTGCAGATACATAGATTATGTTTTCTTTATTTGGAGAGGAGAAGAATGGAAGTTGAAAGAGTTCTTTCTGTGGTTGAACCTATGTGACAATAACTTGAAATTCACCATAAAAGGTGATTGTAATCAAGTAGAATTTCTAGATGTCTATATTAAACACAGCAATAGACGTCTAATGGTGTCCTTGTCCACCAAGCCTACAGGTAGAAACACTCTTTCACACTTTGACAGTTTTCATCCAAGAAGTCAAAGACAAGCCATTCCCTTTAGTCAGTTCCTGCGTCTTAGAAGAAACTGTTCAGAATTGAAGGACTTCATGAAGCATGCAGAGGTTTTTGCAGTAAAATTAAGTCAGAGAGGATATCCCCAGAGAGTGATTAAAGATTCCTTGAAGAGAGCCACGTTTTACGACCGCCAGACATTATTTCAAGAAAAGGAAAGAAAAGGGAATGAGAGATTGGTGTGTGCTATTCATCATTCAAATTTGGATGACATAATTAGACACATTATAAACTCTCAGTGGCACATCTTGAACAGTAGCAATAATTCTATATCTGTGGATAAACCTCTTTTTGCTTTTAAGAGGAATAAAAATGTGTGCAGCATTTTAGTTCGGTCAGCCATCAGCAGTACAAAGGAGTTTGTACAAAGATCCATTGTAGGGCCAGACGCTATCATAGGCAATTATAAATGTGGTAATTGCCATGCATGCAATGGAGCTATGGTCACTGACAGTCTTACACACAAGGGAAGGTCAGTTGCTTTAACAACTATGACTAACTGCAGATCAAAAAACGTGATTTATTTGATTCTATGTCCTTGTGACTTAGGTTATGTGGGTGAGACGTTAGGAGAATTTAGGATCAGACACTGCGAACAGAAGTCTGCTATAAGAACACGCAAACTGAATGCTCCGCTAGTTACACATTGGACTATACATAATCACAATGAAGGTACATGAGATGGATTATTTTAGAAATAATTTTCTCTGAAAAGTGTCGTGAGCCCTGAATTGGTTAGAACGAAAAGAGAAGTATTCTGCATTTTCCATTTGGAGATTGTTGACAAAGGTTTGAATGAGGAAATACCCTGGTACAACACTCTCTAAAAAATATACCTCTTTTCTTGGAGTTTGCTTAGCGAGTGTTGGACATTTAGACATATGGCACCCTTTAATGTGTTTGATGGTTTCACTTTGGGTGTCATAATAGTCTAATTTTAAGTGTTGTATTTGGGTTTAGTTTTATATCTTATATTATTTTTTAAATTACAGCCTTATTAAATGTATGTCTTGTCAAACTTAGGCAGTGTCCAATCAGAGTTTTAAAGCCCTCTGTCATCACTCTAAAATGGCCACCATCCTTGCGGGTGTTTTCATTACTCCTTTAATGGTCCATAGTCTCTTCTTTATGTCTGGTAAATCTTGGCGTGTTACATTATTTACTTGGTGTTTTCCTTGGCCGCGAACGCTTTGCAGGATGGCCTGGATTGCTTAGAAAGCAAGCCAAGGTTTAGTTAAGCGACAGAAGTTTGAGGTAAGTCTTCAATTTGACTTTCGTCGCGGAGCGTGTAGAGATTGTTTGGCTTCTATTTTAAGACATCAGCCTCTGCATTGTCTCGGCAATGCCACTTTCGGGGATATTTGGAAAGCGATGTAGTTAAGCTTAGACATTACATACAACAATGCCCAGACGGGGAAGAAACAACAAATTATTTATACCTCATAAAACAACATAAGTGGAGACAGAGACACTATTTATTCATATAAATATAAATATATTCATTCATTTAATTTTTACATAAATATCAATTTAATATATTTTACGGACAACCCAACTAGAAAACACAACACCGAAAGAAGGATAATGTGGGAAAAAGTGCTTGTGATAAATAGAAGGAAGAATAATACATATTCAAATAAATCAAAACACCTATATAAAAAACATTAAAAATAGTTGGTTGTTTCTATTTTGCTGCATTGACTCCATTCCAGATCATAAAAGAGTCTGAATCAATTCCTTCAATCCTCCACAAGTTCTATGCAGAAACCAATCCAAACTATGATATAATCATCAACGTTTCGACCCCTCTAAATCTTGGGCCACATCACAGCTCCACATTGGGTCTTCATCAGGACTAGTATGATGGGAGTCCCTAAATATATCCTCTGACTCGTCCACTTTTTTTCTTTATCTATTTATGAGGGAATCAAATCTTCTTCCAACATGCCATTTGCCCCCATATATCCGGTCACCAGTCAAATCCAATGCACTATGCACTCTTCATTCATATGTGAGCCTTTGACAAACTAAGTGTTTTTTTTTTTTATGAACGCTTAGTATCTTTCCCAGGGAAGGTGGTGGTCCCCGGGTTGCAGGAAGGCCAAATGCCCCCCACATATTTTTGCATCATCCTCACATTGGGGGGGTGGTCCCCCAGTGGGCCCTGTGCACCCCTTCCTTTTTAAGCCCCGAAATGCTGCCATAACCTGACCACATGGGGCAAAATAGAGAAAAGTGTGGGAGATCACCCTTGTTGAAAATAATTGCATAAAAGTCAGCAGATCCATCCTTGTTTTTTTCCCCAAGATTTTGAATAAAAAATCCTTTTTAGCCTTGTCATGGTCCCCAATGTACCCCTGCACCAATGCTAGGGGATCAGGGCATCCCTATCCTGGCCCCTTTTCTTCATTCAGATATCAGCACGGGGACATTTGGATCTGTAGAGGATCCGCATCCCTAGATAGCTATATTTTTTAACCTTTAATATCTCCAAAACTAATGAACGGATTTACACCAAAACACAAAAAGCATAATCTGTGGAACAGGATCTAGCTTCCTGACAAATTTAATGTAAATCTGTTCAACAGTTTGGTGCTCTAACGTAACTATAACTTGCACCCTTGCCATGATAATTACCCTACATATTCCAACACTCATACCATCTTTTATAACATCATTGATAATATGAATGTAATATTTGCAGTAAAACTATTCAGGAGAAATCTGTGCATGGTGGGGGCACAAGTTATTGTTACCTTAGGGCACAAGTTATAGTTACTTGAAATAAATCTAACTATAATTTTTGAATTTCTATGGTACTGTACATTTATAATGTAAGCCTAACTGTAACGTCCCTGTAACCTTATGTTTTGTAAGTGAATTTCTATGTTTATTTTAATTCTATTTCCTAGCTATGTCGACCCTGTAACCTTTGTTTTTGCCAGGTTTTGGCCCTGGTTATCAGATACTGAACTGTGTACCAGGGAGCCCACCTCGGGACACTGTGTGTCCCTGCAGAATTTAGTAACTGCTCCCACAGGGTGGGAGCATTATTAGGTTCCCTGCCCTGGAGAGTGCAGGCATGGTATGCCCACACTCTCCTAGGCAGGGAACTCAACTTTGCTCCCACCCTGCAGGACAGTTACAAAATACTGCATCTGCCTACGCCGGAACAAAGAGGAAAGTGCCGGTTCCCACCAGCATCCAGTATGATTCTGGCTGGGGAGCAGGCTGGGGCCGTGGGGACCTTTTGGCCCCAGGATATCTACCTACATTTAAGAAAGTCGCCACCTCCCAAGAGAGATGCCAAAATGGAGGTGTGCAAGGGCACTGGGTCTCCCACTGAATGAAAAATATTCGTACCCCCTGAGTCACACAGGATGTGTGCAGACTGGGGGCCTGGCTGAGGCTGTGGGGGACCTGGGGCTCTCCCCGTGGTCCCCATTTAAAATGAAACATGTGGGTATCCAGTGTGGGCACCGGGACAGCCACAAAAAAATTCTAACTACTATAAAAAGCTGCAAAAGTGAATCGTAAATCAGCAGCAGGAGCTGGTCATTTATTATTCACTACTCAGAGTGTGCAGTGTGAGGTTGCTTGACTACGGAGGGTTGGATGCAGGGCCTGGCCACAGTGATGTGGAGTTGGCTTTACGTATGGTAATAAAATATTACTTTACATAAAAAAAAATGGAATTCACTGAAACAAAGGTTACAGTGACATTATAGTTAGGAATGTTAATTATATCATATTATCTTACATTTTTTTTTTTACTTTGAAATTCCCTGAAAAAAACGAAGCTTAAAGTGAGGTTTTGGTTAGGGGAAAATGTCAGTGAAAATGCAATATTTTAAACTAAAAAAACACTGAGGTTCACCGGCTATCGTCATCTCTAATAACTGTAATTCATGCCTTAAAGTAACTATATGTCATGCCCTCATTATCCATAGCTAACCACCGCACATATAAAATTATTTATTAACAATTTAACAGTATTTCCTATGGTGTGTTATTTTATTTCCCGGACACCATTATTTTCTATGAGACTGTGATGCAGTACCTGTACATTTTCATTTATGTTTCTTGACTATCTCCTGTTGGGCTGGAAGATACGTACTACTGTTTTGCCACTTTGGGGCTGTAGTAACTTCAAACGTTTGTGAATAGTGATAAGCTTATTCTTTTGTTTGTCGTAGTTTGTAGCAGTTTGTCCCTCCCTGAATTTCACCTTACTTTTCCCTAAACCCCTTTTGCTTTGTACTAAGTATTGCCCATTTTCCATCTACTCCCGATCTCCTTCCCACATTTTACAAAAAATGAGGCTTCTATATCAAGATCTCCACTACTGCGGCAGAGCACAAACAAATTGGTGATGGTAGTACAAGAGTTGTACCAATGTAGCTCTGTTGCATAATACAAAATGCAGATTCTGAATGAGCCCTAAATGTGTTTTGCATTAAGTTGTGGATGAATACTGTAACAAACTACTCCAAAAATAAATATCAGTGAAGAAACTAAATAAATAAGTAGCCAAATACCTTCTCAATGGCTTCTGAGCAACTATTGTTACACATAGGAAGCACGTCTAGCTAAACCTTTCATTCGAATCCTTTATCTACAATATTTCTACTAGAAAGTAAATATGGCATTACTTTCTATATCAACATTCTTTAAATTATCTGCACAATACACCATAAGAGAAAGAGGCCCTGATTGTGGATGTTATTCATAAAGATGTGACTGGAAGGCCCTAATTACATTGCAATTATGCTTTTTGGAATATGTGTGTCAAAAATTAATCTTTCATTGACTGATTTTGCTTTCCAAAAATTGCAGTTTCTCAAAGAAGACCGTTTAACATTCATATGTTTTAAAGTTATTATTTATTTGCTGAAAAAATAACTGGAATTGTACCAAAAGGAACTTTAGCCCGAATTTGTCATGATGGAAAGGATCTTTTGTTAAAAAATTAAAAAAGCCAAGGACAGAACATATTATAAAAACGTGTCTAAATTGTAGAGTAATTGAAGAACATACACAAAATCTAGGTAATTCACGAAATAATGAATTTCACCTTCCGATCAGTCGCTTATTTTATGGGGACCTTTGCATGAATGGAGACGTTAAAAAAACATCGTTTGGCCTGCCCAAGTTTCTCTTTTTAAACAGTTCTACCCAACACCCCATATCTTCTATTCTGCCTACAGACAGCTTTAGATGTCTAGCGTCTAGAACTTGTCGTATAACAGAAAGGGGCATTGGGTACGTTGCCATCAATCATTGAGCTTTGGGCAAAGCTTGCTGGGACGCATATGACGATTTTGGATCAGCCCACATTTCCATTACATTTTAGTGAGCGGTACAAGTTAGTCCCTCTAATTATCACTGCTAATGCCCGTGTGCTCCATACCTAGGAAAAAACGCAGCCAGATGGCTCATCTTGATCGCTATTGAGCTTAGGACTTATGCAAACTCATGCAAACTATAGGGACCTTTATATTTAATAAAATGAGCTGTTTCCTCAATAGGACCACATAGTGTATGTGCAGTGTTTGCAAGAAATGCTATTCTTTTGGGGCGTGATTTTTCATAATAATATCACTCGGGCCTTGGATTCTTGAGTACATTTACCAGGACTCTGTGCAACTGTGCCTCTGTTATGGGACTAGTGAGGAAGTGAAGTATCAGTATGTAAAGCTTGCATTAGTCAAGACAAATTAGCATCCAGTTAAGGAACATTCTGAAACATCATTAATTACTTTTGAGGGCATATTTAAAAAGCCCTTTGCGCTGCTGGTGTGTCACGTTTTTGACGCACTGGCGGCACACAATGGAGACCCAAATCTACAAGGCCACACAAAGCCACTTTGTGTGGCTTTTCATTGTCTCGTAGATATGGAGTAAGATAACGCAGCACAAGTCACTGTGGTGCATTACATTGTGTCGGGGAACATTCCATGGGCATTGGGGTTGATTTTCCCATGCAACACTCATGGGTTTTGATGTATTCCCAGATTTACAAGGCATTGTAAACCTGTGAATGCCTCAAAATCTTACGGCTTCCCAGGGAAGGCGCAACAAGGAGAAATATAATTTTTTCTCCTTGTTTTCCCCTGTTTATTTGTGTGCTGATTCTGCCGCACACATAGAAAGAGGAAAAAGCCTCCATGGATTCTTTTTGTGCAGGGAGTTGTTGCATCATGGTGAAAGGGCGCCTGCATTGGTACTAGGCAGCCCATTGTGTACTAGTGCATGAGGATAGGACAGAATTGCACCATATCTTGTAGATACAGCACATTCCTGCCCCTCTCTGTGCCGCAGGTCACTTGCTGAGCTGCCCTGCTCCACATTGTTGTAAATAAGTCACTCGGTCTATAATAGATATTCTATTGCTCCAATCACTTTGCCATGCTCTTGCTGTTTCTTTGTGCACTGAGCTTGCAGTGCTTGTGGTTGACGGTGATAAAAATTATGTTACATAAATCGTAGAATGCACTTTCCAATATGCTAGCAAATCAAAAAATGAAACCCAGTGTGAAGTAATACATCATTTCTAAATTGTGCCTGTTTAAAAAATGGATCCTTTAATGTTGAAGCTACTTTTCTTTCATTACCTTACTGCTTCAACAGAGCATGTGGATTTTCTTTGTCCAATACAAGATTGCACTAGATTAGCAATCTTTGTTTCTAGCATTGGGACGTTGAAGAGACAAGAGGCTTTTTCATGAGGTCATGTTTCAAGGAACAGAATGCAACTTAGGGAATCCATAATATCCAATTGGCTTGTACCTAAAAAGAAGGAAAGTTGAGAAGGCATTCCTTCCTGCACAGAAACAATCCTGTCTGCAATGCAGACATCCTTGCATCATGGTGGAAGGGTGCCTGCATTGGTGCTAGGTAGCCCATAGTATGCCAGCGCAGGGGGATAGGACAGAATTGCACCATATCTGGTAGATACTGCACATTCCTGCCCTTTCTCTGTCCCACAGGGCAGCACAGCAAGGTCACTTGTTGAGCTGCCCTGTGCCACATTGTTGTAACTATGTCCCCAGGTCTATAATAGATATTATATTGCTCCAATCACGTTGCCATGCTCTTCGGTTTCTTTATAGCCTGAGATTGCAGTGTTTGTGGTTGATGGCGTTCAAAGTTATCATACATAAATCATAGAATGCACTTTCCAAACACTACTACTACTACTACAAATATTAATAATAATACTACTACTAATAATAATGATAATAATAGCAAGAACGATTCTAATAATAATACTTAAATTACAATATGCATAAAGCTGCAATATGTTAGGAAATCAAAACATTTAACCCAGTATGAAGTAATACATCATTTGTAAATTTTGCCTGTTTAAAAAATGTATCCTTTAATGTTGAAGTTGCTTTTCTTTCATTACCTTACTGCTTGTACAGAGCATGTTGAATTTCAGATCCTATAAAAGATGACACTAGATTAGCAATCTTTGTTTCTAGCATTGGGATGTTGAAGAGACAGGAGGCTTTTTCATTAGGTCATGTTTCAAGGATTATTTGGCAATCCAAAATACCCAGTTGGCTTGGACCCAAAAAGAGGGAAAGTTGAGAATATCTGTGGTAGACCTGAAATCCTTGGAGTGGTATTCCCCTAGCTTTTTCACCTTCACTCCTCTTGTTTGCTAAAAATCTTTTTTGTTGGCTTTAGGATTCTGCATACTTTACCACTGTTAACTAGTGCTAAAGTGCTTGTGCTCTCTCCTTCAAGCATGGCTTACACCTATTTGGCTCATTTACTTCACTTGTAAGCCCATAGTAAAGTGATACTACATGTACCCATGAGCTGTAAATTAAATGCTACTAGAGGAATTGCAGCACGTATTGCACCACCCACTTAAGTAGCATTTTAAAACATAACTGCAATCAGTAGTGCAGTTTTAAACTGCCATTTTGACCTGGCAAAATAAAGAGTTTACCAGACTTAAACCTACTTGTATAATACACATAATACCCTAAGTTAGGCCTTAAAGGCTCATAGGTCAGGGTGCATTGTAATTAAAAAGTCACACATGAGGTTTAGGTTTTACATGTGCTGAGAATGAAAACCCCCTAAAGTAATTTTCCACTACTGTAAGGCCCTCTCTCGAATTGACTAACATGGAGTTACTGTATTGCACTTAATATGTTATAACTTTTGATTGGGAGCAGGTAGAGGTATGCTGTTTAGACTCAACTAAATTGTAATTTAAGAACCTCTCAACTGTAAAATCTGATTTAAGTCACAATTCTGAAAATGTCACTTTTAGAAAGTTGGCATTTTTGTGTCCTAAACAGTTGTGCCTTCTTCCAGTATCCTGGGTCACACTACTTCAAATTGCTATGCTTTTGGGGTTTGTATATTTCTTTCAGATAGTGACACAAAAAGGGATACAGTGTGAAGAGGATGGGTCATCCTGCCAGGATGTTTGGGGGCAGAGCTGTACCCAGTCCCACTTACATTTCAGAGGGCTTTGCCTCCAGCACACACAGAGGACCCTGACACTAGTATTTTGTCACCCCAAATTTCTTGGAGCCTTGACAGGGGAAGGGAAACACTTTCCAGAACCAGATGTGGGGGTAGTATATGGAATTCTGCCACTCCAAAGGCTGGCACCATGTTTAAATATCAAACCTCCTTAACCACTCATCAGTACACTCCTGGACCTGTCAACATTACAGGAGCAGGACTGCCTTGCTTCCCAGAGGACTGGCCTGCTGCTTGTGGCCTGTCTTGCTTCCCAGAGGACATACTGCTACTACTGTAGGACTGCACTAAGGCCTGAGAACTGTCTTGAACCCCAGAGGATGTCTCTGATGCTTGAAGCCTACCCTGCTTTCTGAGATGGAAGACTGGGCCTGATTCCTTCACCCCAGGTTACCTAGTAGCTTGAAGGGTCAGTTGGCTGACTTGTCTGAGCTATAGGGACACAAGCTCCAGAGTCCTCCCTACAACTGCCCAGGTGATCTGCAGCACTGGTCCTGCTTGGACCTGCAACTGGTCCTGCCTGAGTCCTGCTGGGCTCTGCTGTAGTGAGTTTGTGCTCCCCAAGAGATGCATTCCCAGGTCCTGCCATCAGTTGAGCACCTCCAAAGAAGAAGGCTGAAATCCTACTGAAGCTCTGTGTACTTCAGAAGCACAAATAGGCTCATTAATGAGAGACTCTGCAGAGTGCAAATAAGAAGCTCCATTGAACACAACTCCTGGCACTACAGCAACTGCTAGTGATGACAGGCAACGTGAGATCTGCACTTTGTACTACAGCAATGACAGCCCACAGTGACATGAAGCTCCCACAATGGCCATATGCAACGCCTGACTAGATCTTTGCACTAGGCGATGACAGTCTTCAATTCAAGGCCTGCTATTTGCGTTACAGCGACAATCATCCACAACACGTCCCTGCTCCTCGTGGCCTACTCCAACGCGAATGGAGCTCTCCATACTGGACATTCAGAAGGTAACTTTTTAGCAGGACTAACATTGTCCGTGTATCCAGCCTATGACTCATCGAAGTTGACCTGAACTGGAGAATTTCCCCTGGTCTTGGATGATCAAATTACCACGAGTGGTGCTCTTCTTTTAGGGGCTATATCTACCTAAAACTTTTAATTTGAATATTTCCAGTTCTATTGATTGCATTTTTGTGGTTCTAGTATAATTGTTTTAATTTAAATATACTCTATGTTTTTAATTAATTTGGGATTTTTCTTGAGTCGTGTTTTCACTTTATCACTGCATGTGTTCTTCATAAATCATTTAAACATGGCCTCTGAGCTAAGCTTGACTCTTTGTGCCAAGCTTCCAGAGAGTTAAGCACAGGTTAACTTAATGGATTTTGTAGTTTAACCTGACAATGATTTGCACTGTTGTCTTGCTGAGTCTTCCATCCTAACAACTAGTAACCTAATTTCTTCCTCTCTCACAACCCTCTCTGCCTTTTTCTCCTGGGCCTTCCATTGTTATTTATCTTCCAAGCCACCCACTCCCCTACATTCCATACTCCAATCAAAGAGTCACCCACCAATTCACAGTTTATAATACTTGGATGAATGTTACAGTAATACCCCCGAACATATTTTTCACTGATCTTTTGTCACAGCTGTGGCCAGTCACTGCACTGCTTGCTCCTTTCTAATTTGTCACTGGCCCAATCCACCAATTCTGAGATGATGACTTTGACCACTATCCTAACACAGACCCCTTCTTTATTGTTTTCTCCAAACCAACGCCGTACACAAACACCACCCTAAACTACAGATGTGAATTTCACCCAGTTCTGGTTCACTAAATTGCAGTAGTTCTGACTTGACTCTTAATTTAACTCTTCTCACAATAAATGTGGATCTGGAAGACCAACTTTTGGACCTCGTAGGGCTTCATTATGAGTGGCTTGTTAAAATCCCCATTGTTGGAAAGTGGGTAAGTGGTAAGGACAGGTAGGTACCTACACTTAGCAATAGACCACAATCCCCTACTAGGTCCAGTCAAGGTCTCAATAAATTAATCCTTGCTCAACCCTTGGTAGCTTGGCCCACAAGCAGTCAGGCTTAACTTAGGAGACAAGTATGTAAAGCAGTTAATATCAACAAAATAGTAAATAAGTAAAATACAACGCACATTAATCCAAACACAATTTATAAATACAGGAAGTAGTTTTATTGTTAGGTTGACACCAAAACAACAACATCCAATGTAGAGAACCAGAGATATGAATGATTAAATATTAAAAGGAAAACTTGCGCTTAGAAGCAAATAGAGCCCAAAAGGTTAAAAAAAGATTGCACTGGACATGGTCAAAGTTCAGAGTTCAGGCCACCCATGATGTAACACTGTTGTACTTACTTTCAGAAGTGTTTCTTGGTTCAGGAAAGTGGTCAGTGGCTCTGGTTTGTTTTGTCGGGTCTGAGACTACAACTCCCACAATGTACCACTTCAACTTATGGACCTTTTTACAACAGTTGCTCCAAACTTCTCCAAACATCTGGATCTTCTTCTAGAGGTCCTCCTGATACTGCCTGAAAATTGTGAACCTGTGCCATATTGCACAACCTAGCAATCAGGTGTGGAATACTCATCACTTTTTAGGACCCAGATTCTGAAGATGAGGATCCAGAACGACCTATTCAGCATCCTGGAGACCAGAGTACAGCAGTGGAGGGGAGATGCAGACGGGTACATATTGCAACAAATTACTTTTCAATTTAAGTTCTATGTGAATCTACATTCACTAAAAAGATGAAAGCAGAGTTGATGCAGCAAACTAAAGCAACCTTTAATGTCAGGCTAAAATATCCATAGTTTAAGTTGTAAACTGCATTAGAAGGAAGTGGTCAGTAAAATACAACCATGACAATATGACATAATAATGTGTCCATCACTACCATCCAGTGAGTGTCTGCCTAATCTTTTTTTAGATTCACTACTGAAAGTGTGTTATTCCTTATTATATGCGTTTAGAGTGTTGCTAATCGCTCACGACTATTTTTAACTTGCTTTTAAAGTCTTTTTATCCTCGTTTTCAATTCGGAAAGTATAAAGCACGGAGTACCTGTTAGAGTGCTTGTGCAGGTTTGGGAGCTCCCGGGAGTGTTTTTCTTTGTTTGATAACATGGTCTGCTTTTTTCTTTACCGCGCCGCCTCCATTTTTTTTTTACAAATTCCCTGCAGGGTGTGTGGGCCTGTTAGAGCCCTCCCCCTAATTTCCAGCGATTCGCCATCTTGGGGGTTTACAGGTGAGCAGTCTAGCTGCTAGCCTGAGGTTACAGGAGGCCCATACCGGCTCATATTTAGTTCGGTGAGATGCGGCCGCGCAGCGGATGCGCACAGCGGAGGCACACAGCGCGCGCCGCTGGTGAGCCAAAGGCGAGCCTAAGGCAAGCCTGTCTGCGCCCGTCCGTGTCCGTTCGGGCCCGGGGGCAGGAGGCTATGCCTCTCACCGGCCTCATAAGGATTATGGGCGTCATTCTGACCCTGGCGGTCACCGACCGCCAGGGCCAACGACCGCGGAAGCACCGCCAACAGGCTGGCGGTGCTTCCTGGGCCATTCTGACCGCGGCGGTAAAGCCGCGGTCAGAAAAGGGGAACCGGCGGTTTCCCGCTGGTTTACCCCTGGACCAGGGAATCCTCCATGGCGGCGCTGCTTGCAGCGCCGCCATGGGGATTCCGACCCCCTTCCCGCCATCCTGTTCCTGGCGGTTTTTACCGCCAGGGACAGGATGGCGGGAACGGGTGTCGTGGGGCCCCTGGGGGCCCCTGCACTGCCCATGCCACTGGCATGGGCAGTGCAGGGGCCCCCTAACAGGGCCCCACAAAGATTTTCAGTGTCTGCTTTGCAGACACTGAAAATAGCGATGGGTGCCACTGCACCCGTCGCACCCCTGCAAATCCGCCGGCTCCCTTCGGAGCCGGCTTCCTCTTTGCAGGGGCTTTCCCGCTGGGCTGGCGGGTGATCTTTTGGAGATCGCCCGCCGGCCCAGCGTGAAAGTCAGAATGACCGCCGCGGTCATTTGACCGCAGTGCGGTCTTTTGGCGGTCTCCGTCCGGCGGGCAGCGCCCGCCGCCCGCCAGGGTCGGAATGACCCCCTATATCTGTTACTCTTCTTATACACTTCGTGCTCTGGAAGGCAAGCAGAAGTGTAAACACAGGACAATTACTTCCCCCAGTAGGTTAGAAGACTGGAGATGTGTACATTGCCAATGGCCTTCCAGGCGAGTTTCTGATTTCACCTCCCCTCAGTCCTCTTTCTGTCCACTCCAAGTAATACCAGAGTTTCATTAAAAAAATAAAACCGTCTGACACCAACACTATGACTTCTGCCTTGATTAATGCGCGCTCATTGATTAAGGATAAGATTGACATTTTTGACTTAATCGATCAGGATAATTTGGATTGTCTGTTTGTTATGGAAACCTGGGCTAAGACAGATTCAAGTCCTGATTTCATGGCAGCAACCCCCCCTGAATACTCGCTTCTAAGATTCATTAGCATTTTGCGAGGGTGCCCCGTTTAAAAAATGTCAAAGAAACATTACTCTCCTTGAGGGACTGTTATTTTACAGACTCCCAGCGCCTTACTCTACTTTTTTACAACATTGGCCATCTATCATGGAGCCATTAACTATGAATCCCTGATCTAAAATTCTGGGGGATTTCAATATTCATTTTGATGACAGGCAGGATCCCCACGTTACTGATTTTCTTGATCTTATGGGAGTCTTTGATTGGAATTTGAAAGTTACATCGGCCACTCATAGGGCTGGTCATATACTTGATTGAATATTTGTTATTATAGGTAATAGGGCTTTAGATTGGACTGATCACCATCTCATCAGTTTTAGACTGGCTAACCAATTGGTCTGTCAGTCTGCAAACACCCCCCCCCCCCAAAGCCAGTTAGGCACTGGAACAGCATTAAAGTGTCCCAGCTAAGGCCGGCATTGGCCTCAGGCTGGAAATCTGCTGAGGATCTTCCTCTACAAGCCTCAGAGAGATTTAATCAGGGAATTAGAATGGCCATAGACCAGCTGGGTCCTTGTAGACTACCACGGCTCTTGGGGAGGAAAAAGACCAATTGCCCGTGGTTTACTAGTGATCCTAAAAACTCGCAAAGGAAATACCATCAAGGAGAACGGAAATGGAGGTTAGATCCTACTCCTACAGAAAAGACTGAACTTAGAACTACCCTTAGTCTGTACAAAAACGCCATTAACACTGCTAAAATTGATTTTTATTCAAGTAGAATTCAGAAAGCCATTAATACTCCTAGAGAACTTTTTAGAATAGTACGCTCTCTCACTGCTTCTAACATACCTACAGACTTGGAGTATTCTCAAGATTTCTGCAATAGGGTGGCAGCGTATTTTGAAAATAAAATCTTACACATCCAGGAGGATTTTCCGCAATATGTGGACATATGTGAGTTACATAAGAGATGATAACCTTTTAGTGACAAACTTTCAGCCTCTTGGCTCAGAGAAGATTAAAAAGCTTATGACAACCATCAAATCTGGGTCCCCTAGTGACCCCTGTCCACCTCACATTTTACATCTTGTCCCGGAATTAGTTTCTACTGCTCTTGTCCCCATTTTTCAGGAGGTTCTGCACTCGGAGGTGTTCCCTTCCTCTTGGAAGGAGGCGACGGTGATTCCCTTGAAAAAGAAAGCAGATGGCAAGTCTAACAATCTCAAGAATCTAAGGCCCATTGCCTTACTGCCTTTCCAATCTAAGATCTTCAAAAAACATATAAATGAAGAACTAGCTCAGTTCCTTCAAGACTCTGGCAGTCCCACTCAACATGGTTTTAGAAAGAACCATAGCACTGAATCTGCTCTCGTTTCCACTTCAGATACGATTCGGAAACTAGTTGATGAGGGAGTTGGCACTATCTTAGTGCTTCTAGATTTGTCAGCAGCATTTGATACCATCTCCCCTCAAATTATGATGCATTACCTACACCAGGCTGGCATTAGGGGCACAGCTTTAGGCATTCTGAAGACTTTTCTTGAAAACAGATCTACTATAGTAACTTGCGGGGACTTTAAAGCTTCAGCATACCAGCTACCTGGAGGGGTACCTCAGGTTTCTTCACTCAACCCAACCCTGTGTAATCTGTACATGGCTCCATTGGCCAGACTGATTCACTCATTTGGCTTTCTGACCTCTTCTTACGCAGATGATACCCAAATGATCATCCCTATTCATGGAATAGGGAAGAAGTTGTCTACCATTTCCACCAATGTATTTGTGAGGTTAATAGATGGATGGGCATGAACTGGCTCAAAATGAATGGCGACAAAAAAGAAATTCTTCTTTTTGGGTCTTGCAGAAATTTATGGAGCTGGTGGCCATCAGTGTGTGGAGATCTTCCGGTTCCGATTGATTCTACTAAGAATCTGGGGATCATCTTCGACACTGCTTTGTCCTTCAAACCACAGGTCAACTCTATCACTAAAACCTGTTTTTGGATACTGAAAACTTTGAGAAAAACATTTCCCTATCTACCGGAGAAGCTTTGAATAATGGTATCGCTTGCTCTACTTATCTCAAAAATAGATTATTGCAATGCCCTTTTTCTTAATTGTGACAAGTTGTCACTTAGCAAACTTCAATTGATCCAGAATACTGCAGCTCGTTTAACACTTAGGGGGTCATTCTGACCCTGGCGGTCATCGACCGCCAGGGCCAACGACCGCGGAAGCACCGCCAACAGGCTGGCGGTGCTTCCTGGCCAATTCTGACCGTGGCGGTAAAGCCGCGGTCAGAAAAGGGAAACCGGCGGTTTCCCGCAGGTTTTCCCCTGGCCATAGGAATCCTCCATGGCAGCGCTGCAAGCAGCGCCGCCATGGCGATTCCGACCCCCTTCCCGCCATCCTGTTCCTGGCGGTTCTTACCGCCAGGAACAGGATGGCGGGAACAGGTGTCGTGGGGCCCCTGGGGGCCCCTGCACTGCCCATGCCACTGGCATGGGCAGTGCAGGGGCCCCCTAACAAGGCCCCATAAAGATTTTCAGTGTCTGCTTTGCAGACACTGAAAATCGCGACGGGTGCCACTGCACCCGTCGCACCCCTTCAACTCCGCCGGCTCCATTCGGAGCCGGCTTCATTGTTGAAGGGGCTTTCCCGCTGGGCTGGCGGGCGGCCTTCAGGCGGTCGCCCGCCGGCCCAGCGGGAAAGTCAGAATGACCGCCACGGTCATTTGACCGCGGTACGGTCTGGCGGTCGGAATGACCCCCTTAATCTCCCTTGTCCCACTTCCGCCAGTGCCACTTTGAGGCAACTACACTGGTTGGCTGTGAAGAAACGTATTGCTTTCAACACAATGTGTTTAACACATAAAGCTCTATATACCAGCATCCCGGATTTCGTGAATTCGGGGCTTCACTGGTATATCCCTAGCCACCAGCTCAGATCTGCTGACCCCAATTTGGCCTTTATACCACGTACTCGAAAAGCCAGATGGGGTGATAAGAGCTGCAGCTAAATATTGGAATAAGCTTCCTCCTATGTTGAGGAAAGAACACAATCTCCTGGCCTTCAGAAATAAGCTAAAGACCTGGCTTTTTCCACAGCAGTTTTGATCTCATCTCTTCTTTTGCCTTGTCCTTCTGGCCCACTTACTGTTGTTCCTAGTGCTTCGATGCTTATGCAGCTTTATGAATGCGAAATACATACATACATACATACCTTCTGTGTCAATGTCCAACATGGCCTGCCTCTGCTTGTTCTCCAGCAGGAGTATGGCTGCTGCTGAATCACAGAGAATGTGCATCACTGGCAGATACACTGCCACATAACCACTAACGTGTCCTATTCCCACCTGCAGAGTAACTGTTCTCCTTGATGGAGTGGAAGTGATATCGGCCAAACAACCAATGGAACAGGTTAGGCTGTTATAGTGGCAAATCTGTGATCATGAGACCTTTGATAGGCACAGCCAGGCCTTGTGTGCTGGCATAATTCCTGTATGGAAGAAATGAGGCTGATTACATTGGGTTGCCAAGTGTGTCCCAATGTTATCAAATCCAAATGATATACATTGCTGCATGTTCTGCATCTTCTTGGTCATGATTGTGAACTTCATCAGTTGCAGATATTGAATTTGGATCATGGTTCCCTTAAGATCTCCACACAATTGTGTTTTGACTTCAGATTCTACAATGTGATGTGCCGCATGGTGCAACTGTACCCGTTCCCTGGAACATACTGGTGATGTTGCCTCACACATGGGTGCTAGATAGGACTTAGTTGCCTGGTCATAGATGTTATGTCAGAGTTGTAACAAAATTAAAGAATTCACACTTATTTTGTGATGTTCCAGGTGCTTATCAGTCAATGTTCCAAATCCCCACAGCAGCCTCAGGCTCTAGGGTGATCTCAACCATGGTCTCCAGTGCATTCGATAGGGGTACAGTTGGGGAAGCCATCTCCTGTTGCCCAGGATTCCAACAGCCGTGTTGCCACCTTTTTCTTAGTACGCAACCTGAGGTCATACTACATTTTCACAGATCTCTACTATGGAGCAGTGGGTGACTCCAATGACATAAATATGAGCCTGCATTTCCTGTCAGATCTTTTTCTTCTGTGAGTCTGGGACTGTCCTGGATGCCCTTCCAAAAAGTACCTCATGGTTCTCACAGCGCTCCTTAGTCACGCCTTTCCAGAAAAGTTGAGTTCTCTTTTCCTACCCCCAGCACCCTTTTCTCCACTCTCCGCTTTGCCATTGGTACAGGTGGATGTTTTTTGTGTTTTGAAAACCTGTGCTGAAAAGGGCAGCTGCACTCCACCTTCACTATACATCCACTGAGGCTGATCTCTGCCAGGTACTGTGAGGGACTCACTGGTCCAGAAGTGATCATATATGACCAGGAAGTGTACTTTCTATATTTGCCGTAGTGTTTGCAATTTGTGACTCCAGTTGCAATTTTGGAAATCCCTAATACAGATTTCCAAAACTGCACTGCGATTTGGTAGGGACTCAAAATTTGTGCGTTCAAATGGTACGTTCAAATAAATTGTGATTCACAGAGTTTCACAGTTAGACAATAGCAAATCGTTTTGTTCATACTTCTAGCCCTTCATGACAAATTTTTATTTTGCCTAATTAGATGTTATTTTGTGGAATTTTCTAGAAATTTCATGTAATTAAATGAAAGCACATTATGCAAATTCCACACACCTCTACTCATCACATCATCATTACTGGCTGAAACTGCAGCATGCTTTCTTTTTGTGTACTATTTAACTTTTGGACTGTGGCCAACTGGTCAGTGGAGCTGGACAATGCTCATTCTATACGAACTGAGTAACTTGGATTATGCAGTAAATTAGTCTTAGCTGACTGTTAGACTTGGCATCCTTGGCATGCCGCCCCTAACGTTTTGCCTCTACTTCCCAGGTTGTTTCTGTGTGCTGGACTCTGTTTTTCTGTTTTGTTTGCTCTGCACACTTTACAACTGCTTATCAGTGCTAAAGTGTAAGTGTTCCCTTTGTAAATTATATGTGTAACTGGCTTTCCATGATTGGCATATTGGATTTACTAGTAAGTCCCTAGTAAAGTGCACTAGAGGTGCCTAGGGTCTGTAAATCAAATGCTACTAGTGGGCCTGAGTAGCCCTGTAGACACGGCTCAGAGCTGCCACTGCAGTGTCTGTGTGCAGTTTTTAAAACTGCCAATGCGGCCTGGCAAGTGTGACCACTTGCCAGGCCTAAACCTTCCCTTTTTTATACATGTAAGGCACCCCTAAGGTAGGCCCGGTAGCCCCGTGGGCAGGGTGCAGTGTATGTTAAAGTCGGGATATGTACTGATGTGTTTTACATGTCCTAACAGTGAAATACTGCTAAATTCATTTTTCACTGTTGCAAGGCCCACCTCCCTTACAGGTTAACATGGGGGCTGCCTTTAAATATTATTAAAGTGCGGATTCACTTTGTGATCTCTGATCTCACAATTTAAAAATACATCTTTTAGTAAAGTTGTTTTTTAGATTGTTAGTTTAAAAATGCCACTTTTAGAAAATAGGCATTTTCTTGCTTAAACCATTATGTGACTCTGCTTGGTTGTGCATTGCCTTTCTGGGTCAGACTGACAGTTGAGTTGATTGTGAATCTCCTCTAGACAGTGACACAAAGGGAGCTGGGGGGTAGCCTGCATATCCTAATGAGCAATCTGGGCTGGAGGGGAAGGGAGGAGTGGTCCCTTACACCTGAATGTGCTGTGCCTGCCCTCACACAATGCAGTTTCCAACCCCATGAGTCTGGAGCCTGCCCTGGGCAAGGCAGGATTTTGCAAACAAGAGAGACTTTCCTTTGAAGTTTGCCAACTTCAAAGGCAGAAAGGGGAATAAGTATTGGAACCAAAATCCCTGAAAATCAGATTACTTCTGGAACCAAGAGGAACCTCTTCCAAGGAGAAGAGCTGGAGAGGTGGATGAGGAGTACTGCCCCTTTGCTTGTAACTGTGCTTTGCTGGGTTGGCCTTCAGTAGCTGCTTCTGCCTGCCCTTTCACCTATATCACTAGCTGTCCATTGCTACAGACCATTAGTTCCACCAAAGTGCAAGCAAGTCACACCCTTCCATGACATGTCCTCTTCCATTATGTTTTTACTCCATTACCTCAAAGGACCATGCTTTCACTCTCTCTAGTACAATATAGTTTCTATTTCTTTGGCACAGTCAATGCTTCTTAGAGAGGAGTGAGCTCGATTTGCTGGAGACTGGGGTGGGGCCTCCTATTATATGGGTGGGTAATTATAACTGTGTTATGTATGGGGAGAGAGATCGCCACCCTCCCCCAGATAGGGGACTAAGCCAGTGATGGTGGGGTCTCTCATCACGGTCATGCATAATCTGGGACTCTGAGATGGCTGGAGGGAATTGCACCCGAAAGGCAGAGAGTACACTTCTCATCCAAAACTGCACAGTATGTTTCGTCATCTGAATCGCTTTCTGCTGGGGACCCTGGATTACTTTATTGTGGCAGCAGTGATTCACCTGCGGCAATTCCCTTCTGACCCTGCACTAGTGCTACTGAGACTTGTTTGACAGGCTGTAGGGGGGCGGGGCTCAGTCCTGGCACATGCCCTCCAACCTCTTGATGGATGTGGCCTGTCAAGGAAGAACTGGCTAACTGTGTGAAAAACTACTAGGCGGCGAAGTAGGGAACAAGGGACACTAAGGCAGTTGGGTGGGAAGCACTGGAAGCAGTGGTCTGAGGGATGTGTATAGGAACCATATGTGGGGTTTGCAGGTGGTTGGAGGCAGACCTTAAAATCCTGCAAAAATTGGAAACACTCAATGCTGAAGCACACAGGGAACATCTCCGGTTTTATAGAGAGGTGGGTAGGAGTTGATAGGCGCTTGATAAATTGACACTTAAGGCCTATTGTCAGAGGCTACATAGGGAGCGAGATAAATCAGGTTGGATGTTGGCATGGATACTCCGAAGGAAGGTGGAGTCTTTTCCTATTTTGCATCTCAGGAAAGCTGCGGGAGTACTGGTCAAGAGCAGGCAGGATGTGCTGGCCGTGCTGGTGGAGCATTTGTGTACAGTTTGTTAGGCCAGGCCGGTGGGCCCGAATGGGGCATTAAATGGCTTTATTAAGAGAGTGGAGCTCCCTCAGCAGGGACCTGAATATGGGAACTGAGAGAGGATATATCTTTGGAGAAGATAGGGGTTGGAATAAAGGTCTAGAACAAATCCAAGGCTCCTGGTGGGGATGGATATCCCATTGAGTTTGATCAAACATACTCTGCTATACTTTGGGAGAAGCTATTGGAAGTTCTTCATGAGGCTTGGGAGAGGGGTATATTGCCGGAAACTACGTGTCATGCTATTATCTGCCTTATAGTCAAACTGGGGGGTGATCCAAATAATCCCTCCTCGTATAGATCGCTCACAATGCCAAATTCTGCTATCATGATCTTAGGCAATATCCTGGCCACTAGGCTGGATAGGGTAATTCGTGTCCTGGACCATGAGGCTCAATGCAGCTTTATGCCGGCACAGAGTACAACCTTTAACTTGTGACATTTAGCATGTCCTATTTGAGACAATGGGAGTGGCGCAATAGATGGCACTGGTATCTTTGGACCTGGAAAAGGTCTTTGATGCAGTTGAATGGGGATATCTAATGGGCATGCTACAGGGTATGGGGTTTGATTGCGACCTCTGCACACTGACCTCTCTGTCCATGTTAAATAGGTGGTAATTTATCTGAGACCTGGGTGGTAGGTAGGGGGACTAGGCAAGGTTGCCTTCTGTTGCCGCTCCTGTTTACTTTAGGAATTAAGTCCTTGGCTCCGTTGCTGTGCCGAGAAATGGATTGTTAGGGGATTTGGGTAGGGGGACTCCATCCATGTTGTTTCCTTGTATGCTGACGATGCGTTGGTGTATCTCAGGTTGCCGGGCGAGTTGGTTCCCTTAATGTTGCACCTGTTGGTGGAATTTGTAAGCATTTCCAGACTCAAGGTGAATGCCCACAAATCACTTTAATTTCCTTTGGGGGACCTCTGTGATCGGTCCTTGGGCAGGCTGCCAGACGTATGCCTCCATTGGAAGCTTGAGGGGGTTCCATGACCTACGTTTTTGGGTCATTCACTCTGAGGCGGCTCATAGGCATCTCAATGTGGCTAGGATGGTATCTGGCCTTGAACGCTCCTTTCTGTTCTGGAATAGGTTGCCCCTTTCAGTGATGGGCAGAGCTGCAGTTGCCAAAATGGTGTTCCTCCCTCATTGTCTGTACCTGTCCAGAATTTGTTGTACCCTCTGACACCACTGCTGTTTTTTAGACTGGACAGTCTGCCAGTTTCATTGATCTGGGTTGGGCGCCACAGTAGAGTGGCATTAACCACTCTGAAGGTATTTGGAGAACAGAGGATAGGATATCCTGCATATTGTGTTGTACTACTTTGCAGCACATCTGCAGCATGCTGCGACGTGACTGACTGAGACTGGCACATGGGAGAAGCAGCTCTTCCGGGGCATGCTTGGTGCAGCTGCATTGCCTCAACTTTTAATGAAGGGGGTGCTCAGAGCACCCAAGTCCATATTTGTTAGTACTACTGCGGCTGTATGGGGACAGGTAGTGAAGAGGGTGGTCCCTCAAACCCAATTTGATAGGGAATTGCAAATATGGAATCTCACCCTGTTCGGGGCTATTGAGGATAACGTCCATGGAGCAATGGAGAGTAGGGGGCTATATGGTGGTGGGTGACTTGTATCCTGGGGAGCTTTTTATCTCATTACAGGATGATCAGGAGGCATTTGGGTTAGGCCTAGGTCATTTCCTACATTATGCCAAACTGGAAAGCGTTGCAAGAGAGGTGTGGTGTGACTTCCTGGCTGTCCCATGGGTATCAGGGTTCCTGGGTGGACTGATCCACTGGAGAGAAAGGTGGCACCTGATTGCACTGTTTTGCAAGGTGCTCAGGGGGTACATGATGCAAAAGCCCTGTACAACATGTTACACCTGGGAGCGAGAGCCTTGTGTAATAACAGGCTTAAATTGTTACATTTAAATTTTCTGCACCACACTTATGTGACACCCTATAAATTGAACAGGATGGATCCTTCTCGGGGTGACAGATGTAAGTGATGCGGTGAGGAGGATGTCACCTTCCTACATTTGGTGTGCTTTTGTGATAGGGTGCAGCAGTTTTGGAGGGAGGTTGTACCCAGGATTGTGGAGGTCACTGGATTGGAGGTTTCTCTGACCCCGATGGCTTGTCTGTTGGGAGTGGTGTTTAGGCCTAGAGGGTGGGAAATCCCATGTAGACTTGTGCAGCTTGCCCTTCTATTGGCTAAAGGCAGGGTGTCCATAGGGTGGTTAGGCTCCAGATGACTACTGGTTGATTATTGGCTTAGAGATCTCCTGGAATGGGGAGCAGCAGAGGAACAACATATGGGCTTGGCTCACACTGATGATGGGGCAGTGGCAGAAATATTGGCATAAGGACAACTGCTTGATTAATTTAATGATGATGATGATTTGGGTTCTGAATTTAGCAGTGATGCTGAGTGCTGACCCATTTGAAGACTCTATTTCTTTAAGGTTAATGTCACAACCAACTGTGTTACTATTAGACTCACTGCACTTAGATTGGGTAATTAGGTTTGCTTTATATTTTATACCCAGACATATGCGGTGTGATTATTTGATATGCTGCATGGCCTGACATGTGTGCTGTGTTACTCGCTTATGGGCTCTTGGGCCTCTCCCTGCAGGAAGAATTGTCTTGGTGATCTCAGAACTCTTGCACTGTAATGTTTGTATTTAATTTACATGAAAAAACAACAAATATAGTTTTTAAAAAAATGTAATTTTTTTCATGTGTAGACCTTATCCTGAGTAAAAGCACAGCATTCACCAAGAATTGGTAGAATAAAATGTTGTTGAAATGCTCACTCTAGGTCTCTGTAGGAAAGTGCCCCTTTTGGCATGGTTACCCCCCACCTTTTGCCTGGTATTGATGCTAACTTGACTGAGTGTGTGCTGGGATCCTGCTAACCAGGCCTCAGCATCAGTGTTCTTTCCCTAAACTGTGCCATTGTTTCTACAATTGGCACACCCCTGGCACACAGCTGAGTCCCCTGTAAAAGGTACCCGTGGTACTGAGGGCTCTGTGACCAAGAAGGGTCCCAAAGGGCTGCAGCATGTGTTCCACCCTACGGGACCCCTCACCAAGCACATCAGTCAATCAATCAGTGCTTGTAAAGCGCGACTACTCACCAGTTAGGGTCTCAAGGTGCAAGGGGGGCACACTGCCATTGCTAATGGTGTGTGCTGGTGGGGAGAAAAAGGCAAAGTCGACATGGCCCCCTTCCAGGGTGCCATGCCCACAAACCACTGACTGTGGCTTAGGTAAGTCACCCCTCCAGTAAGCCTTACAGCCCTAAGGCAGGGTACACTATACCACAGGTGAGGGAATAGCTGCATGAGCAATATGCCCCTACAGTGTCTAAGTCCATTCTTAGACATCGTAAGTGCAGAGTGGCCATAGTAATTACATGGGCTGGGAGATTGGCATTACAAACTCCACAGCTCCATGATGGCTTCACTGAAGACTGGGAAGCTTGGTATTGAACTTCAAAGCACAATAAACCCACACTGATGCCAGTGTTGGATTTAGTGTACAATGGACCCAGAGGGCATCTTAGAGATCCCGCTGTATTTTACCTATCTACCTCCCCCTGCAGGAACTGTAACACTTGGGGGTCAGCCTTAAAGGCTCAGGCCTCTTGTTACAGTGCCCCAGGGCACTCCAGCTAGTAGAGATGCCCGCCCCCCCCAGACCAAGCCCCACTTTTGGCTGCAAGCCTAGCGGGAAAATTAGGAAAAATAAGGAGTAACCTCTTCACCTGGGACCACCCATAAGGTGTCCAGAGCTGAAGTAGACCCCTCCTTGCAGAATCCTCCATCTTGTTTTGGAGGACAGGGACAAATAGGGTTAGGAATGTGCCCCCTCTCTAAAGGAACTGGGCACAGGAAGGGTGTAGCCGCCCTGGGGTAAAGTAGCCATTGGCTACTGTCCTTTCCCCCCTGTAACACTCCAAAATCTAGTAATTAGGGGCTTCCCTGAACCTTACTCACCAGATTCCTGTTGACCTCAGAAGAAAGAAGAAAGACTAAAGAAGAAGGACTGCTAAGCCGACCCCAGCCGTGAAGGCTCCAGATGACAACTGACTTGGCCCCAGCCCCACCGGCAAGTTTGCAGCTTCAAAGACCACTGCTCCAAGAAGACAACGCATCCTGAAGGACCAGTGACCTCTACAACACCCCAGAAGACTGTCTGCCCAGCATAGGACCAAGAACTCCCAAGGACAGCAGCCCTGTCCAGAAGAAATCACCTAAAGGATTTCAGAACTGCCCCTGATCCGCGAGTCCTGACCACTCTGCACCCAGCGTCCACGGCCCGAGTCCAGGTAGCCCACTGGTCCACAGAAGGTCATAAGGTGATTCCAACCTCGAGTCCAACCTGGGTTCAACCCTCCTGGCCACAACAACGACGCCTGAAGTCTGAATCTGGAGGACCCCCTGACTGTGACCGGATCCGAGGAAGATTCCCGACGCCCAAGGAGACCCCTGCACCCGCAGCCCCCTGGCCTTGGGAAATTCAACCAACAGTCCAGAAACGTCCAGCAGGTACCTCTCCTGCCAGTCCAGCCTTTGGTTTCCCACAACTACCCACTGGATCCAGCATGCAGCATCTTTTGTGACCCCTGGAGAACACTTACTGAAAAGCATTTGGCACACAGTTCTGTGTTTGCACCCTGCAACCGGCCGCCCCTGTGCCACTGAGGGTCTGTGTTTGGAGTAGACCTGAGGCCCCCCTGGTTCTCCTCTAAACCTCCCAGGTCTGCTCCCTGAGGACACGGGTACTTACCTACCAGCAGTATTTCTTCAAGTGCCCCCAGTCTCCATTGGATCCCATTCTAAACCCAAAATCAACTTTGACCTCTACACCTGGCTGGCCCCGTGTTGCTGGTGGTGCATGTTTGTGGTCAACTTGAACTTTGACCTGTAGAGATCCTAACCCCTGGAGACTGGAACTGTAAGTTGAGTACTTAACTTCAAATCATACTAATACATTTCCTCCCCTATTACTGCATTGGTTCTTATGAAAAATTAGCACTAATTGTCAACTTTTGAAAAATAAAATTGCTACTTACTTGTAAACTGTTTTATCTGCTAAAACCGAACAAAGTACATTTGATACATATTACCATAGTACTCTTGAGCACTGAAGGGACCTACTTTGTGTGGATGTGTTCTTTGTGACAGGGCAGCATGCCATAAACCAATGGCTGAAGTGGGCTGATATGTTGCCCCTTAATGCAAGTTGAAGTTTTTGGAAGAAAATGTAAATGACACCAACTACAAACTAATAGATGAAGTATGACTGAAACACCAATAAGTAGTTATTTTATATACACATAATTCTATTATAATCAAAAGGTCTAAGCTAACACAGACCTAAAAAAATCAAGTAGTCTAGCATTGGCTGCAAGAAATCAAGAATGAAAGAAGGCAACAATAAAACAAAGCAAGAAAGAAAGAAATAAAAAGAGAGAGAGAGAGAGAGAAGTAGAGACCAAAGTTAAAAGATGATAACTTAATATAGAACCTTTTCAAATGGACACAATCTGGAATGCTGTGAAATAGCAGCAGTCAGAAAAGTAAAACATCCCAAAATGAATTTACAACATCAGCAGGAGAAGGGATCTGATAAAGATGGGAGGTGCATCTGAAGCATCCTGCTATCACACCAGGCTCTCAGTGTTGGCTCAGTGGTGGCTGCTGTGGCATTAAAGTGGAGGCAGCATTGGGGGGCAGTGCGGGGTCAGCATGTGGTGAAGAATATAAACAATAGTTCTTGCCTGGCTTCTGTTGCCTCTGTGCTCTTCTGGGCCTCTGCTCCTAGACTACTGGCAGTCCACAGGCTCCCCTATGCCAATCCAGAAGCTGCTCTCATGCGGGTACTAACCAGCATGAGAGCAGTGCCAGGATTTGTCTGAATGCCCTTGTTCAACACTCACTTAAGGAGCAAGACCCAGTCCTGTTCTTCACACAGCTGTACAGCACAGCTTGGGTGGAGAGAGCTAAGTGCACATTTTGGTTTGGCCGTCCTAAGACAGCCAGCCAAACCAACATGAGCACTTGCAGCAGTGCCACCACTCCTTCTCCTTGTTGCAGCTGTCCATCAGGATAGTCGGCCCGCCCCACCCAAAATGTGTTATTATCGTTTTATTTTTCATATTTTCACTGCAAGGAGAGCAGTGGGCAGATGTTCCTCTGCCTTAATGGAGGATCCGCCACTGTAGGCCCTAAAGATAAAGGCAACATGGAGATAATTGTAAAGTAAAAACAAAACCATCTTCACAAAATGGAACTAGCTTGTGTGCGGATGTACTCCTTGTGAGAAAGCAAAATACAGTCATTCAAAGTGGATTTAACCAGTAGCTTAAGTAGGCTGACCCATTACCCCATACTATATACTGCAGCAGGCGGAAGCAAAATGGGAATGACACAACAACAGACTAATGGATAAAGGGAAGTCATTAAAAGCCCCTGTATGTAAGTATAGTTTTAATTTTTTAGTAATATCCAAAGGTCTTGGCTAACACCAGACCTAAAAAGTGGGAGAGGAGAGAGGAGACAAGGAGCAGACCACAAAAGAGAGAGGAGTTAGAGGAAGAGGATGGAGAGGGCTGGGAGAAGAGAACGAATAACAGTAGGGAGGGAGGAAGAGAATGGAAGGGGTGAATATTGGAGTAGAAGGGAATCAGCAGTAAAGGTGGAAAATTAATTAGATTTAGTGAGAGTGGTGACAGAGGGGACTGAGTAGAGCGGTGGGGGGGGGGGTTCCATAAAACAGCACATACCAGTATTCAGAACATAAAAGCAGCCAAGCAAATGGTGAGTAAAGCTAAATTTAAGTAACCATTACCGTTTACCTGTCGAGGATTAACGACAGAAGACTGATATTCTAGTCATGACGAGCATAGTTATTTTGATTCGTTTTTTCACAAAACCCTATTTTAACGGCAGTGTTGCATTTAAAAGGTGTTATATTGCTTACCAAAAATATAAATAAATAAATAGTAACAGTCCAATGAACCAAAAATATGGATACATTTTTGCCGATGACAACATTTTACAATCAAACTCATGGCTTGATTTAAAAGTAAGCTTTTTGGCAGAGTGTTTGCAAGGGTTTGTGAAACTTTGGACAGCTTTGATTTGCATAACTGTTCTACTTTTTGAAGACATAAAATTATGTCTTGTGCATGGTACCTTGATCTCCTGCTGCGACCTAAAATTTCACACCCTTATGATAATTAAAAAAACAAAGTGCCAGCAAATGCAAATCATTAATCAAACCTCTTTTTATAAAGTGTGTCGCTAAACTTGCTTCAGGAAAAAAGGGAAAACTAATCAGAATTTTAATTATACTACATGTCCTTGATATAGACCACAATTAGGAGTCATTGCATGGTTTGATTCACAATAGATTAAGCTATGCTGTGGAGTTTCCCAATGAGACTTCTTGCTTCCTCTCTTGTCATATTGAAGTATGAGCTATCCTCTTCTGTCCGGTGTGACCTATCACTGAGCACTGAAAGAGGGTGTTGAGATTCTATGCTTTCACACTGTGATGAATAGCAATCATTAATGGACGTCAAACCCAAACTTCACACTGTAGTGAGAGCAATACATGCACACAATGCGAATGTCAGACTGCAATGTTCAGATGTCTTCTATAAAAGGACAATGTACTTTCGTTTCAACGTGGGACCAATACAACCCATTGGAATACATTTGGGCATATTTACAAGCACCACTGGAGCATCACCTTTAGTGACGCTTGGGTGGTGCTGTGAACTGTGTACTGCTCCATGTTTTCAAGAAGGCACTAAGCCACTTTTTTGGCTTAATGCCATCTTGTAAATATGGACCCCCTCAGACTCAGTTTTCTGGGGCAGAGGGACAGGCAATGGATATTGCGGTCATTCCACCGCAACACCCATTGCTTTTGACGCTGCCCAAGATTTACAAGGAATCGTAAATCTGAGGCAGTGCCAAAAGCTAACGCCACTCTTGGGGTGGTGTCAGAATGGTGCAACGAGGAGAAATACTTTTTATTTCTCTTCGTTTTTGCTTTTTCTATGTGTGCTGCATTCTACAGCACACATATAAAGATTTCAAATCTTGCTAGTGCAATCTGTTTTTGAGTGTTTTCTAATTTTATGCAGGTCCAGAATGTGGCCAAGGCTGCGGGAGAGACACACACACACTGCCGGATTGCCGTCCATGCTGGGTCCAGGAGCAGCGGTTGGAAATTTGTCAGATGCCTCCTCCACAATGAGCTCCTCTGGTGGAGGCAGCTATGGAAAGGTGGTCTGCCGAAGATGGCTGTGGAAGTATACTGAGGCACAGAGGCAGAACACCTACCTGTACTGTTGGAACAAATGAGGTGAGAGAGGCATCAGGAATTTGGAAGTCCACTAGAGAATGCTGATGGGTGAGCCCTCCCCCCATGAATTGTGCTTAAAACAGGAGTACTGGTAGTAACGTGGAAACTGGACTGTGACCTTCATTTGAAGCAGATGTCTTGAATTGGGTTGCAAACCCTCACACCCTGATTAAGCTTGTCACAGCCCACTTCAACCTGATCTAATGGCATACAAAGGAAAGATGTACCAGTAAGTGCTGCTTTGCTTCTTTGCTTTGTCTGAGCCAGCAAAACTACCTCATAGCAAGCTCTTTCAGATTCTGACAACTTACACAACTACTTCTGGAGACACTAGCGGCCATATCACTTCATGACTCACCTCTCCCCTCTGTAGCAAAATAGCCTCTAGTGTCTGCCTTCTTCTAAGCTGCTTCCTTCATAGAGGCAGAAACAAGAAAAGGTCACATGGAGTTACATGTGAGTGAGGTGGTAAGAGGTTCAAGTAAGCTTGAGACTTGCGTGAGTGTGACACAAGGTCCCTGGAAGTTTGTAGAATCCTGAGTTTGAATGTGTCTTGCAGCGGTCCTTGGGAGAACTGATAATTAAAATTTGGTAGCAAGCATTGACTGTCTCTGGCTCATTCAACAATGCAGTAGTGCAGATAGTATTCTGCAATTCCCGGCACAGAACGTTTTTCCTACCAAATTTTAACTATCGATTTCCCCAGGGACTGCCACATGAGACCTATTTTGAGGAGGTTTTACACCATCTAGCTGACCTAAACTGAGGTCCCCTTTATATCTTCACATAAACAATACAGTCCTGAAGATGCTCTTGTGGATACTAACCATTTGAGATTGAATGATCGACATACAACCCATCTCTCACTGCACTACTTGCATCACTCCAACATTCATGTGTTGTATTGAGAGAGTAGGTTAAAAGTACATTGCTAAATGTTAAAGAATTTCAAGATTCATACTATTCTGCAGACAAACATGTTTTCATTGTACTATGCACTACTATGCACTATGGTTTACCTTAAACCCCTAGATTCCTTATATGTTTAATTTCAAGCAACAGGAAAATGTACATACACCTGATTTTGTGATTTATTCAATGCATCAATTGAAAGTTTTCTGTTATTAACTACAGCTAATTAAGGGCCTGGTTTAGAACTCTGTGAATCGGTCTAAAACCCTTTATGTCCTATGGGATTTACAGTTTGGCCAACAGGATATCCGTCACCTTTATGATGGGGTACCCCATCTGCTGAGTTCTAAATCAGGCCCTAAGTTATGATGTCACTTTAGGACATCACTGAATTGTAGGAAAGTAGCCTCTTTCTAGCATGGTTACCCCCACTTTTGGCCTGTTTGTGAGTGTGTGTGTCAACGTGTTTTTACTGTGTCACTGGGATCTTGCTAGCATTTAACAATTTCAATTGGCATACTGGATCCCCTTTATAAGTCCCTAGTATATGGTACCTAGGTACCCAGGGCATTGGGGTTCCAGGAAATCCATATGGGCTGCAGCATTTCTTTTGCCACCCATAGGAGGCTCACACAAACCCTTACACAGGACTGCCATTGCAGCCTGCGTGAAATAACAAACACATGATTTCACAGCCATTTTCACTGCATTTAAGTAAGTTATAAGTCACCTATATGTCTAACCTTCACTTGCTGAAGGTTAGGTGGAAAGTTACTAAGTGTGAGGGCACCCTTGAACTAGCAAAGGTGACCCCACATAGTTCAGGGCCATTTCCCCAGCCTTTGTGAGTGCAGGGACGCGATTACATGCGTGCACTGCATATACGTCAATACCTATATGTAGCTTCATATGGTGACTCCGAATATGGCCATGTAACATGTCTAAGATCATGGAATTGTCCCCCCATTCCTAATCTGGTATTGGGGAGCCAATTCCATGCATCCTGGGGACTCCACCATAGACCCCCAGTACTGCCAAACCATCTCTCTGAGGCTTGCACTGCAGCTACATATAGTGAATATTGCTACGGTGCTGGTGCATCCTGTGGGCTACAGCATTGCTGCTGGCTCAATTGCGAGTCTACCGCCTCCCACCGCCCCACTCCTTACCTGTTCCTTCCTGCACCTCCACTCGGTCCACGCACCTGATAAGCCATTAAGCAGGTGCCCAGGCCCTGCCACAATTGGAGACCAGTCCTCCGACCTGTCTACGCCCTCTCAAACCCAACTCCTGTGTCTGGAGGCTCTTGCCACTCCACCCACTCACACTCTCATTCTCTCTCCCTTGTGCCTGTGCTTTACGCCTCTTGTTTTTTCTGACTTTCACTAGACTCTTCACTCTTTCGCCTTTCAGCCATCGTTGCACTCTTCCTTTATCCCTCTTTGCTCTTTTTCATCCTCGGCACCTTTTAGCTGTTTTGCCCTCTTTTTACCTCTCGAAACACTCTGTGACACCTAACTGTGCACCGTTTCACTCCTCCCACCTCCTGTGCCCCCGCCTCGATCCCCTACTGCTTAGCTGTTCCTTCCTGGGCTGCTGTCACTTTCTGCTCTCCCGATCATTCTCGCCCACTGCTTCTGTCCCCTTCCCCACTCCAAAGACATGCTCACTAGGAGCCACAGCACGGACCAGCCATTAAGCTGGTATTCAGGCCCGTCCCCTTGGACTTAACTGAGAATAGTCCTTCAACCGGTCTAAGCCCTGGCTGACCAGTCTTCTGAGCCCAGAGGCTCCCAGCTCTTCTAGCGCTCAAGGCCTTGTTCTTTCTTCCTCGTGCCTGTGCCTTTCAGTCCTTGCTCTTTTTGCCTTTCACTCAACTTTTCACTCTTTTGCCTTTCTTTCACTGCCCTTCTTCCTTTGGCCTTTTTGCTCGTTTTCATTCTCTGTGCCGTTTTGCTCTTTTTCACCCTATGTGTCTTTTTTGCTCTTTTTCACCCTTAGATCTTTTGCTTGATGGCTCTCTCATTCACTGCCATTTTCCTTTGTGCCTCTTGCCTATTTCTCCTCTGTGCCTTTGTCCCCATTTTCCACCCTTGCACATTAGTGTTCTTTTTCACCCTTTGTGTCTTTTTAGATCTTTTTTCACTCTTGCATCTTTTCGATTCCCTCTGTGCCACTTTCATGCGGTCACTTTTCCTCCCACCTCCTATCCCCCTTCTGTCCCCTCTCTACTCCTTACCTGTTCTTTCCTGTGCCGCTGCTCCATCCTGTGCTACTGATAAGGCCCACCCACCACCTTCTGAACTCTTCCCCCCTTTTAGGGCCTAGCTAATGGCTGCTGCAGTGCAGGCCAGCCGATAAGCAGGTAACCAGGCCCTGCCCCCTTGGTCTTACCTAAGACTACTCAATCTGACTGGCCTAAGCCCTGGCGGTCCTGGATCCTGTGCCTCGATGCTTCCACCTCTTCTCCCACTCTTATTCTCTCTCCTTCATGCCTGTGCCTTCCGCCTCTTGATCTTTCTGCTTTTCACTTGACTCTGTTGGAGTGTGACTTTTATAATTAATATTAACATGAACAGCTTGCATAATAATGTGTAATGAAGCTGCATAGAAGATATGTGCTGCTTTCCTGAAGGACACGTAGCTGTACTTTTCCAGAAGCTAGAGATGTGTGTAGCTGTAGTAAATTCTTTCCCATGGGACCCGACTTGCTCAAGGAGACATTCTTGCTGAATGCAACAGTGTAATTCACAACAGGTGCAAGGTCGCCTGGACTAGGAGAAGACAATGGAACTACTGACTGTAACTTTTCTTACCTGACATTCCTGACGGCATGAGAAATGTGTTAGGTGAAAGTTCTAGTAAGGTGTGTGAAAGACTATTGGACAGAGATAATGATGCACCAAAATTGATCCAATGAGGAATTAGAGACTTGTTAGACCGTTTTAATATAAAGGCTTGACCTGTGGAGAAACCAGCATTACTTTGCCTTTTACTGAGCCATTCTTGTCATTACCTTGCCATCCCTAGCCGTTACTTTGAGAGACATTTGCCTGTTACTCTAAACCATCCTCTTTGCCTGATACTTACTTCTCCTCCTTATGAGGGAAGAGCCCTATTCTTAACTATGCCCTACTAAGACTTACCTGTTCTATCCTGGCTGATGGCGAATCGACTGATGTCCTGAGGACGTAGACTGACACTGTATGCTGACCCATTTGGATGGGTAACTATCTGATGATAAATTGTAATTGTCTGTTTGCCTTTTCTTTCTAGGTACCAACTACTCTTTGGATAGAGGCCATAGTTAGATGTTTTCCAAATTCGTGTTTGCTAAATTGTTTTGCATGAAGCCCAACATGCTGTTGCTAATTAGAGGTTAGCTAAGGAGTTCACTAATACTGAATGCAAATAGACGAATGACTGAATTCTTGCTTTGTTGAATAATGTACTAATGTTACTCTGCTAAAGTGGATTCATGTTAACATCATGCTTTGTTCTAATGTTCATGATTTATGCTTTGATAAAATCCTACTCAAGTTGCCAGATTATAATAGTTTTGATGTGCTTATTGATATTGAGACTAATAAATATGACACTAGATTGTAACTAATAGGGAATAAATATCTTAACTCTTACTAGGTTTGTGTGGTTATTCATGGCTGAAAGGTCATGGTGTGTTTGATTCTTATTAAATGTTATGGATTAACTGGATTGATTAGTTACAGTGAATATTGATGAGGTTATTGATCTATTGATTGCAATGTTATACGGATATCTCATTCTGGGAAGTCCCCAAGCGTGGTCAAAAGATTCATTAAAATCAGGTGTTGGATATTCAAACTATCCAACGTGGTGTGGTGTTCAGTGTGATGTGAGTTGAGACCGCCGTGGTTCACACCACCAGTGGTTTTCAGCCATGGAAGAAATGCTGCAGTGATTTGTGGATAGCAATATGATGGGAGGATTTTTGTCGGGCTCGTGGTGCTGGTGGTGGAACTGCCTCTTTTACGCCCTACAGTGTCCTTGCGATTTCGGGACTTTGGCTGTTTTTTGGCAGACTTCCCAGTGTGAATCTTAATACGGCAGTCAGATTACTGCCAACATTGCAGTCTTTTGGCGGCCCCTACCATGGTGGTCTTGCCAAAAGACCGCCAAACTTGTAATGACCCCCTTATAGTGTTAAATCTTCATCTTTGCCTTATACTATGGAGATCATTTAATCACTGTTTTTAATATTTACTAAAAATCTAATTCAATGGTAAATTTGGATTTTTGATGAACATACAGGAACAGTAGATTTAAAAAACAATGCTTTCCCTGCCTGAAGCCCCTACAGGTGAATCAAAGCTAGCCTGACTGCCTCTGGCCTACTAGAACTGCTCTGATGCTGTCTGAACTGTTGCTTGCAGAGCGAGACAATGTCCTGGGCCTGTCAGGATGGCTAAGGGGCAGGAATGTGACCATGGTTAAATAAAAGAGGGCAGTTTAGGTACGTCAAGGAACCTCTCTAACTTTAAAAGAGATCAGTGGGTGACCCACACAATTATATTCTAGTGTTA